>NC_091457.1:38081606-38410955 GCF_027789765.1 Dendropsophus ebraccatus | reverse complement strand
AGGATAGTGCGGGCACGCGACCCACAGGGCACTCTACTTTAAACTGAAGTATGTGTATAAACATGGAATATTACAAACAGACAATAGAAAACAGAAAACAACCCCCTTACAAAGCAAACACCCACCCACTTGCTACTGTCCGCCAGAGAAATACAGATGACCTGAGAACGAGAACCCCTCCCCCCAATGCCCACCCACCAATAGCACTCCGCGTGGGATCCCAAACTATGTGGGAGGAATCATATTAGCAGTGGTCTGACCTCAAACCCAGAGGGGAGCCCGGTGGAGAGGCAGTTCAACTCAGACCAGTGTGGTCCTCTTACAGGATGCATAACCGGGCCCATGAGGTGGAAACATATCAGGGCTGCGTGGTAAAGCAGTCAGTGTCTCGGTTTGTCCTCTGGTTGTGCACGCCCTGATATGTAGAGTATCCGTAAACTGCAAAGCGCCAACTGAAGCAGGGCAAGTCTAGTGGGAAAAGGTTATGGTGTCCCGGCGCTTCTAAAAGCAGTTATGTCGGGGCCGCTTACTGGCAGATCGTGGTAGCAGTGTACATTACCCCAGGGTCAGTTACGCTTCATTGGGGAAAGCGGAGGACAGGTCCGGTCCGAGCGGAAAGCCCTCTGTCTCCCGTTCCGGGCTGCGTCGGATCCGTCTCTCGGTCGCCCGGGGGCGGGATCTCGTCTGTGGAGGAGGGATGCGGTCCGCAGACAGCCAATCCAGTACAGGCAAGGGCCGTGTGCTCAGGAAGTTGAAGAGGCCTTCCAGTTGGTCTGGGGTTCTCAGCACATATGTGCGGTCCTGCCTCCTGACAATAAGATGAAAGGGGTGTCCCCATCTATACGTGGCATCACATTCTCGGAAACGCGCCAGCAGAGGTTGGAGCAGTCTCCTCATATAGAGTGTGCGTGCGGAAATGTCCGGGAACAGGCGCACCACCTCGCCCTCAAATAAAATATCTGCTTCCCGGTCCCTTGCTGCTTTGAGTATAGTCTCTTTGTCTGTATAATAATGCAGCCTACATAGCACGTCTCTCGGTGTACCTGCGTCTGGTTGCATCCTGTTTACCCTGTAAACCCGATCCACCGCATACGTGGCGTCTTCCGGGCGCCTAGTCACCTTATTGAATAGGGCCGTAACCCGATGCAGAAGGCTGTCCTGAGACCCTCGTTCTCCTAGACCTTTTATTCTGACGTTGTTCCGTCTCCCTCGGTTTTCTTGGTCATCTAGGAGAAGTGTCAGGGAGCATACTTGGGACCGGTGACGGGCAGAGTCTGACTCGAGGGTAGCCACCCTCGTGGTCAGTGCTGTAATGGCGTCCTCGTTAGAAGCGGTGTGGGTGGAGAGACTGGTGACCTCCTCCTTCACTGCCTCCAGGGCCTGTTGCTGCGCCGCTTCGATCCGCTGGACCACGGAATCCAGGTCTTGCTTAGACGGCAGGGCTTGGATGAGGTTCTGCAGCAGTTGTAATTCAGACTGCACCACCTCAGATGGGGAGCCTAATGGCGGCGTGCTGCGTACCAATGACATGCCCGCGAACACTCCGTCCTCATCTGCCAGCGGGTCGGGGGGAGAACCGGACATCTCATCCCTCCGGTGGGGTTGGCGCGTGTCCCCTATGCTCTGGGTACGCACCTCCGGTGGGTCTCTGAGTCCCGCCTGGGACGACAGTGGTCTAGGCGCCATGTTGCCCTCCATGCTGTGTTGGGGCGCGGGCAGGAAGAAGCGATCTATACCTCCCGTGGAGGCCACAGAGCGGGTATCCGGGCGGCTAGGGGTGTTAGCAGGTGTCCCCAGAGGTTTAGGCATCCCCAATAGCTGTTAATACCTTCAGTTAAGATAGTCTGTTGCCGCTGCTGGCCCGGAGCTCCCAGTAAGTGCGTCCTTACAGCTCCATAGCTAAGCCTCGCCCCGTAGTTATATATCTAGTGCTAATAGTATGTCATGTTCCTGCTGGTCTTCCTATTCTTCGTAGGTTTGCTGGATGTATTCGTGACTAGCTAATCTTTTTCAGACTTGATATACAGTAAGAAGCAGACAGCCAATGTTACAGAAGTTCTCATTCTACCCCGTTCTATGCTGTTCTGTAACTATTCACTGTATCAATCAACAGAATTACAAAACCCAAAGCTACTTCCCAGGTCAGCTACTGTATATCAACTACTTTGGGAACTGTGGTTTCAGGGGGAGCCTGGGCTGCATTTAGGGCACATGCCTAACCTGGGAAACTATTTTTAGCTGTATCCACATCTTCTGGAGGCACATACAGTTGAACACTCTAGCAGAGCAGAGGACTGTTGCCTTCCTTCCCTAGTATTTATTCTCATAGGTTAGTTCAGGCCTGTAGCCTAAGATTGACTAAACTAGCCTTATCACAGTAGCCATATGAGACACTGGAAGAACTCATCATAGGAATGGACCTAGGTGACTGTAAATCTTTATTTTTTAGGAACACAACGTGAGTGCTATTACTGGATTACTGGATATGGGTACCTACAAAGTAGCTACTAATACTGAGTAGGAGCAAAAAAAATGGGCAATATTGCTGACTAGGGGCAGAAAGGAAGCATTACTACTGCATGGGGACACAAAGAAAAGCACTTGTTCTATGTTGCAGTACTACAAATAGGACACTGTAGCACAAAATAGCAATATGCAGTGTAGTGTAGTCGACCACGCTTTTGAGTCCTGCACAAAAAAAGTATACATCAGGGAAATGGACGGAACGTAGTCCCAAAATGACTTTGTCTAGCGTATACAAGTCAATAGGGCAGTTGGCCCCACACTGGGCTGAAAATGTGATGTAAATCTAGCCTTATCCATGTGCATGAGGATTTCTACACTTTATGGTGGGGGATTCCCTGAAAGTCCCCTAGACCCTTCAATAATTTTGATATTAAATGGATTATCTAGCATTAGAAAAACATGGCCACTTTCTTCCAGAGATAACACCACTCTTGTCTTCAGTGTAGCTTTTGCAACTTTGTTCCATTGAAGTGAAGAGAGCTTACTTGCAAACCACACCTGAACTGGAGACAAGAGTTGTGTTGTCTCTGGAAGAAAGTGGCCATGTTTTTACTGCTGGATAGCCCCTTTAATTGCTTCACTGCCCTGGACCGCCAAGGATCCTTCCGTTTACTATTATTGCCCTAGATCATCTGGCATCTCATTAGCATCTAAATTGCCCTGGAACACAAAAAAAATATTTGAATCACTTATGATCCTCAATGATCCTCAATTTTGCCATTAGCCACTACACTGCCCTAGAAGACCAGATCAGGCAAACTCACCCTGTTAACCCTTTCACTGCCCTACACCACCAGAGAAGCAGACAGTAAACCTTACTGCAATAGCTCCTTTACATCTGACAACTTTACCATGCATTATTATTTTTATGATTGTTGTTCTCTGCTGCCCAACTTGGTAATACAAGTAATATTTTTTTGCTGGCTTTTGGGATTTTTTTTTTATCTTGGTGTAGGGAGAAAACATATGCCTTGGGACTTTGATAGTATGGTCATTTTGGGGTCTGAAAGAATGTGGTCTGTGGTAATATAACAGTGGTTATCCATTTGTTATGCTATTCCGAGAGTGTGTATAAGCACACTTAGTGCCACAAATGAGAAAAAGGAGCTCCAACTCATCAAACATCATCATAAAACTTCATTTGGAGTAAACACACTTTGGTCAATGTGAACAGACGCCAGACATCACCACGAGGTGACCTTGTTTGGTGCCAAACACTGTAAGAGGTCTTATTAATCTGGTGCCAAACACTTATATAGGTCTTATGGTGTCCAGGCCCTTTTTCCTAGGAATGCTTATTTGCCTGATGATTGTTTCTTGTGAACAGGCCCTTAGGCAGGTGGTTTTGATGTTTCAGCGTCCGTATAATATCATACATGTGTAAATAGCATGTTATTGCCTCTCAATTTCTTCAGAATGAAGAAAAAATTATACTGCATAATGTAATGACTTTAGCTGAACATTTGAGTGATATGTAAATCTGTGCTCAGCGATCTGATTCACTTACCATATTACAGCAGTTATGTGTGCTCTGAATCGCTCAATATTTGATTACATCTGAATCCAGTGATATTAGATGATATACGCACTACGAAGCGTACATCCAACACAAAAATAAGGTAAAAGTTTACCTTAAAGCCGGTCTGTGAGCTTACACTCATTACTATACATTAGAGAGAAAAAAGTGGTCCCCAGTGCTTTTCCTAGAGCTATGCCTCCTTGGGTTTCCAAATTACTATTGACAGTGACTCTATTGACTTTAGTGGAAGTGTAATGCCCATTACAGACTCATTACTTGAGGAGAAGAGCGTAAGACTCTGCCTTTGCTGGAAACATGAGACTCCCCATTCCATTTTAGGGTGTAGGGTTTGTATAAACATAACGTCTGAGTAGAGATGAGCAAACCTCGAGCACTTTTCGATTCATCCTAACCAGAGTGTGCGGTATTTCATTACCGGTGGCTAAAGAAGTTGGATGCAGCCCTAGGGAGTCCAGGAAAACATGGATAGAGGCTATGGCTATATCCATGTTTTTCAGGCAGTCTTAGGGCTGCATCCAACTTCTTCAGCCACTCTGGTTCGCTTATCTCTACCTCTGAGCCAATCCTTAGCGGCACCAATCTCTGTTCTGAGTTGCTAAATGTATCAGTGAGGCATCTATCATTAATATTGGACTATCTGGATGGAATACAAATTCTCATTTGATGTTAGGTTTCAATCATATCCATCCTAAAGATTCCTTTAGGAGCCTTCATTGCAGATCCAATCTCTAAAGAAAAAGTTTCACCATTATCACAGACAGGGATTCTTTACTGTTAGAGCAGAGAGACTATGGATCTGCGTGTCACATGATTTTCTCACACAGGTTTCTCAGTTTAAGGGAGGCCTGGATGCTTTTCTTGAGAAATATAAAATGAAACGTTAAAGGTACTAGATTACATGTGATAGGAATTTGATCCAGGGATTTATTCTGTTTGCCATATTGGAGTCTGGAAAGAATTTTTATGGTATGGGACAATCAGCATCCGTCTCCCTTCCTGACCTATGGGTCCAGTGGAGAACTATGGAACAGGCTCTAAGGCTGAAACTGCTCCATACATGGCTGCCATAAGCAGCAGTAACTCTCTGTCACTGACCAACACTGGACATTAGTCTAGTGCTGATCATTCAACTCTCATAAAGTGGCAATTAAAGCGACTCTGTACCCACAATCTGACCCCCCCAAAATGACTTGTACCTTCGGATAGCTGCTTTTAATCCAAGATCTGTCCTGGGGTTCGTTCGGCAGGTGATGCAGTTATTGTCCTAAAAAACAACTTTTAAACTTGCAGCCCCGTGCCCAATGGCCGGGGCTTAGATTGTGTATGCATTAGGCTGGCACAACCTCTCTGTCCCTCCTCCCTGCCCTCCTCATCATTAGGAATGCTCCAGGCAGATTGTCTCCTATTCCGCACCTGTGTAATGTTCAGACAGGAGAAAATGTTCCAGTGGCATTTCTAATGATGAAGAGGGTGGGGAGGAGGGACGTAGGGGTGGTGCAAAGTTAGGGAGCAGATACTCTTAGTTTAAAAGTAGTTTTTTAGGACAATAACTGCATCACCTTCTAAACGGACCCCAGGACAGACCTTGATTTAAAAGCAGCTATCCGAAGGTACAAGTCGTTTGGGGGGGGGGTCAGATTGTGGGTACAGAGGCGCTTTAAGGGTACAAACACACACAGCGTATACGCAGCAGATACGCAGCAGATTTGATGGTGCAGATTTGATGCTGTGTTCAATTATTTAGATCTAATCTGCTGCGTATCGCAGCAGTAAATACGCAGCGTATACGCCGTGTGTGTTTGTACCCTGAATGTGGTGTCTAGTGGATCTTCTGACCACTGCAATGTAATCAAGGGGTGCCGATTGGTTTCTGTGGCAGACTCATGCTTCCCAATGGCTTCTGTGGCAGCTATGTTGGATCTACTAGTATAGAATAGCACAGTGAAAGCTATAAATGAAAGAATGGAATAAAAATATCAAAAAATCAAATAGCCCATGTACTGTACAATTGAACCAATAATAATTACATATCAAGGTGAAAAAACTGTCCCTCTATAGCTAGAAAAAATGTTATATAGTTCAGTATAGGGTAATGCAAAGTAATTTTTTCACCCCACAAATATATCCCCAGGAAAATCGTCATGGGTTCAGTGATGTATAGCGAGATCTCTCCGTACACCGCTGCTCCTGGCTGCTATCAGCAGCTGGACCACAGCCATCAGCCAGCGTGGCACGATTATTGAACTGGTTATTTAACCATTTAAATGCCACTGTCAGAACTGACAGCAGCATTCAAACGGTTTAGAAAAGCAATCACCTGGGGTCTAATGGTGGGATCTCCCCCCCTGCGATGTGATCGCGGCGGGGCTACCACTGCTTCTTACTGGGCCAGGGGTCAGTGCTGTACTGATGCTGATCCCGGCAGCCCATACTAATCGAGCACTGATCTCATAGATCAATGCAGTACATATGTAGTGCATTGATCTCTATAAAAGATCAGTACAGTTATCAAAGAAGTAACTTCAAGTTACTATAAAAAAAAAAAAAGCTTTTCATTATAAAAAAAATCCAATCCCATTATAATTTTTTTTTTTATATAAATAAAAAAAATTTGGTTTGTACCCTGTGGCCTTAGGCGTCTGGCATTACCAGTATTTGTTGTTCATTGATGGAGTAGGACCACAAAAGCAGTGGTAACAGTGTGACTATATCCTTAGGTCTTTAATTTTCAGCCTCTGAATGTTTCCATTCTGTGACAGTATGCAAATGGTGAGACTGTGAAAGAGAAAGTTTGTTTAGAAAGTTGCAGACTATTTTCCAGTATGTCCCAGTATTTTGGCACCTGTGCAGGTATAGTGGTCCCTCCACATGCCTGCACCGACAGCCGCTCATTTGGCATTCGCTGTGTATACACGGGGGTTTGAGGAGCTGGATTTGCTCTGTGTACAAACTGAAGGTTAGCAGGAATAATGAGGCCTGAAAGCATTGATCACAGTGCAGTGTGAGGAGTTTGTCAGATGAAATGCATCTCAAACACACCTTGCAAACGTTTAATACGCCTGTCAGCCCACTGAATAAACACATCTCCTCCAGCCCAGAGGAATTCATACCCTCTGTATGATACTAGTAACTTATTCTCTGCCAGGGTTTGGCAATGCCACGCACACGTCGTTTATCCAGCTTGGTTAGGTTTTATTTAAGTGTGGGAAGGCGACAGTGAAAGAGTTAATCTGCAGGTAGAATAATGGATTTGGTTCGTGCTCAACAAATATGCTGTCCAGATGGTTGAACATCCTCTATTTTCTGAAGCCTAAATACCACAAAGCTTTGTCTATGACAGCTTGTGCCCTATTTGTGGCGTACAGAATAAAGGCGCCAGCAGGTTCCATTATTCTCCCACTCCAATCAAAATGTTTCCGAACAAGTATTGTTTTCTCTGCAGTATCTACAATGTTTCAGGCAGACCTGTTTGTCCTGTGCTAAGAGAGAATACTTGGGTGACTAATAGCTAGGATCCGTCATGTCGTGACCATATACTCTCTCCTTCAGGTCACCCTCCACATCACGCTGACTCTGCATCCATTACATTGTAGGAAATAATTACAATAGCGGGAGAGTTTTCTGGACATTCTTCATGGCTTCTCTTAGCTGCGGTTTCTTTATTTTGGTGAGAGTCCCCCATGGCACTTGGAATCTGAGATGGCACCTTCCTCCTGTATTGTTCTTAGTGGGGTATAAGCAACTAAGCAAAGACATCAATGAATCACGTATTTCAGGAATAATCTTAGAAATTACAGAAATATTATAATTGGGTCTAATTAGAGCTTATGTCACTGAGAATGGCATTAAATATCAGGACTGTGTGTATATATAGGACATGGGTGGGTGGGTGTGCTAAACAGCTATGCCAGGAGGCCCATGGTACCGTTTTATTTGTACCAATAGTTGATGGGTTTGTCTTAGGGATGACGTTAGTGGCATCACTAGGATAAGTGGTTAAGCTGCTTTCAGTTGGATGGCACTGGAGGGAAAGCTATTTTCCTTCTGGAGGAGCCTTAGGTTCCTATTATACAAAGTGATTATTGGCCATATGTTTCGGCCGATAATCGCTCATGTTGTGAAACTACAATCAGCCAACATGCACAATGTTAACTGATCGCTAGTTTACAACTGGAACCAAAATCCAGATGCTAAAAGCTACTGTCTGCTGGCTGTCGCTCCATGTAATAGGGGCGGCGGCAGCATACTGCCGCTATCTGCTATCTAAACTTTATCTGGGAAGCCCCGCTCACTGTCGGCATGTGTAATAAAGCTGGCAGCAAACAGGTTAGCGCCCGCTTGCTCCTCCAAATCGGGCCGTGTAATAGGGTCTTAGGGTCCTATTGGATGGGCTAAGGGCGGCCAGATCAATAATGTAAATGAGTGCCAATCTGCTAGATTGGTGCTCGTTTACTGAGCTTATTACACAGCTCAGTGATTATTTAGCAAGGGCTGCACGGACATCGTTAACAATGTCTGTGCAGCCCTTGCCCATAACAGTTATACATTACCTCTCCACGTTCCTGGTCTTCTCCTGCCCTCTGCTTCCACTCCTGGCACCGCGGCTGCAGCTTCATCGTGGCCTGTCTGAGCTGACAGGCTGCTCAGCCAATCACTGGCCAGGACTGGTGCCAGGAGGGCCGGAGAAGACCGGGTATGTGGAGAGATAATGTTTATTCAATCGTTAGCCGTCGACCACGCATCACTAGTACACACAGCAATGCCTATTGGCGGTTTTAAGTCTGGACTTTAAGACATGATCAGCCGATGATCGCTGTCAATGGCTGTTTGTTGTCTTTATTACACAGATCGATAATCAGCTTTATTCGGCCAATTATCGCTCCATGTAATAGGGCCTTACTTTGCATACTTTTTTATCTTAGGGAGCATTGCATCCACCATGGCATCTCCTCAAGTAGACACATGTTCTAAAAAAATGCCAAAAAGGTCTGAATGGTAGAGGTCCAACTGCCTTGACACTGCATATTGCTAGAGGGAAGTGACATTAGTAAAGTACTGCCCCTCTTGGTCTGCATTGAGCCTTTTCCAGATAGCCACTTGGACTGTAAATGAGTAGAGATGAGCGAACCGGGTTCGGGTTCGAGTCGATCCGAACCCGAACGTTCGGTATTTGATTAGCTGGGGCTGCTGAACTTTGATAAAGCTCTAAGGTTGTCTGGAAAACATGGATACAGCCAATGACTGTATCCATGTTTTCCCACATAGCCTTAGGGCTTTATCCAAGTTCCGCTAATCAAATGCCGAAAGTTCGGGTTCGGATCGACTCGAGCATGCTCCAGGTTCGCTTATCTCTATTAATGAGCCCTCCAAAGAAAGCCCAACAGAGGCAACAGCAGAGCCAGTAACTCTCCAGGCTGACACTTCATTCTAATGATCACAGTGATTGGCCCATGGTCGATTGGAAACTGCCTGTCCATAAAGTATACCTTCAAATAAGAATATTGAACTTTTATTTAGCTCCTCCAATTATATACAGTTCTCTACCTGGAAGAGAAGCATAGCATTGTCCATTCTGAAACGTCTGGTTCAGGAGTGAATATAAAGGACTATCATGACACTAATGTTAGTTTCAGACTAGCCTAATATGGACCACAAGTCCCCAACCCAAACCAACAGTTTTATGACTGCAATTCAGGACAGAAAGCATCATATATCATTATAGTGCTCTCAGTTTGGGTCTATGGTTGGGCAGAGACTTGTGTCTGTATTACACTCATCTGTAAATACAATGTATGTTAGAACCCCACTCACTTACTATTATATGTTTTGCAGGATTTTGGTGTATGTGATGTGTGAACAGTCATAGCTATACTCTTACCTGGTACTAAATTTAGTTTGTTCCTTCAGCCACGTGTATAAATACCCCGGCCAAAACTATGTGGCTGGTTGGTGGCCCCCATAACCCATCTCACATGCCGTGCCAGCATCTACAGTTGGCTAAGCTCCTTGGTGAAATTAGTTTTTTTTATGCAAATCTCCATAAGAGTACAGATATATATATGTCTGTGGTCTTTGTCATCTTTAGAAATTCAGCATCTGTTAGCCAAAGATAAATGTGAAACGCTCCAGTAGGTAAGAGCACAAACATAAGAAAGGTTTGGAAACGAGATGAATAGAATAGCACAATAATATACTGCGGTCGGCCCGGTCCAAGGACAGCGCGCTGAATGCTGAACTGCAAAGTTGAATTAATAAAAGTCGTCGGAGTGGGAAGGAAAAAGGTTATCAAGAGTCGAACATTGCAGAACCGGATTTATTTGGTAATACGGGCAGATAAACCTGAGCTGTGTATAATATGCCAATTCAGCTGCATTCCCCCAGATCCACCTCTCGGGAGGCAGCCCAACAGGGGCGATAACGCAAGCGGCTGCAGATAGCTATCTTGGCATATCATATCCTGCATTTACATCTCCTCTAATCCTTTCAGCTTCTAGGCCTGCATGTCTTGACTATATCCGCTCAGTTTTAATGTGAAACAAAAAAATCTTTCTGTTTGATGTGTTTTAAGCTTTTACCACAGAGGATCCTGTGACTGAAGTCGAGTATTTCTTCCCGATCACTAATAAGCTTCAGAATAGTAGAGGGCATAGGAAAGGTTTGCATTAATTCTGTGCACATAGGCACCCAGGTCATTATCATTGCCTGCTTTCACATTGCAGACAAAACAGTTAAGTGCTGAGTGCACTGGTAATTGGTACAGTCGTATATAGTGGTAATGAGAATATTCATACCCTGCGTCCGATGACATCACACAGGATTGGGACAGACTGGGCTCCGGAGCGCAGCCTTTACTACCACTCACAGCCCAGATTGTAGGATTTACAGGCAGAGCTGCAGAGCAGATGTCTGTGTCTAATCCATCTATCTTCTATCTGCTTGAGACAGGTCTGCGGCACATTACACCTGTGTCTCTGCTCCGTACTCATTACCTGTCAGGAGTATTTACACTGCTGCCTCCATCCCTTTACTTCTATCTCTTCATTCTCCGGCACAGCTATGTCTCCAGCGGCAGCTGTCTGCTGATGTGGCTATAAGTTCATTAACTTTGGCTCTTTCCCTATAGGGACCTGTGATTGTACAATATTGTATAAGCCTGTCCATCATAGAGGATATCGGTGTATGGTTGTGATGAATGTAACTCAGGAGCATGCCCACTAAGGTGCTAACCCAGGTAGAGCAAATAAATATTCAGTGTACAATGAAGGCTTATCCCATTTTCCAGTCTATACATTCTGTATCTATTCTACATGGTTTTGGCTGCCTTTTATTCAGTAGAAACCTTCCAGGGGATGAAATCAGTGATGGTCACACAGTGCCCAGCTGGTTACCAGACAGAGCTCTGATAGCTGCATTGTAACAAGCTGTGCCCCGTGTCATCCTCTGCCAAGGACAGGATTTAGGCCTTGGAAATAAACAATAATGGTTCGGAGATCTTAAAGCGTTACTGTCGTTTGCGGTAACATTTTACTTGTCCTCAGACACCCCCTCAGAAATGGGTGATTTAAGCTGGGAAAACCTCAATCCTATATGCCAGTTTATCGTATATGCATGTCTATAGTGTAGGGTCCATCCCGCTTCTGAAGTCACCTTATAGTGGTAGGATGGTACACACTATTTAAACAATTGGTATGCTGAGGACCTTATTTCTTCTTTAGCAGTATTGAAAAATATCTATAATATGCATAAATCTTTTGCAGTGTATTTCCACCATAGCAATGTGCACCTATTTTCCTTGCCAATTTTCTGTATTGTCCTCAGTCAAAGTTACTGATCTGTCTGATGAGACCTGTTGCAAGATAAAACTGAGGGAGATCGCAGCAGCGTGCCTCTCTTCCCTGCTGTCAATCAAATCTGACTCATTCATTTCAATATAGTCTATGGAGCAAACGAGTCAGATGTTCTGCCAGCTGGGGGGTGGAATGCTCTGCTGCTCTTTCCCACCAGCTTTATCACTGAATTGCAGCTCAATGTATGTTGGGGCACAGGGTCCCTTGTCTATCCTGGTAAAAGGCAGGGGCTCGAAAGCAGAATCCCAAGGTCCCAATGAGTAATAGTGTAGCATCCATGCATTTGCATTGCTAAGAATATTATCCAGTCCAATATAATCCACTTATTCTGTTGTCTCCTCTTCCTTCTACATGTGTGTAACTGCAATTAGAAGACGTGGTTCAGGGGTCAATGGTATATTGATTGGTAAGGGCTGGATGGGAAGAAGATAGTACTGCTACCAGTGGTACATTGTAGTGCTACATTGTGCTATTTAGAATGGCTGGGTAGATATGTTTGGCTTGTGGAGTAGTACATTGTGCTGCACTACTGTCATTGTTAGGGTGATGTTGGGACAGGTATTTTGTGCTGCATGTGGCATTAAGTTGGTACTGCTGGAAATAATATGGGTGCTGCATATGGCATCTGGTTATGTATCACAGTATCAGCGCCACCAAGAATTGGCCAGTGAGGTCTAAATAGAACAAATTTCAGGAGCCCTGTTCTAAAGTGACAGTATATGGCTAGAATATGCCGTGTTTTATGTTTAGTGGGACCCCAACCAATGTGTCTGTGCAGCCACTTGGATGGTGCCAGCTGTAGTTCCCTGACGCGCATTGCACTGTGCAGGAGAAGTGATAAACTAGCACTAGAGCCCTTTAGTCTTAGTATTGGTATTGGACCTTGTCTGGGCTGTTGTACCAGGCATAGCTACATTCATATGGACATTGTAATGTCTTAAAAGTAAAACAGTCTCAGCAGATATTTTTGATGATCACTGTAAATGACAACTTACCTAATATATCATGGCCATGGCAGCCTGTCAATGTTGTCTTGCACTCCTATGCATTATTACCAGTGCCAAATGGGGTAGGGGTTATTCAGGGAGCAGGAGTGTGCTCAGTTTTAGGACTGATACACATGGCAGAGCCAAACTCCATAGGCCACCTTATAAAATCAAAGACGTACTATAGTCCCGGTGCACCTTTATCAAAGTCCTATTACTGTTGTGTACAAAATGGAGATTTACAAGTGCTTACAGTGCTGCTACAGGGAGGCCAGTAGATTTGCAGATATGTATGGATATCTTATGTTACAGATGCAACTTACCAAGTGGCGAAAGTAATTTCCCTGTAGATATAAATCTGCACTTGACTTAATCAGCTCAGCAGCGGTCGGGGATGACGGCTGTCCAGGTACCAAATACACACACACACAGCGTCTGATAAACATTTTTATTAGAACAAATTTTCACTATACTTCTTGCATAAATTATGTATATAAGTATATACACTGAAAATAGGGAAACATAGTGAGAAACTCTGCAAGGATCTTACAGAAAGCAGTCATCATTGAACTCACAATGTGGGTAAAGGGAATGATGTCCAATGTAAGCCTCACCCCTCAGTAAAGAAGCCGAGATCTACAGTCTTGCTTGCGGAATGAGAGGCAGGGTTGTGCCTGTCTATAAACTGAACAATAAGTGCTTTAGTATAAATGGAGACATTGAGAAGGAGGGGAATCTCAGTAGCTGCCTTTATGTGTTTGGATAGTGCTGTCTGGTGTCACTTCCAGGGTGACATGAAGGGTCAGGGCTCTGATAGAGGTGCAGAGCTTCGCTTGGCAGACACTTCGGAAGAGTTTAAGCATCGAAATGCATAGTCTTATCACCGATTTCTGGAACAACCTTTATACAAATGTCTTTTCTTTTGCTAGACATTGTTTCTATATACAAATGTTAATCTGTCAGCCTCCCGGGGTGCTAACATCTCACCGACTTTAATAATGCCAGAACCAGGCAGAAATGCCTTTTCTAGTTCTAAGAATACGTAATTGCTCATCACTACCTACGACATAGGCAGATAGTATAGATGGAGGGAAAAAATCTTAGGAAAAAAACAAAACACAGATTAAAAGAACATATTAAGCTTGTAAACGAGGTCAGCTGAAGATGGCATGGTTCAGCCAACTGGGTCGTATAGACATACGTATGCTCAATGTCCTTGTCCATGCATGTTGCTGCATAGTTTAACTACTTTACGACAAGCTGTGGATGTAGTTATAGTAGTTGCATGTAAAGACAAACCTAGGACGACTCTCAAATACTATACATTTACATATAGGAACAATACTATGTAGTCCACCTGACCTGTAAGCATTATGATGAATAGAGCAACCACCTATGGCCAAAATCTAAAACCAATGGTGATCTCCACATAGACTACAGTTCACAGAATGCAGAGGAGCATTCTGGGAGTTGTGAATTAAAATGTTGAGCTTGATGTATTGAAGTCCATGTGGCAGTGACTTTAAATTGACTATATGACAGCGTACAGTGAACGTTAGCAAAAGATGTTCATATTATTAGTATATTATCAGGTTCTACGCCTTGAAGGACACATTTTCATAGACTAGACCTTGTTCCCCAGTTTTAGTATACATAGGCTGCATTTGACCATACATGATAACATACTGAAACCTTCATAGTCACTATTACTGTATATTCCAGTAATATGGCAGGTAGAAGTTTAGGCTTTTGCGATAGTATAACTCAACCAGAAGGAAAGCACTAAAGGCAGTACCATTCTTGTATAATACAGTATTGGTTGTAGAGAACGAGTAAAGATGTGCTTCCATTGATCATGTGGTGAACAGTATAAAACCCACTGCTCCCTCCCCTCAAAAAAGCACAGAGGAACCTCCCCAGAGTCTTGGTTTCCACAGACCATGTGGCACTGTTCTGCCTTCGTTTCAGGGTCTGTCTTGTAGGGTTGTCCACTTTCCACCCACTGTCTGTCCTCCATACCTGGAGAAAGTTGTGAGGTTTCAGAGGGCTCTTGTACTTTTCGAGGCTGTCTGTGGTGGTTTCAAAAAAGGAGGAAGAACAGAACTAAGGAAGATCTGCTTTGAAAACCACATAAGTTCCTCCCAGGTATGTCTCAGTGATGAGAGCAGGGAGTTGACGGGATGGATGTCTCATGCGTAGTATGTGTCAGTTTTTGCCATCTGGCAGTACATTGTCATGGCAAACGTAAGTCCAAGGATCTAGAGGAGCAAAGAGAATTTCAGCAGTGGAAGAGAAACAAGATGTTCTGGCACTGACATCACAGCACATCATTTTCCTCACTGGAATTTAGTGTAGCGGACCTATGAAGTAGATTGTAGTAGAACCCAACAAGTATGTGACTGGCATCCCTACTTTTCATATATTATACAACTTTATTGATAGTTTATTAATAACATTTATTGTAATTTTTAAAATTGAATTCATTGATCTAATTCATACAAAGTGTACCTGTCATTTTAAGTGATTTTTCAGAAAAAGCTGCCTTGCATGTACATGTGGAATAGCACAATATCTGGTATTATGGCCTGATTTATTAATCTGTGTAAAACAAAACTGGTGTAATTTGCTCACAGCGACCAATCACAGCTCAGCTTTTATCTTACCAGAGCTTTTTAAAGGGGTTTTCAGGTTTAAAAAAAGCACAAGAGTTTTCATCCAGAAACAGCAATCCCTGTCTTCAGTTTGGCTGTCGTTTTGCAGCCCGGTTCCTTTAAAGTGAATGTAACTGAGTTGTAGTACCACACACAACCTGAAGGCAGGTTTTTTTTTTTTTTTATAATTCTATATAACCTCTACAAGACATATAACCTGAGCGGTGATTGGTTTCTGTGGGCATATTATACCAGCTGTTTTATACAGATTAACAAATTTGGGCCTATATAACTTGTATATGACAATGTTCACCAGATTTCTACACTGCAGGCCTCACCTCAGTTTAATCAATTATTTTTTTATTCAGAATTGAGCTTTAATTCAGTCTAATTGAAAGTTGAGAAGGGAGGGGGGGGGGTAATAATATTTTTACATTTGGGTTCTACTTTAAAATTATGCAAAGTCTGTTAAAAATGGCAGTGACTAGTTAAAGAGATTGGGGGAGATTTATCAAACATGGTGTAAAGTGAAACTGGCTCAGTTGCCCCTAGCAACCAATCAGATTCCACCTTTCATTTTCTAAAGAGTCTGTGAGAAATGAAAGGTGGAATCTGATTGGTTACTAGGGGCAACTGAGCCAGTTTCACTTTACACCATGTTTGATAAATCTACCCTATTGTGTTGTGAGATATAAAAAAAAAATGGTGGACTGTCTGGTATTGCAGTTCATCTTATCCAAGGTAGTACCTTATGTAGACCTTTTTACTAATCACATACAGTAAACCTCTTTAATTTTTGTGCCGTCCCTGTAGTGTCCAGTCTTTTCCATAGTGCAGTGCACATACTGTTGATGGATTTGCATTAGACTGACCTGGTATCATTTTGGGGAATTGTTGGGAAACACTGCAGCACTGAAACATTTGAAAGTGTTGGAAAAAAAAGTTGAATCCTTTTTATGCCTAGTTACTATATGCCATCATACTACAACTAGCAACTGTCCACAAGTATTGTCTGCTTCAGAAATAATATAAAGTTGTGGCTTCTTATTCATTTACATCTCCATCTTGTAGGTCATATGCTTTTTGTCTATAGACAATACAGAAGTCATTCATTATTTAATGAAGTCTATATACATTGTTCCCCATCTCTGCTACTGACCTGTACAAGAGCAGTGCAAAGTCCAAAGATGCCGACCGCCAGAAGGTTCTCGTGAAGCCAGATCTTCACCGTTTCATAACAGGGCTGAAATAAAGCAAAATGTATCTGTGAGCAGCATATTGGTATGGGCCTACATGGAAAGAGAAGTTTCTATGTACAGTAGCAGTTTGGGTAGAAAGTACTAGGCCAGGTCCAGACACACTGGGTTTATTCATCAGTAAAATCCAAGGTGAATCCTAAGCTTAACATCCCTGTAACACAGGCATGTCCAAACTTTTTTCGAAGAGTGCCAAATTAGATGAAGTGAACATGTGCGAGGGCCGACCATTTTACATGCTACATGCTATATGCTTTATAACACAGGCAGATAATAGCAAGCTGGATACCTGGGGGGCCGTAAAAGTTCGGAACGCGGGCCGCAAATGGCCCTCCGGCCGGACTTTGGACATGCCTGCTGTAACAGATGCTGTGTGTCTTTGCAATTCAGTGGAACTTACAACCACCAACAGTTCTATATATAAATCTCACTTCAGCTCAGTGGAATTGTAAGGAGTTTTGCAGTCTTAGATTGGGTTAAAACAGAGATAACATTTCTTATCATAGCACAACAAATCTTTTGAGATTTTCAGTCCTGATCACCAGTTTACAGGCTATGATTATAGTGGCAATGGAGATGATACTGGAAAATACTTAGCAGGTCACATAATTTTCCGATCCGAGAGACCATATAATTTACCAATAGTGATAGTAATTACAATCTGACAGTCAGACCATAGAGAAGATCTCTGGGTTAGTTCAGCACTACAGAGCCCTTGTGTGACTGTCCTCATAAACTGATCAGTCGTAACATTAACCCATTGACAACCTCTGGATGTTCAGGAGCTCACTGCATCACAATGAATTATGATGCAGGGAATCCCGTTTACAGGTAAGGGTTCAGTCCTTGAAATTCAACCAGCATACGGACTGTGTTTCATGGAGTGATATATGAGTAACCCTGGGGGCCAATATAAGGACGCAGCGTATCAGTACAGTAGCATGAATATTTTAACAGTTTTGGAGCTCCCAGCATCATCGTTCCCGGCTCTCTGCTCAGTCCGTCTTGGCTTTATAGGAATATTTCAATATTAGTTTTCTTCAAGTTTTCCGCTGGCATTCAATAGGAACTAGGGATGGTCCGAACCTGCCGAGGTATTAACCCGAACGCTCGGCAGCAGATTCCCGCTGTCTACCCACTCCATGGAGTGGGCGGATCCAGCGGGAGTAACGCCTGGAAAACTGGGATACAGCCTATGGCTATGGCTGTATCCCAGTTTTCAAGGCGGTTCCCCCCGCTGGATCCGCCGGGTCCACGGAGCCTGCGGACAGCGGGAATCATTACCGAGGGTTCAGGTTCGTACGAACCCGAACCGAACTCTGTTCAGACCATCCCTAATAGGAACCATTCACAGTTAAAAACTATGTTATGTACTCGAATAAAAGACCACATACCGCTTTCCACCATGTCCCAGGAGAGTGCAATCCACAGTTCTCACTGAACTCCAAGCAACAGGAATCCGGGACCCGACTTGTGTTATACACCTCAAACCAGTCTGTGTAGTTTGCCACTCCACAACATCGGAACTGCAAGGGAAAAATTAATATAATATGCAATAATCTGTATTGTCATCACTGAAAATCTGAGATTATACCCACAGGTTTAGGGGTAATAAACACACTTACATCCTATTCTATTACATGAGGGGCAGGGGTTTACTCCCACTGGGGGCAGGCCAGCCCGCCTCCAGTGCTTCAGCCCGGGTCGGTGCTCGGTAATAGACCAGCTCCGTGTGTGGGAACCAGGCCACAGTTAAAAAAAAAGAACTGCAGCACCAGCTTCCCCGGATGGTACATTTGCTTTAACACTTTACAGATCTTGATTTTTATTAAGTAGAATTATTGTTGAGTTTCTTGCCAAAAGCATTGATTGTTTTGAACCGGATTCCGCTGGACCAATATATGGTTATATAGTCTATTGCTGCACATAAAAGCCACAGCAGGTATATGGCTGTCACGCAAAACAACATTTTTGTCTAATGGAGTCTTTTCCTCCCTGCCAAATTCAGCGCCAGTGTCACATCACACCATTCATTCCTTTCAGGTGACAGGCTTCTCATATAGACCTGGCATTTTACTGACCTTTCCTTCTTTTTGTTAATACAGCTGAAACAATGTGGCAGTAAATTGCACAAGTCATTCCAACCTGCAACAACAGTCATGTTCCCTGTTTAACATAGGCTAAACAGTTATAGGAACAAAAGACAGAAAATAACAGCGGTGCCAGATCTGTTGACTATGATGGTGTCTGTCTGGGTTCCATCATGGTCTCCATTATTCTACCTAAAGAATAGCACTGCAGGCTGAGCTATTTTATTCATCTTATGGAATCTGGAAAGGAAGCTTCTCCGACATAGATGCAGACCTAGTGTAATACTGAAAACACTTGGACCAATGAGACATATGAATATGGCAACAGGTCACTACTTTGGTGCAGATGCATGGCATATATTGTGTTACATGCTGCTGCTATGCAAAAACCACATAATAAAGTGCTATAATATTCTGATGCAAGGTGTCTTATTATCAAAGTTTGTATTTGATGACTATATCTATATTCATCATGGCTGAACCAAGTTATAATGATTATTCCTGGCGGGGATACCTTTTGGTTGTGCTGTATGCCTGTTATTGAGAATTTTAAATGTTTTTTATTAAGTGGTGGTGTTGTTTTGCTCAATAAAAGATATTGATTATAACTACATATTTTATGCATTGGTGAGTGTGCTAAGTTAATTCTCCCTCCTTCCTTTTTTTTTTTTTATTTACACCCTCTAAATATGCGTAGCATGTAAATAGGGAGCTTTTCCTAGTGCACACACTAAACATACATCATGAATAGTGTTGAGCGGACTTGCCAAAGTGTTTGGGTTTGTCAGCGATCTCCAAACCCGAATGCTCGGCATTTGACTCCCGGTGTCTGGAAAAGTTGGATGCCGCCCTAGGAAGTTCTGGAAAACATGGATATAGCCATAAGCTGTATCCATGTTTCCTGGTAGTCCTAAGGCGGCATCCAACTTCTTCAGACACCGAGAGTCAAATGCTGAGCATTCGTGTTTGGAGAATGCTGAAAAACCCAAAGAGTTGGGCAAGTTCACTCAACACTAATCATGAACATTTGGAATGCAAATTTTGCTTATAAAGGGGTAATTATCCAAAGCAGAAACCGTTTTAACTGGAATCCAAGAAAACTTTGTGTACATGGTTTCGATTGTATCGCCTGGAATCATATTGTCATCCACAGGGCAGCAGCTCATCGTCTCCCAAAAAGGAGAAGATGTTTAGATTACACAATGTCCGCTACTTACATCAGTTTGAATGATGCTCCATGCGTTGGTGAGGCCTATGTTTCCTTCGGTTCCATATAAGTGAAGACCCTTCTTCAGATCTTGTTGCGCATACCTATCAATCTGAAAAGAAACAACGCCTCAGTGAGCACATGCAATGGAATCTGAAATCAAAGGTAAAAGTATCTGAGAATGTGATCTGAAGAGATATTCTTGTGTGACTAATCTCCTGGAGTGATGGAATATTCCCAGATCTGAAAGGATGAGTTACAATGAGCCTATCAATGCAGGTTGTACATTAATCTTAGGCCTCATGCTGTTTTCTTTAAGTGTGCATAGTGATATACAACGCCTTAGTAATATGAAACTGAGTATTTTAGTACCATAGTAAATCTACTGTTTTAGGAATGCCATCAGTTACCTAACATACCCAAGACTTGACATAGTGCCTATAAAACTTAAAGGGAATCTGTAAGCACCTGGGCCCTACCTAAGGAGCTGGCAGTGTGCTGTAGCTGGCAGTCCCATAGTGAGCATGGTGTCTTTTGGTAATTTGTCTGTGCAGTGGTGTCTGATGATGAGCGCATGCGCGCGTGAAACGGCTGTCACACCCTTTCTGTGATTGTATGGCGTCCCCGCCGACTGCTACACACTCTGCCTGAATTTTATGTTTTGGACTGAATAAAGAAGAATTTTATGGTGAGTGCCCTCTCCATTCTCTTGTTTTTGGAAGCTTCTATTGTGTCTTGCGTTTTCCGAGAGGTGCACCCCTGTCTTTAGGTGCTTATAGGTGATGTTCCGTAGTACCCGATACTGGATGTTGTGCCGAATGCTTGGAGTAGTTGGTTGCCGGCCTGCTATCTTTCTTGCTCTGATCATTGTCTGTGCAGTGGATTATGCACAATCTCAGGTCTCCTACTGTAATGAAGAGTCAAAGAGGAGTTTGGGTCTCACTCTGGCATGCCTCACCACTACTTTCTGCTCTTCATGAAAAATCAATTATGCCCGGCCTCCTGCTCGCTCAGTTGTCAGTCAGTGTCTCTGATTGCAGACCAGTCCTCTGTAGGCAGTTTATGTCTGAAAGAAACACTCAGATACAGTGGAATCTCTGAACCTAAATGTGTTGGAGCTTTGGTCTAGGGGTAAATCCCCTGTCTAGAGACCTGCTGGCAGTTCATTCTTTGGTTGGAATCTTCTGATAGAAGTTAAATATATGTCTTTTTTCCTTGTCTTTTTATCATTATTGTATCACTTTTTAGGCTATGTTCACATACAGTATTTTTGGTCAGTATTTTTCAAACAAAACCAGGAGTGGATTGAAAACACAGAAAGGATATGTTCAAACACTGTTGAAATTGTGGATGGCCGTCATTTAATGGCAAATAACGGCCAATATTTCAAAACAGTGGCCATCCACTAAATTTCAACAGGGATTTGAACCAAAGAATGAACTGCTTGCGGTCTCTAGACAGGTGAGTTACCCCTAGACAACAGCTCAAACACATTTGGGTTCAGAGATTAAACTATAGCTCTTTCAAACATAAACTGCCTACAGAGGACTGATCTGCAATCTGAGACACTGGCTGAGCTGAGCAGGAGGCCGGGCAGCATTGATTATTCATGAAAAAGAGGGAGGAGAAAGGAGAGGTGAGGTGTGCCAGAGAGTGGCAAAAACAACTTCTCTTTGACATGTCATCACAGTAAGATTGGGCATAATCCACTGCATGGACAAATTACCAAAAGATACCATGCTCACTAGGGGACGATCAGACGTGCACACTGTCAGCACCTTAGTTAGGGCCTGGGTGCTGACAGATTCCCTTTAAGGGTGCGTTCACACGTACAGGATCTGCAGCAGATTTGATGGTGCAGATTTGGATCTGCAGTAGATTTGATGGCCAAGAATTCATTTGCTTTGAATCTGCAGCTTCAAATCTGTGCCATCAAATCTGCTGCAGATCCTGTACGTGTGAACGCACCCTTAAAGCTTGGTTTACACGGAACGATTATCGTGCGAATTTGCACAATAGCGATCGAAGTTGAATGATAATCGTACGTGTAAACGCAGCGAACGATCGAACGGCGAGCGAGAAATCGTTCATTTTGATCTTTTAACAGGTTCTTAAATCATCGTTCGTAAAAAATTTGCCGATCGTTCCGTGTAAACAGTCGTTCACTGATTTTTCCTATGTGCGAGATAGGCTTAAGCGATCGCAAAACGATTGGAAAACTAATTTTCTGTACGATATATCGTTCCATCTAAACGCTGATCGTTATAAAAGAAAAATCGTTACTTAGTAATCGTTAATCGTACGATTGGGCGAATTATCGCTCCGCGTAAACCCAGCATTAGGGTATGTTCACGCTTACTGGATCCGCAGCGTATTTTCTCTTGCAGATCCGCAGCAGACTTCATTTAAATAACTGAACACAGCATCAAATCTGCTGCAGATCCTGTAGGTGTGAACGCACCCTCAAGGGGTTATCCAGCATTACTAAAACATGGCCCAATTCTTTCAGGGACAGCACCATTCTTGACTCCAGTTCAGGTGTGGTTTGGAATTAAGCTCTATTCACTTCAATGGAACAGAGTTACAAATCGCCACCCAAGCTGGAGACAAAAGTGGGGCCATGTTTTTCCCATACTTGGTCCTCCAGTGGTAACCATGCCAGGAAAATCATGCCTCAAAAATAAACTCCCATTATTTAATGAGATAAAAGGAGGCGAGTTGTATTTTAGGAGTTCTTAAAACCTTACATTGTGCCTTAAAGGGGTACTCCCCCCAAGAGCTAAAAAAATGAAATGCTCCCAAACCTAGCTGGTCTTACTCACCAAGTCCCCCTGAGCATTTTGAGCCATCTCCCGCCTTTCTGGCTGCTGCCATTCCTGAGTTACAAGTTTTTCTAAAAGCCAATCTATATCCAAGATAGGAAACTACATTTCCCATCATGCAATGCTTATGCCTGATGATGGTGAAGTAGCAGAGCTGAGACAATGAAGGAGATGATGACAGTGTAGCAGAGCTGAGATGGCGGTGTCGGTGTAGCAAAGCTGAGTTGGAAGAGATGTTGTAGCAGAGCTGAGTTGGAAGTGACGTTGTAGCAGAGCTGAGTTGGGGATGACATGTAGCAAAGCTGAGTTGGGGGTGACAATGTAGCAGAGCTGAGTTGGGGATGACGGCGTAGCAGAGCTGAGTTGGGGGCGACGGCGTAGCAGAGCTGAGTTGGGGGTGACGGTGTAGCAGAGCTGAGTTGGGGTGACGGGTTCAGCAGAGCTGAGTTGGGGGTGACGGCGTAGCAGAGCTAAGTTGGGGGTGACGGCGTAGCAGAGCTGAGTTGGGGGTGACGGCGTAGCAGAGCTGAGTTGGGGGGAAGGCGTAGCAGAGCTGAGTTGGCGGTGACGGTGGGGGCTGGGGGCGGAGCTTGCTGCGGGCGATGGGGGTGGAGCTTGTCGTGATCGATGGGGCGGAGCTTGCAGCGGGCGATCGCGGGGGGGGGGGGCTTGCCGCGGGGGGGGGGGGGGGGTGCCGCGGGTGAGTGCAGCGGCTATGCCTCGGGTGAGTGAGGGATGGTGGGGCAGGGGGCTGTGTGCTGCGGGTGAGGGGTGAGCTCTGGGCTGGGGGTGACCGGGTGGCTGCTGTTAGAGAGGGAGACAGTGACATCTGCGCTGATCACTGTCTCCCTCTCTAACAGCAGCCACCCCATCAGTGTTCTTAGTCACTGTACTGGGACTGAGGACACGTGATGCCGACACGGAGGGTGGGGGCCAGGAGCAGGGAGTGTGTCGGGTTGGACTGAGGGCTGATAATTCTATGCAATCCGTGGAGGTGAATGCAGCTGGATAACAGCAAAACTGTGCAAAATCCATAATAACTTTATATTGGAAAGATGGAAAGCTACAGGTGGGCAACGTATTAATGCAAAAATAATTTTGGGGGGAATACCCCTTTAACTTTGTGTATTATCCGCCTGCTGCATAACAAGGTGAGCGGGTGCAGCTATGCACAGCTAAACCATTGCTGTGGCCTTTCAAACCTAGAGTCAGTAAGGGCACGAACGTTTGGACCCCTCCAATCATAAAGTAAAGGTGTACTATAGAAATGCCATTGCTTCATATGTAATACAGAAATACCCCTATAAATGATATATTTGAGAAAGGGTTCTGGAACAAGGCTAAATGCACGCCAGATGCACCGCGATGCAGGGAGCATAATGAATCTGTCTTGCCACCGATAACACTCTGTTATCATCAGGTAGGATGAACAGGTCTGATGAGAGCAATATTATCCAGAACAAAGGCTGTGTAAAGGACAAAAGCTGCACATGGCAACATGAAGGAAAGCAGATCTGATGGTGATGGGGAATCAATGCGCTTTGTGTGGAAACAAACCGAGAACAACCATTTAACCACTCAGCCCTAATCTCCCATCACATCTGACACTGAACACTTGGCTATTATCAGCAGTCTCAAAGATGAACCTGGCCTTCAACCAAATACACATCCTGCTATATATAGAGCATTAACATCAGTACAGCAGAGAAGACCTGGTGAGTAAATTAAGGCTCTGTTCACATTTTAGCTTTGTGTTCATTGTATAAAGTCCTATATGCCCTGATCAAAAAGTCCCCACATACAGGTATGCACCTGTAAACTACCTGGTTGCAGAACTTACCCATATACCACCTTTATGCATAAAACGTATACATTACAATACAGTAAGGCCCACTGACATCATCCTACTCAGAAATCATGCACACAGCCATATTATGGCTCCTTAGAAGTTACGGATTTACATATATATTTTTAAAACATAGTTTCTTTACAACTCATTTCCAGTCCTTTAATGGTCTCTATATTTTGCAGAGCTGCTCATGTACTGTACCCTTAGGGCCCTATTCCACCGGATGATTATCGTTCAGATTATCGTTAAATCGTTCGACTCTAAACAATAATCGTTCGGTTGAAATGCAGTTAACGATTAACGACCGAACGAGAAATCATTGATCGCTTTATAAGACCTGGACCTGTTTTTAGCATTACTCGTTCGCAAATCGTTCGCATTGAATAAGACGTCGTTCGGTCGTTCGCAGTAGATACGAACGCAATAGCAAAGAAAAAAACTATCGCAAAAGCGATCATAAGTAACGATTATCGTTCCATGGAAATGAGTGAACGTTTTCAGGTCTTTCGCATTAGCGGTCGTTTGAGATCGTTAACAATTATGCGAACGATAATCGTCCGGTGGAATAGGGCCCTTAGATGTCTCAATGGTTGCTGTTTGCTGGCATGGTATGGGGGCGATACTGTGGCTATTCATAGTTTCCTACACATTTTCCAAGTAACATATGGAGAGAATTCTACTATTATAACTACCATTGCTTGATCATATATATATATATATATATATATATATATATATATAACCATATACACACACACACACACACTATTGTATGGCGCACCCCTAGTTTAGCCAACTGAAAAACAGAAAAATGTTTTATACTATCTAAACACCTCTCTGGTGAGCTAAGACAGTGGAAGGGCCAATGTCACTAACTTTGGTGGTCTAGGGTTGAAGAAAAGGATAAGTAACTTTTTGTCATGATTTACATTTAGGTAAAATGGGCTGGCTTCACATAAGTGTAAGATGAGGGCATGTCTGAGTGTCTGGCCTAACTGCTTAAACTGACAGCCTCATAGATCCCTATACGGTGAGGTTATTAAACAGTAAAATGAAACCATTGTTATTATGTAATGTGCTACATTAACTTCTATGGGAAAATGTACCACGTTATTAAATGAGAAAATCTGCCCCATTTTTTCTTATTTCATGGCCATATTTTGCTGTGTTGTATCTAGACCTAGCCTAAATGATAACTATGATGCGGTCAGTTCAAGTCATTATATCCTCGGTTAGGTAGATACTTGCAGCTGTAATATTGCACCTTTATTTGTGTTTGCCTCCAAGTGATAGACATCCAAAAATATAGCTGAAAACAAGCATTATGTGAACATAGCCCTTATGTTTTTGCTAACTATGCAACTATAGGCTACTTTAAAGCAACTCTGTACCCACAATCTGACCCCCCCCCCCCACTTGTACCTTCGGATAGCTGCAGATCAGGTCATAAAGGAAAGCCTGAGATTTCTCCTCTTTTCAAATCCATTCCTGGCTTTGGCTTCAAATCTTTGGCAGATAATCTGTCAGATAATCTTTCTGTGTAAATGGACCCTTAGGGCCCTTTTACACAGAAAGATTATCTGACAGATTATCTGCCAAAGATTTGAAGCCAAAACCAGGAACAGACTATAAACAGAGAACAGGTCATACATGAAAGCCTGAGATTTCTCCTCTTTTCAAATCCATTCCTGGCTTTGGTTTCAAATCTTTGGCAGATAATCTGCCAGATAATCTTTCTGTGTAAAAGGGCCCTTAGGCTGGCACAACCTCCCTGTCCCTCCTCCCTACCCTCCTCATTTTTAGGAATGCTCCAGGCAAATTGACTCCTATTCCCCACCTGTTTAGCCTGGCACATGGGCTGGATCGTTAAGACACCTGTGCAAATGTTCAGCATGGAGAAAATGTTCCAGTGGCATTCCTAATGATTAAGAGGGTGGGGAGGAGGGACGGAGGGGTGGTGCAATGTTAGGGCACAGATTATCTAAACCACGTCCGTAGGGCACGGGGCTGTAAGTTTAAAAGTTGTTTTTATGACAATAACTGCATCACCTGTCGAACGGACCGCAGGACAGATCATGGATTAAAAGCAACTATCCAAAGGTACAAGTGGTTTGGGGGGTTCAGATTGTGGGTACAGAGTCGCTTTAACTTTCCAAAAACAGCATCACACCTGTTTGAGCTCAGTCCATTCATACCTTTCAATTTGTGACTTTGGCAAGATCTTCCAAAAAATCCTGCAGGTAGGTGGTCCTTTTCTAACACAAGCCAGGGTACGGAACTCCCGAAAGTGCCATAGACTGCATTGCAATTAATTACAGTAATTCCATACTCTGCTCGTGCTTAAGGTTTCGTATTTCTGGTTATACCATAGTTGGTTAGGTTCTTTCCACAATGTGTTTTGCTATACATAGGTATACTTTGTATATTATGTTACTGGATGTCTGTATGAAATTTCAGGGTCTAGCATGACACACTTTTGGCCACCAGGGGGTCAATGTTGGCCTATAGATGCATTTTATGTATGCACCAACAATACAATACACTGCGGAAAGCAGCCTGTGTTCACAATACCAAAATGTTGTCATTTTTATGTAAAACACTACCTTAACATTTCAGTAATTAATAACCAAGTACAAGTCACACAAGGCTGGCTCTTCACCAAGGCCTGCCTAGATAGGAGACATGACAGGCTTAGGCCTCCTACTAAACACTGTCATATTTTTAGATTAGTTTACAAGGACTTGAAGAGGATTACTGGTGTTCATGTACAGTACATCTCATGGAGGCTGAAATACCCGAGTCTGACAAGCTATATAGAGAAAAACGCCAATGTGCGATATATGACATGGATAATGGGAGTTGTATAATTACACAAGTACATTACATGTACATTACATGTCTCTTATCAAATAATGCCCGTCATATTGAATACAGTTATCCTCTATTGCTTCTCTATTGTATGTTACAAGTACTCTTTCCTCAGCGCCTACATGAGCCACATTGACACAAAGGACATGCAATGTCTGACCATTATGAGAATTGTCTTACTGAACATGAGAACAGGGCTCATGTGCCCCCGTGGTAGATGAAGTGCCAGTCAGACATATATGATCCATTTAACTCTATGGGCCTGACAAGGATAGCTGAATCCAGTAAGGCCCATAGGGTTGAATGGAGTAGTAGCGCAAATGTCCATACACAACTTCATTTGATCAAGGAGGATGGGGTTCTTTATTTCCCATGTTTGGTTGGGATCCCATTGGTTTGACTACCACTGATCACTTATCAACTTTCCTGCGGTTAAGTGATGAGGGTCCTTTGTGAAAAAGAAAAGCCCTATAAATGGACAAAAACTGCTGACAGTACTATAGTGAGGAAAGCCTTTCAACCCCTCCTCTCAGCTATGATTGATAGTTCTAGTGGTCTCCTGATTATACACTAGGGCTGAAATGCAATACGTGGAGCCCTGTGCACCTGAGAAGAAGAGCCCACCTATTGGACGTTCCTTTGGTCATGCATGTAGCAGACACAGAGTATCATTCTGCTCCACGTTCAGATTAAAATTGACAGACTCCCTTTAAGAATGACTAGTAGGGGCCACTTAAACCAGCCTCCCCCTCCCCCCTTTTTAGATTCCAAAGTTTCTGGTCAGTTCCTTGAATTTGAACCCTCTATCTAGGGAACGGGTGGGAAGTTTGTCTAATCAAGTGTTCAGCTAACACTCAGTTTCAATACTTGGCTGTAGGATGAATGTAAAGGGGGTTTCTTATTTACCTCTACAATCTTATAACATAGGTGAGACTTACAAAGTATTGATCGACATCTGTCCAAAGTCTGTATTCGTCTCTGTATTATTCTCTGATCCAGCAAAAAATAAATAAATAAATAAAAAGAAAACCTATAAAAAAAATGTCTTTGATGACACCTAGAGAATTCTTTGTCTTTGATGTTATATATTCTGCATTTCACAGGATAAAGAAAACCGGACATTATAGAGTAACAAAATTACTTAACTTACTTACTATCTAGATATGATGGAGAAAACGGCCATGAAGATCATATTTTATGCCTCCAGCCTCAAGATACTTTGTGTGATGTATTGTTAACTATTTCCTAATATATTCACCAGTAGATTAATATTGTCCATATGCGTATGCACATGGCGGAGGTCCTGTATCTAAGTATACTGCAGTGGGATGGCTCTGGAGCACAGGGTACCGTCAGCTGTTTTTTGTAAGGGTTGGTTAATACTAAGTTAATATGCATCCATTTTATAGTATCAAATTTTTGATTTAAACATCGCTATGTTTCAGATGTAGGGATTAAAGTGAACTAATAGATCACAATGAACCAATAGAGTTTGGATAAGGTAAGGTATTATTGTTTTACTATGGTCTATGGCTTTATGTCCTGCTATTCCGTGCTAAGGCGGCTGCAATTGAAAGCACAACTTCACCTTTCATTTCCCATACACAGAGGTTTTTGGCATTCAGCTCTGCTATTTAGTCCTATCAATTGTATGCACAGGTGAGCATGCCCCGGGCTGTCACGGTAAGCTGGAGGGCCCGTCTAAAACAAACAGCTGCTGAGCATTACACAGAATAGACGGAGCACAGCTCAACAGGCCGGTGAACCTAGAGGCGAGGGATTGCGGTCATAAACAACACGCACTTCAAATCTGACTAAGCACTAAACACACATCCAAGACCCCGCGGCACCATCCCTTATGATTTTATAGAGACATAAGGCGAACACTTCATGCACTGTATGAGAAAACTGTGGGTTTTATAGAGAGACGCACTCCATGCACAACTTACTTTAATAGACATATATACACATAATAGTATATACAAAATGTTAGTCTACATCAGTCATGTCAAACTCTGGCCCGCCAGGCAATTCAGAGTTTTAATTACATCTGGCCCGCCATGGCTATTATGTAAGAGACTATTGGGGAGGGCTGGCTACTATACGAGATTGTTGGGGAGGGCTTGCTACGGGAAGGGCTGGCTACTTTATGAGACTATTGGGGAGGGCTGGCTACTATATAAGAGACTATGGGGGGGCTGGCTACTATAAGGGAACTGTTGGAAGGCGCAGGCTAATATGTTGGGCAATTTTGGGGTGGTTGGCTATTATATGGGTTGAGGTTTAATCATGTCATAGAAATGTATCATGTCATTTATCATAGTGCACGGGGCTAGGAGACGCACACTACTGACAGTGCCAGGAACAACGCACGCTGCTCTGACAATGCTAGCACCGCGACATTCACGCTTTAATAATTATCAAGGTTGGCCTGTGACTTTGTCCAATTTTTTCATTTTGGCCCACTGTGTATTTGAGTTTGACACCCCTGGTCTACATGAATATAAATTAGGTCCATGTACCACCAAAAATTTTACAATGTCCCTGGTGTTCCCCCCTCTCTATAATGAACAGAACTGCTTATCCACCCTAAAGGACAGGGATGGGAAAACTACCAGCTGTTGCAAAACTACAATTCTTATCCTGCCCGGACAGCCAAAGCTTTGGCTTCAGCTGTCCAGGCAGGATGGGAACTATAGCTTTGCAACAGCTGGAGAGCTGAAGATTCCATTGCCACCACTACACACTAGTGGTGATGCGGGTTCAGACATTAGTGCCACTAAATGACTCTCCAGTGTGTATGGGGGGTTTCCAAGTTCTCCCCATATAGATCTCAGGTATGTTGGATTTAAAAAGTCCATCCGTTTTGTTTTTCAGGAGATAAGCCATTGCTAGAGATGTCTGGTAGTGGCTGCCTTCTGCCCATTCGCAAGGTTCGAAGCTGAATGATCATTTGTGTAGGGTTGAAGGTAGAGATACAGTAGTACCAAATCTCATTGAAAGGATTTGTGGTATGGCTTGTAAAAGATACTGTAGTTTTCTTCTTTCTGAAGGGAGGCAAATGTTGAAATTTTACTCTGTGCTCTATTACAAAAAGTGTAAAGCTTGATGTAAAGGGGTATGGCTACAGCATCCTGGCAAATATACTATTATTTACACCAGTAAACCAGCATACATCATAGCTGAAATCTATGCCAGCTCGCAGCTCAGTGTAACATCAGGGCAGCCTCTTGTTTTCGCGGTGGTGACCTGTAACTGCAGCTCAGCTCCTATTCACTTGAATGGGACCTGAACTGCTTGCGGATCCGCAGCAGAAAGTCAGCTGCGGATCCGGTAAGTGTGAACGTACCCTGAATAAATCCTGCAAATCTAATTTCAGTGGGGCTTGAAACAAAAAGAAGGAATTTACCATGACCGGCGTTAGATTCTAAGAAACTCGACAATATATCAAGTATCTCTACTTTCTTTGATAAAGGTTTTAAGATTCAAAATGTATATCAGCAAGTGAATATCCATGTAACGTGACAAGTTATTAGTAGCGTCTAATTTACTGCATTACATAACTATTTACCTACAGATATACAGTACATCCGTGTTCTGAAACCTTTATCAAGAAAAGTAGAGCTTTTTATTAAGACAATACTAGATACATTGCCAAGACTCTTGGAGTATACATTTTGTGTTCCAACATATGAGCTTGTGATAGAGCCAATTTTGAGGTCTTTGTTGTATACCCTACTGTACCAGTCTTAGTTCACTCTGTATTAATGCTAAGGAATATATGACTGTAAACAGCATATAGGAGACAGCTGACTAGAAATAGCCTATAACTCCCTCTACAAATATTAATCTTTTATTTCATAGTACTTTTCCCCCAAACTACAATGCTATAGAGGGATAGGGCACCTTGCACGTGTGACTTGTAGGAAACCAACTGCCCTGGAAGCTGCTTACTGAAGCAAGGCCCATGTACTGTAGAAAGCACTTTTAGTGCGTGGTGATGGTGATCCAGGCTGAAGTGCTGTCAATTATTCATGGAGGTCATTTCTAAGACAGCCCTGAACGGCAAATGCATATTGCCGGTATATTGTCTTTTACGAGGGTACAACATACAGAGAGTTCTAAACCTCATTACTCACTCATATTAGTTATAACATTACATAGAGAAATTAGTATGCTGCGTTTGACCTAGGGGTATATTCACACATAGTAGATTTCTTGCTGAAATTTATGTAAGTTTTGATTTATTTGAATGGGGCAGCGGGCATGTGGACTTACACCTCTCTGAATTCCTACTGGAACGTATATGTAGGAAAAACAGTCATCTAAATTGTAATAAAAAATAGACTATCAAGGTCCCGGCCCCTTGGGTGCTTACCATTAATAATCTTAAAGGAAAGCCATGCTCTCAGGACTAAGCTCTCCCTCCATACCCGGCCGTTCTTCTCAGGAGCTTATACAATATAGTCCCCTGGCCCGCTTGGCTCATACATCTCTGTATAATATGTAATACAGTGCTTGCATATAGGCAGGGAAGAAACCATTATTTACACCCACACCAGGAAATTACTGGAGCACAGCAGTAGCACAGCTTCTTCATACATTACTATGAGCCGCCACCATGTATTAGATGTGGGACTAAAGCTAGTTATAAAAATGCTGCAAAAGGATGTCATTAGGTATGGATGTTAACACATAAGAAATAAATAAAAGACCACTCCATCTTATTAGTAAGTTGACTATCTCAGCCTCAGTGAAAGCTAAATGGTGCATAAGGTATAGTCATAGTATAGTCAAGCAGGACGGTAATGGTAAGCGAGAGTCGGATGCAGGAAGGTGAACGTACTATACTTATGTGAAATCAGCCTTAAAGGCTATGTTCACACATAGTATTTCCGTCTTTTTTCAACCAAAATCAGGAGCAGAACTGACAGAGGAAATTTACTTCTGCGTTTTAACCCTAACCGGGTCTGAGATGGCCTTAAGGATCGGGCCAATTGTCACTTTTGCTTTTTGTTTTTTCCTCCTCGCCTTCTAAGACCCATAACGCTTTTATTTTTCCATCTACAGGGCCATGTGAGAGCTTGTGTGTACTTTGTAATGGCATCTTTCAATCTGCCATAAAATGAATGACAGAACCCCCAAAATATCATTTATGGGGTGAACTTGGGTCAAAAAATGTGATTCCACTAATTTTGGGGGGCTTTCATGTTTACGTAATGCACTTTACGGTAAAACTGGCATTTTTTCTTCTATAGTCCAGTCTGAACACAGCGATATGCAGGTTTACTAGGTTTTCTAACGTTTTACTATTTTATTAGAAGTAAAACTTTTTTTTTGTAAATAAGCATATTTAAAATGGCCCTATTGTTACTCCTATAGCGCATTTATTTTTCTGTTACGGGGTCGTATGGGGTGTCATTTTTTGCGCCATGATCTCTACTTTTTATAAGTAACGTTTCTTTCTAAATCAAATGTATTGATCGCTTTTTATTAATTTTTTTATACATAAAATGTCATTAAAAAAAAGCAATCACTGCGGGTTTTTTTTACCACTCTTTGTTCACGCCATTCACCATGCGGGACTAGTATTGTTTTATTATATATTGTATATTATATGTTAATTAACTTTATTATTTTAATGTGTTTTATGTATAAAATGGGAAGGGGGGGTGATTTTCACTTTTATTGGGGGAGGGGCTTTGGGGCATTTTTTAAAACTTTTATTAATTAATTATTTTTTTTTTACACTTGTTTAGTCCCCTTTTACATTACTACATTAGATTGCTAACACTTATCACTGCTATGCCAAGCATTTAATTACAGGGAGCTGCCTGAAAAACCTGGATGTAGCCCTAGGCCATGGGCTGTATTTATGATTTACAGGACGCCCTAGGGCTTTATCCACTTTCTGCAGTCACTGGTAACCAGATGCCGCACGCTCGGGTTTAGACAAACCCAAGCGAGCTCGAGATTTACTCATCTCTACCCAGTACTATGCAGGAAGCATACCGTATTTCCTGACATACCCCCCAACATGGTGTGAGAAGAGCAGTCTATCTATTGACTGTAATGTAAATTTGGGTAGAAATATGGATGCATTTGGTCTATACTAATAGGTGTGAAGCTGAGCTGCCTCCATGCTGACAAGGTTTATCTCCAGACTGAAATGCGCAGTGTTGATTGTAAATTTTCCGAGAACAGTACAGGCCGCGCTTTAGTTAAATGTTATGCTTTTACAGAAATCAGCTGGTAATTACCTAATGAAGGGAAGCGTTGTGATCCTGTGTATTAATAGTAATGTGGCGCGGTAAATTGCACCCGCGTTCCTGAGAGGCTAATTGGATGTTCTGGATTTGTGTGGGCATGAAGTGGACGGGTAGCCGTCAGCCTCGGTCACACCATGTAATTATAACATTTCTCCGCAGTGCAGACTGGCATCACCGCAGCAGCAGGTTAGGCCTCAGCAGGTACTTTTATAGAACGCCTTTCACTCCTGGACAGAGGTTAGGGCAGAGCTTTACTAGAGAGCAGCAAGGGGTGAAAACCACCTCACATCATCAGACAGTAGGGGAATAAATGCTTTAACCATGTACTGTGATTAGAAAAGATTATGAGTGGCAGTAGAGCCCACTTCATATAACACAAACCTGGGCGTATAGATGTCTTACTGCATATAAATCTGCTGCCTGCCTTCCATGTATATTAAATAGAAAGAGGTATAGTGATGTTGGCTTTGTACTGGAAATACAGCTTATAAATTGTGTGATCCTGCAATTATGACATCAATCCCTTCCTCCCTTCCAAGTGCTGTACTTACTGCCTGAATGGAAGCTTTCTGATGTTAAAGGGGTATTCCACCCAAAAGCTAAAAAATTTAAATGCTCCCAAACCTAGCTGGCCTTACTCACCAAGTCCCCCTGTGTATTTTGTGTCGGAGCTCTCGGCATCATAATGATACTTGATGCTGGCAGTTCCGATAATCTCTTCCATTGCACACCATCTATATATCCGGACTGTGCACGGAATGTGGGAACAAGGCCTTAGAGAAGCATAATGGTATTTAGAAGTGAATATGAGATACTCTATCAAATCATTTTATATTCCAACCTTCACCTCAGACTTTTTCTAAAGCTGTCATTTTTGCAGAATCCATTCGACCTTGACGTATATGTGCAAAATATTGTGCTGCATCTGACATTTCTGGGGCTGGAATGTGATGCCTCATACATATGTTTGGAAGCTCGGTTTCTCAAACTTCTGCTTGTGCATCCCGCATATTGCATGTTATATTGTGTTCATGCCTCATATCACAATTTATTCCAGTTTTTATGCATTTTTGCTTTCCTGTACTCTTCATTCTGAGCCAATGTTGTGTTTGTTTTACCTCTATGTCTATGTATAATGTTGGAGCTAATATATTACCTAGGGTATTAGCTCTACGTGCACTGAATCACTTAGAACACCATGCATTTCCGGATCAATATATAGTATAGGTAAGTACTAGGCATCACGGCAGCTACCTGACTATAATCTGGGACAATGCATGTTTTCTTGTTTTTATTCTTCATTCTTTGATTCATATTCTAGTTTTAGTTTCAATGATATATTTAGCATGATTTGAAGTCCTGTCAGCATATCCTCTGACGTCTCAGCAATGCAGATACTTCCTATTTAGTATGCATCTTCATTAGTACATATGCGTTTCTCTCTAAAATATATTCCCCTATGGATAACTGTTAATTACATGGCATGTATGACAGCTATTAGCCTGTAATAAAAAGCTACCTGTTGTTGGTTTTCTGTATAAGCTAAATTTTACTTTTGTTTCCATATACAGTAGCAACAGATTTAAATATGCTTAGTGTATTGATCTCATACTGAAATCTAAAATTATTATTATTGTACTCCTGTAGTCATGGTATGGACAGTACCAGACCCCCCCATATTGAGGAGGGCATCAATTTACAGCCCATACAACAACACGTATTCTTAGAGTAGTCTGTAATATTATTCGAACGATACTCTAAAGCGTTTTTTTTTCCATAGTATAGTATAGTGCTTCTATATTGTCATTACATTGACTTATAGGGCCACTTAATATGGTGGTTTTGGTGGTTTCCCTACAGGAGCCACCCCTTGGCTGGGTCCTTCCCGGAGGGATATCTGGCTAGTCCTGTGTTTTGAGACTGTAAAATGAGGCTCCACAGGTTCTTTCTTGCATATTCATATATCCCAGCAATGCACCTAGAATTTCACTACATTGAGCACTTCAGACAGTGTTATCCCTAAGATCACTGATCTGTTTTCTGTATGGTTCTTTATTGCATGTCACCCAAATGCATTCTTCAGTCCATGCTATTTTGTCCATAGACAGGGCCGTATTAACAGCTGCTACTGCCCTAGGCACTAAACCTGAAGACGTCCCATCTTGGGGAGCATGTTTTTGGCTACATGCATTTCTCTACATGTCTACATGTGGAAACATTGTCTGAATTGCGTTTTTCATGGTTTATAACTGCTTAAAATATAAACAAATTTCCATATTGAATCAATGATTAGAGCCACCTGCAAATTGTCTGAGGGAATTCTCACCACAAGATTGGTAGGCAATAGCTCCAGGCGTCACATTTACCACCGCCACACCAGACCTGACCAATACCGCCATACTGTGACTGGGCAACACCACCATACCAGACCTGACCAATACCACCATACTGTGACTGGATAACACCATCATACCAGAACTGACCAATACCACCATACTGTGACTGGATAACACCATCATACCAGAACTGACCAATACCGCCATACTGTGACTGGATAACACTGCCATACCATACCCACCCCCATCAAAAAGACACCAGATTTACTGGCAAGTCCTAACTGTAGGTGGGAGACTAAAAAATAAAAAAAAAAGTTGTTTCCTTTCTCCTGCTCCCGGGTGCTGCCCCAGGCACCGGACCATGGGTGCCTAGTGGATAACATGACAAATGTTTGCAAATGTCTGTCGCGTCATGAACATAATTGTTCAAATAATAAGCCCGTACTGGCAAAGTGGAAACCAAAGTCTCTAAATTTTGTCTTATTGTTTTTTTTTAAATCAACTGGTGTCAAAACATTATACAGATTTGTAAAGTACTGCTATTTAAAAATCTTGTCTTTTAGTACTTATCAGCTGCTGCACGTCCTGCAGGAAGTGGTATATTCTTTCCAGTCTGACACCGTGCTCTCTGCTGCCACCTTTGTCCATGTCAGGGACTGCCCAGAGCATTAGGAAATTCCCAAAGAAAACATCTCCTGCTCTGGACTTATCTCTGTGGACTGTGGTGGATGAACCACAAGAATTCAAAGTGAAGGTATTGCTGGTAATAGCTCAGGGTGATCTGATCAATTTCTTCTCTTTCTATGGATCATTTTAAAGCAGCACTGCACTATGTAAGAGCAGCCTAAAACTAGAAAACTTTAAAGCGACTCTGTACCCACAATCTGCCCCCCCCCCCCTAAACCACTTGTACCTTCAGATAGCTGCTTTTAATCCAAGATCTGTCCTGGGGTCCGTTGGGCAGGTGATGCAGTTATTCTCCTATAAAAACTACTTTTAAACTTGCAGCCCTGTGTCAGATGGACGTGGCCTAATGTCTATGCCCTAACCTTGCACCACCTCTTCGTCCCTCCTCCCCACCCTCTTTACCATTAGGAATGGCCCTGGCAGAATTTCTTCTATTCCTCACTTTTCTGAAGACTGCACAGGTGCCTTAACCATCCAGCACATGTGCAGTGTTCAGACAGGTGATGAATAGTAGCAATCCAGTCTGGAGCATTCCTAATGATGAGGAGGGTGGAGAGGAGGGATGGAGGGGCAGTGCCAGCCTAATGCACATACACTTTAGACCACACCAATTTGACACAGGGCTGCAAGTCTAAAAGTTTTTTTTAGAACAATAACTGCATCACCTACCAAGCAGACGCCAGAACAGATTTTGGAATAAAAGCAGCTATCCGAAGGTACAAGTGGTTTGGGGTAGGCAGATTGTGAGTACACAGTCAATTTAATACACATCAATAGCGAGTGTTATGTTACGTTCCTCTACAAATCTACCGAGGGTCTGTATACAATGCAGTGAGCTCATGACACGAATTTTGTATTCACAACTAATTGCTGTAAAAAAGAAGAACCTGTCACAGATGAACAACCTCATTTGTTGTCTTGTATCATTACAACAGCCCTTCCTCCTGTGCCAGTACACGCGCCAGCCTGGAGATAAGCACTCTGAACCTGTAACCTCAACCTGTACCTGGACTTACTGTAAATTGGCTCATCTCTTTCCCTCATAAGGAGTTCACATGTTTTTTTCATCCATTGTTTACATAAAACACCTTTGTGTGCATCTGTTTTAATCCGTTTTTCTACCGACTTCCATTCGACCTTATTTTTGTGTATGCTAAAAAAAAGTATGTTGTTTCATCCCTTTTTTTTTTTATAATGGAAGTTAGTAGAAAAACACATCAAAACAGATGCACAAAAATGCGTTTTTTTTTTTAGAAAAAAAAGAAATCTACTTTAAAACAAAAATAGCACCCTCCCTGTCCTGAGGTTGTGTGTGGTATTACAATTCAGCTCCATTCACGTCAACTGAGTTGCCAAACCACAGCCAACCTGAGGGCACGGGGTGTGCTGTTCCTGGATAAAGCAGCCATATTCTATTTTTCTATGTCTGGAATACCCCTTTAAACACAGTCCTAGCTGATATTGATGTAGATAACTATACAGTGCCAGTGCTGTACAGCTATTAGTCCTGCAATTACCTTTAACCATGAGTGATTATAGATGTAAACGATGGATGGGTAACAAGCATTTACCTGTATTACAGCACTGTGTGGGCTTTTACCGATACTTCACAGTAACATTGAACTTGATGATTGTGGGTTAATTGTTAATCATGTTTCAAAGTAATGGTCACTTATAGTCATCCCAAACAATACTGGGTTATTCATGGGTTATTAAGCAATGGTACGTCTATGGCCAGACTGAAACCTTTAGATAAATCTCCCCCCCCCCCCCTCTGTGCAGGGGTTATGTTTCTTGTTACTGGTCTGCTCCCCCCTGCATGGGGCATTTACGTTTCTGTTTAGTATATAAAATTCTTAAAAAAAGAATTAAACAGATTGCAACAAGATTCTCTGGTCGGAATAAACCAAGGCTCAACTTTTTGGCTCTACTTGTAAGCATGAAGATATCAGGAAAAAAACAGATACTGATCATTCTCTGCCCAATTTGAGTGTTTTTTAGCAGCTAGGGCAGGGAGACTACAGTATATTCTTAGGCTATGTTTACACTTCGTAAGTTATGTAATAATCATGGCAGTTGTTGCCAATTTTCAACAACGGTCGTGATTACTATGGAACTTACGTGAGTGAGTTTTCTGCGGCCGCTAATCATTGAATACTGGCTACAGGAGACATGTTAGTGCACACAATGGAGCATGCGGCTCCGGCCGCACGCTCTATTGTGTGCAGCAGCGAATTGGGATGCGGATGCACACTGATGCGCTATCGTCTCAATTCCTCAGAAGTAAAGATAATCCGGAATGATCTTCTCTGACGGCCGGGTCACGGAACGGCCAGTGTCTTACTCTATGTGAACATGGCCTTAAAGTGTAAAAATCATCAACACTGCCAAGGCACTCCCTATTTATTTGCATGCTGGAGATAGATTTCTTCCGGCAGTGCCAATTGCATTGTATACAAAAATTTTATTACATGCCGAACCACTTTTGTAGTCTATGCAGTAATCTGCACGTGTGGGTATTATTATTTAGGCAAAACTATAAGACCCATGTATAAACGATTTGCCAAGCATGTCCGCTCTATATGTACAGGAAAAGGCTGTCTACGGCTGATTACCCATATGCGTACAGTGCATAACAGTGATACCTCTGACTTTTGCTTTATGGGTCTAATCCAGGTGAAACAAATACCGGAAGGAGGCAATCACGAGACCAGATTATTACAGAAAGAAACTGAACTGATCTTGCGATTGGAGGCATTGGGTCCATTGGGTCTTATTGATTGATTAGGGATTCATGGTACTTGCTGGTAATCCCCGTATGGATATATGTTATTATTTCACTGTTTTAGATGTCATTGACTTTCTAATTTAGAAATTGTATGTTTTTAAATATGTGATGACGTCAGGGCTGTGATCAAGCACGCATTAACGTGTGAAACAGCTGTTAGCCTGTCACTCATCCGCTATCCGCCTGTTCGCAATATGAAGGAATAAAGCGTATCCATTTTGCTACAACGTGGTGAGTGCCTTCACTGTTACTTTAAAGTTGTTCATTGCGTTGGCTACTCTATCCTCTGAAGGGAGAGCACCACCAGTAGCAGCAAGTCCTGAGGACGGGATTTTGACTGCGTTGTCTCCCAGATCATAAGCTCAGACAAGGTAGCGCCGGGGATCATCTGTGTTCGATTACACATTGTATACAACGGTGCTGCTGAATGAATTCCATCTCTGGCACCCAACTGTAAAGAGAGTGCAGCGGAAGGATTTTGATAGCATAACCTGCCATTAGTGAAGGATGATAGTTACACTTTACAAGGAATCTGTCAGCACTTTGGCTCAACCCAAGTTGCTGACAATGTTAGTGTTGGGTTGGTCACACTAAGATTGCAGATTTTCTGCTACATGGACAAATAATCTACAGGTACCATGTTAAATAGGGTGCTGTGACCTATATAACATTGTCTGCAACTCAGGTCGGGTCCAAGTGCTGACAATCTCAATACTTGATCCAGTGTGATCTGCACCACAGATTGAGCCAAAGGTTCATCTTCCGTCAAGACAATGGCCCAGATATACAAAGCTGCCTAAAACCAACACTTCCTATTTTTTACCACAGCAACCACTCATAGCTTGTTTTTAATATCTTAGGCAGCTTGATAAATCAGGGCCAATGACCCTAAGCACACAGTCAAGACAACACAGGAGTGGCTTAGGGGCAGTTCTGTAAATGTTTTTGAGTGGAGTGGCCCAATGAACCCAATCAAACATCTCTGGAGAGACCTAAAAATCATATCTTACTGTCTTACTCCATACTGTGTACTCCTACGTATTTCTCCTTCTAGAAACCGTTTATATGAATATATTAGTTGATTAATTCTATTTGATATTGGGGTCCTAAGGTAACCTTGTAATTTTGATCTTGGCTCCCTTGACTGATGACGTGGGACGCTCTTCCACCCATCATAAGATAATTATCTTCATGTCTAGAGATGTGCTTTATGTACCAGGTCGATCCTATTGAAAATAATAGATAATTGGAGTGGATAATGGGCTGGTCCTGTCCGTACAGAGGCTCTGGTTGCAATCTATTGTGTGCATAACATTCCGAGCAGAGCAGGCTTTCATTGTGAGGTGGCTGTGAATAAAGGATGCACTTTAGGATTTCTATAGGAAGGACGTGAGTTGCCGGCGGTAAATCAGTACTATAAAACTCTCAGTCATTATCTCCAACACCTTACTTCACCCCCTCCCTTCCTCCTTTCCCAATCTCGGAATAGAAACAAATCAATGCTCCTGTTTTTATTTCTGTCCCTGAAGAGGGGGCAACCTTGAAATGTTCTTCCCTGACAACAAACAGCCCATCAGCCATGAGCCTGGTTCACACTGCGGAGAGGGGTTCTGCAGATAAGAGGTCTACGGGACACACTCTGCACCTGTATCAGCCCCCAATGCCTGCCGTGTGCCTGTGTCTTCACATATTTCCCCTGCAGTATGCCTGTCAGCATATCTCCCATTGTTCTCTACGCTGGTAATCTTCTTTCTTTATGGTATCCTCTACAGAGAGAACAAGCTGCTTTTACTGAGACGAGCGCTTACACAGACAGGAATTCTCAGTACAATTACTTTTGCTTTTATCAACAATCAGGTAGAAAAAGGAAAATCTGTTGGCGTAAGTATGCAAATAGAAAATATCCATCCAAACTGGAATGCATCCAAATTGAGATGGTTTTGATGCGTCTGTATACCAGATGAATTTATTGAATTTTTTTTCTCCAATGCAAATATGTAATGGAAAAGCAAGTATTTTGAACAATGCTGTTCTTTATAGTTAACTGTACCAGAAACAATCCCGTGACACTGGATGAATGATTTAGGCTAGGTTAACACCAGTGTTTTACCCTCCGACTCATTTCCATTTTGCCAACAGAGTAAATGTCGAACTGCCTGTTTATTTCAATTTACTTTTATTGTGCTCTGTTTGCATCAGTTGTGCTCAGTTTTCATCAACTCCATCAGTGTTCAGTTATTTTCTGTCCAAAGAAACTGATCACTAATGGAAAAAACATATATATATATATATATATATATATATATATATATATATATATATATATATATATATGTTATATTCAATGGTGTCTGTTGGCAAGATAGGCTGGGTTCACACTGTGTTTTTGCAATCAGTTTTTTGCAAAAAAAAAACGGCTAAAAAAAGGATGCATTTGTGTGCATGCTTTTTGATGCGTTTTTCCATCAACTTCTATTATAAAAATTACCATATACAAAGACTAAGGGGCCTCCGTGGAATAGAGACAACGATCAGCCGATGATCATGTCATAGGCTGACCGTTCATTTACGTTTAAACCTAAAATCATCTGTCGCCACCCTATTCCACGACGATTTCACAAACATCATACACTACCTGTCCAGGCGCAGGTTTTCTCCTGGTTCCGTGCGGCAGCATCAGCTTCTGAGCGGCCTGTCTGAGCTGACAGAGCGCTCAGCCAATCACTGACCAGGACCAACACGGCCAGTGATTGGCTGAGAGTTCTGTGAGTTCAGTCAGGCCGCTCCGAAGCTGATGCTGGGACCGGGAGAAGGAGAAGACCGGCGCCTGGACAGGTAATGTATGAAACAAGGGTTGCAAGGACATCGGTAACGATGTCCCTGCAGACCTTGCTAACGATTTTTGGGCCATGGAATAGGCCCAGTAAACGAGCACCGATCTAGCAGCCCTGGTTAGCCCGTGTAATAGGACCCATAGTCAACCTCATTTTTATGTCCGAAAAAAAAGGATCCATTTTTTTTTTTTTTTTTTAAATAATGGATCAAAACGGATGCACACAAATGCATCCTCTTTTCAACAGTTTTTTTTTTTTTTTTTTAGCCCAGCCTTATCCGTCACCATCAGTTTTTTTTTTCACTGAGAATGGGCAGAAGAAGTGAGAAACCAGGAAGGAAATTAAACTAATATGCAAACGTATGCCGACTAAGGCAAACGCATGTGAACAGTCTATATTTAAAGCCAAAATGGCAATCAGTTTGCTCATCCATTTGTGCTTATCCATCCATTTAATATGGACTAATACATTCATGAACATTGATAAAAGATAAATAAAAAAGGCAAAGGTGACAGTACGGGTTCCTTTACACTGTTAAATAATAGGAATTTGTGGATCTTAGCATCAAACTTTTTAGCATAGCTGCTGGAGATCTGCTATTGTGATTCCAGATATCGAAAGTGGTTAAAAACAATCAAACCTATCAATCCTGGTAAAGGTGCCAAAAATACTGAATCTCCATTTAAAATAATGTCTTATATACTAATCGGAGCTAACAATCCTAAAGTTACCTAAAACAATTACAATATAAAATACATTTACTGGAGGACATACTGCAGTGAGTGAAAAAGAGCAAGAAAAAAAATTACAGCAACCAAAGGTCTGTATCATGACTGATAAAAGAGAAGGTTCGGGAATCAGGAAGGTCTATTAGATACAGTCTGTTAGGAAAGACGATATATCAGAGGAACAGGATTATCAAAGTGAAGTCATCTTCACAGGTCAGAAAGACTGCTGTCAACATTTCATGCTAATTCATTAAAGAACATTTTGAGGAGATAGGATTCGTGGTACGGCTGAACATCCCTTCTGAGACAATGGACTGTGATGGGTGAGTTGGTCTGGAAAAAAATTAAACCAGCTAGAAAAATTGTAAGGGTTGAATTAAAGTTTACAAAAGAGGACACTTGGGAACATAAAAAAGGCCTGTGATGCCCCAATCGATGATAACTTTTCTTTTTGATGTTTAGCAGTGATGTCCATTTCTTGTCGCTCAGGTCTCTAAGGTGCAAGATCAGAAGAATGAATACAGCTTTTTATGAGGAAAAAAAATGCTGCCTTACAGCAGCAAAAAAGTGAGGAGGAAATGGATAATGACCTGCCGTAGTGATCCCAGCTGGTGGCAAGACATTGCCAAGACATTTAAGAGGAGAGAAAATACCAGCTCACCCTTAGCTGTGTGTTCAGAACATTAAAGTCTCCGGCACATATTCCTCCTATGGTGCTTGGAATCAAATAGTAACGCTGAATGTTGTACAGTATAGTCTATGTCAAGAAAGAGCCATGTAAGGTGGCAGAGATCAGGGACCATGTGGCTGCCATTATTACCCCATTGCTCGAGAGCTACCCGCATGGATAAACCACAAGCAATGGTATCTAAGAGCACATCATCTATGTGGTAATTGTTAGACGGTTGTATACCCTAATTGGTAGGAAAACACTAAACAGTATAGCTGTAAATGATATCCATTATGTAGTCAGTAGTACCCTAAACAGATACTCAAGAGCATTACATATCTATCTGCAAGGAGAACCTTTGTATACAGCGGCCATCTTCAGGTAAACCCACAGATTTTCCAATAGATTCAGGTCTGGGTTCTTGCTGGGCCATTTCAAAACTCTGATCTTCTTCTGGCCATTCTTTTATTGATGTGACGGTATGCTTTGGGTGGTTGGCATGTTGAAACGTTAAATTTTTCTCCATCTTTTCATCAGCTTTTTTGCATAGGCCTTAACGTTTTATACTAAAATTGACTGATATGTGGACTCCTTTTATCTTTTATAGTATACTTTTATAGTATTGTCACAGTTGTGCCAAATTTTATCCACTTTTTAATGATCATCTTTGCAGTGTTCCATCGTATACCTAATGCCATAGAAATGTTTTTGTACTCCTGAAGATCCCTTTTATGTGTTGTAAGTAGTGCTGAGTGGCATTGCCGAACTGTTTGGGTTTAGCAACATTTTCCAAACCTGAGTGCTCACCATTTGACTCCCGGCGGCTGGAAAAGTTGGATGCAGCCCTAGGGAGTCCTGGAAAATATGTATACAGTCTATGGCTGTATCCATGTTTTCCTGGAAGCATTAGGGCAGCATCCATCTTCAGACGCCGGGAGTCAAATGATGAGCATTTAGATTTGGAGAATGTTGCAGAACTGGAACAGTTTGACTTGTCCACTTGACACTAGTTTACAAACCATGGGGTTTGCTATAAAATGCAACTAAGAAAATCCTACTTGAACAACTGAACTTAAAGCGACTCTGTACCCACAGTCTAACCCCCCAAACCACTTGTACCTTCGGATACCTTCTTTTAATCCAAGATCTGTCCTGAGGTCTGTTTGGCAGGTGATGCAGTTATTGTCCTAAAAACAACTTTTAAACTGGCAGCCCTATGTCAAACAGGCGTGGAGTACAATATCTGTGCCCTAACTTTGCACCACCCCTCCGTCCCTCCTCCCCACCGTCTTCATCATTAGGAATGCCCCTAGAACACACAGGCACAGGTGCCTTAACGATCCAGCCCATGTGCCGTGCTCACACAGGTGAGGAATAGGAGACAATCTGCCTGGAGCATTCCTAATTATGAAGAGGGTGGAGAGGAGGGACGGAGGGGTGGTGTCAGCCTAATGCATACACAATCTAGGCCACGGTCGTTGGGCATGGGGCTGCCAGTTTAAAAGTAGTTTTTTAGGACAATAACTGCATCACCTGCTGAATGGACCCCAGGACAGATTTTGGATTAAAATCAGCTATCCAAAGGTACAAGTGGTTTGGGGGGGTCAGATTGTGGGTACAGAGTCGCTTTAATATGGGGTTAATCTGAATCACTGTAAATGACGGCGCTGTACTGGCTACTATTTAATATGTTTAAACGTGATTGGCCAATTCTGAACACAACCACATCCCTCATAAGAGGCTGTTCATACATATGAAACTGCCCTCTAAATGATTTGTTTTTAATGGAACTGTACAGATTAGGGGTTATGATATAGGTGTAAATAAGACCTGGCATTTTATCAGGGGTGTATAGAGTTTTTATATCCACTGTAGTCTCCGGGTGTTCAAAAAAAAAAAAAGTCTAGAAGTATAGGAAAAATTGCATGGATAAAACAGTAACTCCTGAAATGCCCGATAACTGTCAGCTTGGTAGGGGCCCCAATTCTGCCTTTTCTATTGGGACCCATGAATTTTAGTTATGCATTTAGCTTTATATATAGATTGTCTAGTGATTGACATTTCCATAGGAGCAAAGGTTTCTTATGCACATTAGACTAAACGTGATGAAAATGGATGATTTTAACAATATCAAACATTTATCAGGTGAAATTTAAAACAACAGATCTCTCTAGATGACAACGGTCTGTCGGTTAAAATGAAGATGACCATGTTAAAATTTTTTCCTTTGATAGACAGATGAAAGATATTTTGTCTGGGAATTATCTTTCTTTAGGGAAAGTTTCCAGAACATCCCCCAAAAAAATTGTTTATCTGTCACATGGTGTTTCCAATCATCTATGAGCAGTGTGATCAGCTATCCAAACGGCCTAATTCTATATGATTGAATCAGTCAGCGATTGGTCACTATAGATGAGCAATTCTCAAGCATGCTCTGGATTGTCCGAACCTGAGCGTGCAGCATTTGATTACTGGTGCCTGAAGAAGTTAGATGCAGCCCTATTGGTGTAGCCATGGTCAGGACTCCCGAGGGCTGCATCCAACTTCTTCAGCCACCAGGAATCAAATGCCTCACGCTCAAGTTTGGACAAACCCTGAAAGTGCTAAAGGTTCCTGAACTCTATTGGTCACACAGTGGTTGCTCTACCATCAAACTACGTCTATTAAATATGTATGGCCACCAAAAGGCTGTAGCTCAAACAGGGTTTAGATATAAAGCATGTTCAAATATTGTCATTGTATAGAAAAATATGATGTACAAAGCTAGTCTAGTAAAAGTTAGGCTTGGATTATGGAAGGCAAGAGTGGACCAAGGAGACCAAGGAATAAGGGCCAGTTCACACTGAGCAAAATTGGCGAAATTTCGGAATCACGTCTGCCTCAGTGTCAAACAGTGTCTATATAGGAGGGCTTGCGCACCTTCACTCTCCACCTTAAGGGTGGGTTCATACTACGGAATTGTCGCGGACGATGTCCACGGAATTCTGTCGTGTGTCTGTGCGCACGGGCACGCACCTTTCCGCCGGCTCCATAGACACCATTCTATGGGCTGGCGTATTCAGCTATCCGCCGAAAGAACTGACATGTCAGTTCTTTCGGCGGATAGCGGAATACGCCAGCCTATAGAATGGTGTCTATGGAGCCGGCGGAAAGGCGCGCGGACATACTGCGGAATTCCGCGGAGTTTATCCACGAGAATTCCGTAGTGTGAACCTACCCAAAGAATTGACTTGTCAATTCTTTGAGCAGAGAGCAGCAGAAGCGAAGGCGCGCAAGCCCTCCCATAGAGACACTATTTGACACTGAGGTGGGCGGGATTCCACCAATTCTACTCAGTTTGAACATACCCTAAGAGCAGAAACCAAAATGATCAACCATCAACCTTTTATGTGTTGGGTTATAAGGTTCTTTGGCTACTTGTTACACTGAGCTGTACTATTGTATACTCTATTTTGGCACCTGGGATTTTGTTTTGTACTCTACAGAGATGTATATTAGTAGTTCAATATCACAGACTGATCAAGAAAACAATGTCACTAATGTTTGCCTCAGCATTCACGCCACAATACAGCAGTAAATCAGCCAAAAATAAAATCACACATTGAATCGGGCATTCAGACTGAAATAAAATTACTCCCAGCCTGGAAATATGCCTGCTTGCCACTAAATTTCCCAGGCGCATTAATTTATAGTCCTCCAGTCGCTTGAGATGTAAATAGTGAGTGGCAGCTACTCATGGCTCTGCAAATTCTCATGAAGCGATGGGTCACTGCAGCCTGAGCTGGATGATGGGCCACAATGTCCAATTGTTACGCAAACCAGCAGCAATGTCATACATAGCTTTATAAAGGAGAATTCACATTCACATTGCAAACCTTTACAGAGAGAAAAAAATTGCAACTATCCAATTAACCTAAATGGGGCTTGCAGAAAACCAATGTCCTTACTGCCAAACAACTGCTTGACCTGTCTGACTTTTTAAACTCAACAGAATCTAGCACCATGGGCAATAGAAAGTATACAGGATTATCTTCTAAAGGAAAAAAATCAGGACTAACAGTAGCATCAGACAGATTCCTTCATTTGTCCAAGAGTATTATACTGACTGAGTATGTACAGTATATACAGCTTCAGTTTCCTCTAAAACTAAAGACTTAAATGCTCATAATGCCGATTATGTATGTCTCTTCTTTAATACAAACTGATATTACAATATTATATCACTGATTATGATTACAGGCGTCCTCCCATCTCATACAGTGAACACTCCTCCAGGGAACAAAGCAAAGGGGGCTATGACTTTGGGAGGGGGGCTTATAGCTCCTGCTGTCTTGTTTCTAAAGTGGTATAGATTTAGGCACATGGGGTTAAGCTTTAAGACCAGGGCCTGCATTAGCACCTGGCTTACTCGGGCAAGTGCCGGGGCCCCAGCATTTGCTGCCCCCTGGAACTCACAGCGGCGCCACATTGTTGTCCCACGTCCTACAACAAAGGGGACATAGGTGTTTGCAACACTTAGTCTACCCCTAAGGCCCAGTTCACACTGAGCAAAATCAGCGGAATTCTGTGTGTGAACTGGGCCTAATAGTGACAGTAGATTACTGGTTGCTACTTAGTAAGAGTTTCTCTAGTTTTATTTTTTTTTTTACTTACTTATTACTTTTTATGCAACCCCAGCAATACATAATAGAAATACCTGAGGTACATCTTTGCAATGTCACAATTATAATGTCATCCGATGATTATGTACAGTGAGGATCTTTAGTAGTCACTGGCCATTGGTGTATTGGCTCTGCCATAATGGCAAACCACAGTGCGTTGCCCCTTTATATCAGACAGGTGGAGATCTCATCAGATTCTTGAACGCCTAGCACTTCAGCCTCCAAAGATTGTTTTAGCCCTATGCTTTTAATAAAGCTGTGGACATTTTGACACCCAAAAAGTGTTTTATGCATTTCTTCCATAGCAGATGTTTAATGTAGCTGGAGTTGTTTTGGGAAGATGGAGGAAAAGCTATATCCAATCCTGGGAAACTGGGAGAAGTTTCCCAGGATTAGATCCAGCTTTTCTCGGCATCCAGGGTGGAGCAGCACTGAAAGGCAGGCGGCTTGATGATTGGAGCGCAGATCAAAGCGCTTTAGTTCGTTTAGATGAGCGATGCACTCATCTCTAACAGTGATGATATGTCTTAGCAGTTTCCAATGATTTAGTTATGAGATGGAACCACCCAAATAGGGGTTATGCACAGGGTTTACCGTGGAGAGACAACCCTTTAATAGACATTAGCTAGATCCTATGTTTAAATTGTATATATTTAGCAGATGTGTTAGATTAGTGGGCAATGGGGTTCCCCATATCCCCCATTATGTCTTAGCATGCTGCCATACTTGGAAGTCAAAGAAAAATAGAACAATGGGAAAACAAATAAGCAGTCATCCACCCGCTACCATTCCAACTTCTGCATACTACTTTGTTGCTTCATTTGCTTTTTTTACAACTTAGGAAATTTGGTCACGTAACAGACATTTACTAATTTTTCAGTGTAATATATTCTAGACACAAAAATGTAAAAGACACAAGTTTAATGAATTTCATTACCCAGAAAAATATTCAGCCAAATGGGAGTGACTCACTTGTCTAGAAAAATGAAATTCTTCATTACAAATCTGATAATTAACATCTGTTAGACTAACCACATGTATAAATATTACTGGAAAAAGAACAATCATCTGTGCTCAGTAGGGCATGGAGGAGAGGGAACCTCAATGAGTGCACAATAATGAATATACATATATAACAGGCAGACACATCGCTTACAAACAACAAGGAAAGTCTCCCGGCAGTGATGTGAATCAAGTGCTGACAGTAATAGCATCTGCACCACCTCATGACACAAAAACAGAAGGTACAGGGGAGAACACACACATTTACACCCACCCAGGTGTGTCAGCAGGCATTAAAGTGGTCACACATTTAAAAAAAGACACAAGTGCTTGAGAACTGGTGCCCACCCTTGCATTGGGTTGTGGTTGGTACTGACATGAATGGAGCAGAGTAGAGATGAGTGAACCTCGAGCATGCTCGAATTCATCCAAACCCGAGCGTTTGGCATTTGATTAGCGGGGGCTGCTGAATTTGGATAAAGCTCTAAGGTTGTCTGGAAAACATGGATACAGCCAATGACTATATCCATGTTTTCCACATAGCCTTAGGGCTTTATCCAAGTTCAGCAGCCACCGCTAATCAAATGCCGAAAGTTCGGGTTTGGAAGAACTCGAGCATGCTCGATGTTCGCTCATCTATAGAGCCAAGCTGTTGTACCAAACGAAACCTATGAACAGGTGTGACGCGCTTTTTGGAAAAGAAAAAAACAGCCATCTTTTACTATTCCGATACACTTCGGAACCACATAACCCACTTGGTACTGGATGCTATCTTGCGCCAGCTAACAGGAAAGCAAAAAAAAAAAAAAAAACCTAGAAAGGTCTCCCAAATTTAAGCTGTTATAGGAGAACTTGCCAGTAGGGATGGTCCGAACAGAGTTCGGTTCGGGTTCGTACGAACCCGAACCCTCGGTAATGATTCCCGCTGTCTGCTCGCTCCGTGGAGCGGGAGGACCGCCTGGAAAACTGGGATACAGCCACAGCCATAAGCTGTATCCCAATTTTACAGGCGTTACTCCCGCTATATCCGCCCGCTCCACGGAGCGGGCAGACAGCGGGAATCTGCTGCCGAGCGTTCGGGTTCATACGAACCCGAACCTCGGCAGGTTCGGACCATCCCTACTTGCCAGCAATCAACTTTTTTTCTGCAGTACGATCACAATAGAAAAAGTATTATATTTTGATGTGATGTGTGGATGTGGCAGGTAGGAGTCTGACCGCTGGGACCCCTACCGATTGTGAGGATGGAAGCACTCTGCAATGTTCGAAAGCCCCATAGAGAAAGAGGCATAGGCTGCACGTATGCAATGCGCTCCATTCATTCAGGGTACAGTTTTCCTTTGTTCTCGTGATCAATGGAGGACCCAATAGTTAGACCCGGCATTGATCAGCTTGTTATCTCCTATCCTGTGGATAGGGCATAGTTTTTGGAGATGGTAATACCGTTAAAATGGGGACAGTCACCATGTAAAACTTTTGCTATTTCACAGATATATATCGGTCAGCGGCATTCAGTCTGCAGTTAATCAAGAGAACAAGCTGAGAGAAGTCCATAGCGTGTTCTCTCCCAGCTCTGTGTTACGTGACCAAATAATAGTCTGTGGGCCCATCTTGGTCACATAAACCCAGATCAGGGAGAGAGGCATGCTCCTGATCAGAGCTGCTGAATGAGAGAGCACTACCCTAGCGAGCGGACACAACTTTTCAGTCCTGGAAATGCAGCCAGCACACGGACCATGTTTCATGGATTGAACACAGTCAGGTGCATGCGGATAGTAATCTGCAGAACTAGCTGTTTGATGAGAGCGCTGAGAGTCAGACGAGCAGTGATCAACTGATATTGTGACAAGACAAAAATGCTGTCGCTAGTTGTGTCACCGTCACATTTATTACAGTCGCGTAGACCACTTTGTACTGACCAAATATTAGTTGGCTTACTTAAAGGGGTACTTCCAAACCAACTGGTGTACAGATAGTAATGCAGCATAAAAGCCTCTGATATACCACTCATGTTGCTCTGTTATTTTCAACAATTTACCAGATTTACAATGGCTGCTGCACCAGAATTTTGGCTCTAAACGTGCAAGAATTGTTGTACAGGGCAAGTGTGACATATTTTATACATAGCACATCAGAAAGAATAAGAAAATATGTTGTGATCTATGAGGAAAAAGGCCATGCTCAACTTATTATGCAATGTTACGTGCCAAAAATCACTAAAATTTCATGCACAGTTTTTGGCTTAAAAGGGTTCTCTGGCTAAAAAAAAAACATTCAAATCAGCTGGTGTCAGAAAATTATATGAATTTGTAATTTACTTCTTAGAAGAAAATTACAAATCTATATAAATTTCTATAACCAGTTGATTCGAAAGAGAAAAAAATCGAAGTACTCCTTAAAGCCAAAAACTGTGCATAATACTTTAGTGATTTTTGGCACACAACATCGCATAATAAATTGAGCAAGGCCCTTTTTCTCATAAACCACACATATTTTCCTATTTCCTTATGTGCTATGTGTACAATATGTCACAATTGCCCTGTACCACAATTCTAGCACATTTAGAGCCAACATTCTGGTGCAGCAGCCATAGTAAATCTGGGCCATTGTTGGAAATAACAGAGCAACATGAGTGGCATATCAGAGGCCTAGTCTTTCAGGGTTATTACAGTATCAATACAATTTTTTTCCTGAAGGAGCAGTAAAAAAAAAATATATATATATATAAAAAAAAAATTGTTATGTTCACCTACCTCCCATTCTAATCTGCGGTCCCCCATTTCTTGATGTTTGTTGCTGTTACTGAGAAGAGACATTTTAGCCAGACTTTGGTGGGAATGGTAGGTCCTGATGAGAAGTCTCAGGAGTAACAAAACTACAAGCCATGGCGGGCAGGGGACCACCGTAGGTAAGTATGACTTGTTTTTTATTTGTACTGCTCCCCCAGAAACGTATGAATATTTTTATATACTGAACTATACCTTTAAACTGGCCATGGATTTCAGATTGTTAGCAGCTACCGATTTCCCAAACACAAGCACACTCCGCTTGGCTAAGCATTATTGTATTCTTAATAGGGAGAGAGGGGGAGGAGTAAACTGCTGCCGGATAACAAAAATAGCTTAACACTTTTGGGAACAAATGGGTACAGCATGTCGAAACTGCACTGCTTGATTCTTATATATTGCGTGTAAGCCGGGGGGGCCCCATAGACATTACATGACTGGTGGGATTCAGCCAGCATTAGGTAATGTGTAGGCTCAGTTTTGGAATCAGTGTCAACAGCCTTCATGAGACAAGTAGAAACAAGAAAAAATTACAAAAGAAATAAGAGGGGGATGGGTATGTCACAACAGGGGGTATAACAAGGGCATATGTGAAGTACACGGTTAAGATGTGATATTCAGTAGAAGCGGTATTCAGAAGTAGCCCTGGGTGACAGGTATGTATATTGTTGTAGCCTTCATGTCAGTATTATCCTGATGCTACCAGCTGCACCATCCAACAGGGTCCTAAAGCTCACACCTCATCTCTTCTCCCCATATATTATTATTGATTCAATAGTCATTTGGTCTAAAAAAAAAATCCCAAGGGGACCCAGTAGTGGTAATACAGTGTTCCTGTCCTGCGTCATTTACATAAACCACTTTAAGAATGTTAAATCCCTGTCCGCTTATTGCAGTTAATAACCTCCTCCTATTACTAAATGTGCATGTGAAAATGAGCTGGTAATGTGGGGTTCCACGCGGCAGGACACTGGCGATGGTGAGAGATGGCCTGTCACTGGTAATGTCACAGAAAGGGCCTGTGCATTTGTAGCCAGAGAGGAAAATTAATGTTGTCTGCGTTGTCAAGTCTATAATTCACTCCTGGATCCTTTATGTTGCACAGCAGCAGATAAACCTGATGGATGTTATAGCAGAGGGACCGAGGTCTACATGACACTAGAGGACTTTGTCTCCCCTGAGTTTAATTGCCAACAAAAATATGGCTACTGCCTCAGAGAGCCTGTCCTGCCGCCATTTATCTTAGTTATTCTACAAATAATTGGAACAAGGGCGAAGGGCTCTGTTCTCCAAATTATCTTTCCTATTCCAAAATGCAACAAGCTGAAAACAAGAGGAACATAAAAAACCTATACAATATAAAACAACGCAGTTACTTGTTCCACCAGAATGAGTGGTAGGGCATTAAATGTGAATACAGCCCCATTCCAAGGCCATATCAAATCAAATGGAGATCAAACTTGGGGCCCCCATTCAAAACCCCTAAAAGTGGCTGTTACCTGTCTATGTTTTTACAAGGACCGAAACAATGGCTAGCACAAAATGCTATCTCTTGGCGAAATTAACATTTGGCCGATGACTAATCCATGTGCTCTATTATTATTCTGACATGAGACCACAGGGCTGGAAGAGGGGGCATTGTAATAACCAAATTCCCATGACTCTACTCTATCCAAAGACATTCCATTAGTGACATCATCCTGACTTTAACCATTTTAATCTAGATTTATACTCGTAACAGTCTGAAATGACTTTGGCCAAATGGCCGTAATTCCCTGTTACTATGAGCTGTAAATGGAGAATTGGGCTCATTAGGAGAGACGGAGTGTTCTTTACCAGCAGATAGATGTACGGCGTGGTTACTTGCCTGGTGTTTTAAGATATTTTTTTTTTCTTTTCGAAGTAAAACTATTTTAATCCATCTGAACTTGGCTTACTGTTCAATAAAATATGCTTTATTGGGTTTCATATATTCAAGGCTTGATTCAATTTACTCGGTTATGTTCTTTTTATACCATGGAAGGTACTTTCAGCTGTAATCCAATTCTGTGTGTTTTTTTTTTTTTTTTGTTTGTTTGTTTCATGGTAGATGAGGGGGGAGGAATATCTAGGAATATAGGAAGAAAAAAAAACATAGACCTACCAGGGAGGTAAAAGTATGCTATATGTAAGGCAGATCAATAGCTGTATATTCTGCATAGATAAAGATACTATATATACAGAATAAATGTGCTCACCGGTATGCAGCATTTTATCTTCACTTGACTATACACCCAATAAGACTAGGATGATTAGAAATTGTCATATATCCTTTAATAATCAATAAGTAAGTATGGGGAGCTTAAAGGGATTATACCAAGATAAAAGTTCATGCCCTGACCACAGGAAAGGGGATAACACTCAGAAGTGGGCGTTCATTCAATGTGAAGCTACTGAAAATTACTGGTGGATGCTTTTGACCAGTGCCCATAAAACAAAATCTAGAGAACGTTATGCTATTGATGAGTGTTATCCTGGGGACAATGTTGAATCACAGTGTAACTATCATCTTTTACAGGAAGCACCGTATACTGTCAAAATCCTGCCGCCATGCTTCCTGTGCAGGGGTGCACCGGAGACTGAAATCTTCTGGCAGTGTACACAAAGCAGTCAACGGCGCTACAAGAATTTTGACAATATACCCTGCCGCCAGCAAAAGATGATAGTTACACTTTAAGCTCAGCACATTGCCAGCCTATTGAGTCCAGTGCACTCCCGTATTATGTTGTGGTAGCAGAGAGGTGTATGTGTTGGGTACTTGTGGAAGAGAAACGTCGTTCAGCTCTAGTCCTGCCCCTGAAATGTATAGAATGAGCCCTGGTTATTTGCAAGCCCAAAATACAAAGAATCAGCTACTGACTTATGACATGGCATATGGACTTGTCCACAGACATCATTCTGTTCTATGGTATGTGACTTTGTCATAAAACATTGGTCTATAACCCTTCTACTGCAACCTCAGATCATTTTATTTTATAATATTCTACTGCATGAGAGTGTTGAGACCCCAGAACGGTCCATACTCAAGATGATCCACATAACACTACTGTACTTACTGCCAAGTGGGCTATCCTTTCAGACTTGCTGAAAGACTATGGACCCACTATAGCGGAACTTGTGTCACACCTAAAAGAGCTGTAATTCTATCTAGAAATTAATATTGGTCTGCGCATGTTTTTTGCAGAATGTCGACAGGTTTTATTGGGTTTTACTTCATTACCAAAACTAGAACCTAGTAAAAGACCAGGCTATTCCAATGGCGGTTTCATTATTAAAGGGGTTATCCAGCGCTACAAAAACATGGCCACTTTCCCCCTACTGTTGTTTTCAGTTTGGGTGGGTTTTGAAACTCAGTTCCATTGAAGTAAATGGAGCTTAATTGCAAACCACACCTGAACTGGAGACAACAGTAGGGGGAAAAGTGGCCATGTTTTTGTAGCGCTGGATAACCCCTTTTATGCCTCACACACACCTCTTTAATGCCCAGGTCTATTTTCATCTGGGGTATTATGCACTATCCTGTACATAAATAGGGCATAACTAACCCAGATGAAACACCCCTAAATGTTCTGATGTGTCCAAGAGAAATTTTCATGGTTGCCAGCAGGGCCCTATACACTTGGACATCAGATTGGCAGTACCACTAGGCCATGTCTCTCTGGATTCAATGGCTAGGCCTAAAGATGGTAAAAGACCCTCCCATGATGTAAATAGATAGAGGAAGCATAATGTGCCAATTATACAAAACTACATACTACTTCCTATTTCTCTATCTTATTTTAATCTCCTATATTTCATTACACACAGCACAATCTATATAGATACTAACATTGTGTCTCCATTAGTGTTGGTCAAGCATATTGCTTGATGGAGCTTGGTGCACCTTTAATAACTTGACTAATAGCCATAAAGGTCACCAATCTCTGCAACATGCTAATTGTCATTTTAACACCATACAATCTTCCTTTAAAGAGAACAAGTAAAATAATATCCGTCCCCTTCTATGAATGAGGAACGTTACCAGGGCCGTTTCTAGTGGCGGGGGGCCGGGCACCCTCTCCCCCCGTCCCCCGGACCTCACCTTGTGGCGCACTCCCCGCCGGGCCGGCCCCTCCAGGGGCGTTAAGGAGCTGTGGCCGCCGGATTTCTTGCAGTACAGTGAGCTTCCGGCACAGGCAGCCTGCCACACACTGTCCCGTAAGCTCACTGCTGTAGCCCCGCAGCGCCCGGACTTCTCTCCTGTTTGGCGGTGGACATGTGACGTGATTACGTCACATGTCAGCTGCTGAGGAGAGGAGAGAAGTCCGGGCCCTGCGGGGCTACAGCAGTGAGCTTCCGGGACAGTGTGTGGCAGGCTGCCTGTGCCGGAAGCTCACTCTACTTGCAAGTTCAGCTGCCAGACGCTGCTGCAGGATCCAGGACAGGTGAGTGTATTTTTTTTTCTCATAAATGCTGCCAAGTGGGGGCTACAAAGGGGCCCATACTATGGAAGGCTACACAGGGGGGAGGGCTATACTATGGGGGGCTGCTCGGAGAGGGCTATACTATGGGGGGCTACTTGGGTAGAGGGCTATACTGTGGGGGCCTACACAGGGGGGAGGGCTATACTATGGGGGGCTGCTCGGGGAGAGGGCTATACTATGGGGGGCTACTTGGGTAGAGGGCTATACTATGGGGGGCTACTTGGGTAGAGGGCTATACTATGGGGGGCTACTTGGGTAGAGGGCTATACTGTGGGGGCCTACACAGGGGGGAGGGCTATACTATGGAAGGCTACACAGGGGGAGGGCTATACTATGGGGGGCTACTTGGGGGAGGGCTAAACTATGGGGGGGCTACTTGGGGAGAGGGCTATACTATGGGGGGCTACTTGGGGGAGGGCTATACTATGGGGGGCTACTTGGGGGAGGGCTATACTATGGGGGGGCTACTTGGGGAGAGGGCTATACTGTGGGGGGCTACTCAGAGAGAGGGCTATACTATGGGGGGCTACTTGGGGGAGGACTATACTATGGGGGGCTACTTGGGGGAGGGCTATACTATGGGGGGCTACTTGGGGGAGGGCTATACTATGGGGGGGCTACTTGGGGAGAGGGCTATACTGTGGGGGGCTACTCAGAGAGAGGGCTATACTATGGGGGGCTACTTGGGGGAGGACTATACTATGGGGGGCTACTTGGGGGAAGGCTATACTATGGGGGGCTACTTGGGGGGAGGGCTATACTATGGGGGGCTACTCGGGGGGAGGGCTATACTATGGGGGGGCTACTCGGGGGAGGGCTATACTTTGGGGGTCTACACGGTTATTACTATGGGGGGAGCACAGGTGGGATTATTACTATGGGGGGAGCACAGGGAGGATTATTACTATATGGGGGCACAGCAGGGGATCCTACATACAGGGGGCAACCCACATACCTACTTGACTTCACTGCACATGACACAAAAAAGGGGAAGTTGTTGTGAAAGTGCCGAACCTAAGATGTTTGTCTGGCAGGTTCACAAGAGATGAACTGTTGCTGCAAGAAATCATCATGGAGGTCTGAGCCAGAAGAAGAGGAAAAGGAAAGCTACGCCTCAGATCAAAGAAGACGTCACCTGTGAGTCGCTGAATTACTTTTTTTTTTTTTTGGGGGGGGGGGGGCTTTTAGCAATATTCGCCCTGTAGTCTAAATTACCTAGAAACGGCCCTGAATGTTACACAGAGCTCATTCAGTATGGAACATTATATAATATCCTCGGAGTCTTTCCATGCTTGCTGACTCCGCACATATATTTCTATACATTTTTTGTGACGCTCAGTTGGCCTTAAACTGACAATTTTCCTTATTTGTATCCAGCCTATGCAGGGCTTATTTCCATTTTCCTGAGGTTTGCTGGATTTATGCAGATCAGCCACTTATGTCTCTGCGTTTGACTAATGCCGGCTTTATAATTACTTTGCAAACAATGAGCAGCATTAAAAAAAAAAAATAACAGCAGCAAAAAACAACAACATCAATTTACCTGAAGACGCAAGCATGAAAGAGATGGAGAGGGACCTCGCTGCCATGTAATGTATTGGTTTATGGTGTCACATGAAAGGCAGGGGAGCTCTCTGCGGCCTCTACAGACTTCCACTGTTATAATGACATGTGACAGATGAAAGCTATTCTCATGGTGATGACATATGTCCAATGCCACAGTGCAAACACAGGAACTTAACACCTAGTTTATAATGTCAACTGTGCACAATGATGGGACTTACGGCTGCTGCTGACAGCTCATACAAGGCACTTACTATATACACAGATGCTCATAGACCCTGCTTCATGCCACTGTCAGGGGACTAGGAGAGGGCAGGGAAAGATTTATACCCTGGTCCAGCCAAATGACAGAACTAATGGATAGGCGTGTACACAGGAGACATAGTAATCCAGCATCAGTGGGATCCCTGAACAATATGTACAATGCAGTGGAACACTTGACAATATTGGACATGGCAGGAGACCTTATGTTTTATCATCTGGCGGAGCCATGTATACAGAAACTCAGGACGGGAGATTACCTTATCTGTGTAGATGAAGAAGAGGGTAACCACAATGAGCTCCAGTAAGAAGATGATCAACAGCAGGATGAAGAACTGAAGACAAGAAGAAAAGAAAGCCGGTGTTATTGGGTTTTATTACATAAAGACATAGAATAAGGTTGGGACATATAAAACATTGGACAATTTATATCATGCTTCACTGGGACATTTCCTTTAACACGTGTCCTGACTATACCAATACTTGTCTGAACTACTCAGATACCTGGCTCAGTCGGACTCACAATTGGACTGTTTAGCATCCTATGTTAGGGTAGCTTCACACGTACCGTATTGCTGCGTTTTTATCGCAGCGTTTTTGGTGCGATTTTTACATGCGAGTTTTGATTTTCACATGAAAATCATGTGAAAATCAAAACGCACATGTAAAAAACGCACCATAAACGCGTTAAAAATGCAGCGATACGGTACGTGTGAAGGCACCCTTAAAGGGAATTTGTCAGGACCCGACCCGAGCACTGACAGTGTGCTTTAGGTGACACTTCACTACCAAGCAGGTTACCTTTGCCTAATGTGTCCATGGAGGCGATGCAGCACAATTTCAGTTCTCCTACTCTAAGAACTATTGCGCACAGACCAGGTCAGGTCCTGGAGATGACAAATTCCCTTTAAAACCTTACATTATATTTAGTTTTGCATACAACCTCTTAACATGGCTCAATCTTCTTTTTTCTTGTTATGTCGGCTGCATATGGCCAGGGCCGTTTCTGTCGGCAGATTCTGCGCCCCTGCAGGCGGCGGCAGACAGCAGCCCTGCAGCCGCTCACCTGTCCTGCCGCAGCCATCCCGTCCCGCCGCCAACGCTTACCGCTGTCCCGCGCCGTCAGTCAGCAGCTGTCATCGCCCTCCAGCGAGTCGTGAGTGCCCGGGGTCAGCGGGGGCCGCGGGGGGTGCAGGCGCGGGTGATTCGGTTACGGCGGGGGGGGGGGGCTTTGTGAGGGGGCGGCCGCCTGAGGTTTGCCTCAGGCGGCAGAAACCCCAGAATCGGCCCTGCATATGGCACATTTGTTCCTGTCCTATTACTGAACTTTTAGGTGAAAGGGCACTGAGTTATCCTTGGTTTTACCTCCTCCTGGCACACTGACACCACAAATACTTCTATGGGCACCTATAGTGGCTACATTGGCTACATAAGACACTAGCATTGAAAGTGGCATACTTGTGGTTATGTTACATTGGGGCCAAGCAGCTTTTAGTTGTGCCTCTATTTAGCCTGTAATACCATATCTATGCTGCAGGTACCCCTACTGTACAATTGTTTCCATGTACTTTCATCTATTCTTCCATGTCCTATCTATACCTAAACTCCATCACCATTTCTCAGCCTTAAACCTACTGTCTTGGGGTTACAATTCACTTTAACTACTTTTTATTCAATCACTTGGCAAAATCATTCTATCTTAAGAATAGCATTGCACCCAAATACCCTGCTGGCCATTCTACCTGCACTCTCTGGCATTTATCCTTATCCATTATCACAAACATCCATTCCTGTCTACAGAGCACTCTCATACAGTCAAGTAATCTTCTCATTATTTAGTATTGCAGGTATGACCAACTTTTTAATGGGGCTCTCTGGGATTAGAAAAAAATATAGTTTCTAACAAAAAAAACACCACCCCTGTCCTCAGGTTGTGTGTGGTATTCAGCTACATTTATTTCAATAGAACTGAAATGCAAAACCTACACCCAATCTGAGAACTGAGAAATCTGAGAGTGGCACTGTTTCTTGATGCCTGGATAACCACATTAAAGGGGTTATCCAGCGCTACAAAAACATGGCCACTTTCCCCCCTACTGTTGTCTCCAGTTCAGATGTGGTTTGCAATTAAGCTCCATTTACTTCAATGGAACGCTTCAAAACCCCACCTAATCTGGAGACAACAGTAGGGGGAAAGTGACCATGTTTTTGTAGCGCTGGATAACCCCTTTAAGGCTAGGGCTACACAATGAATCACATTAGTATGACCAGGAGCCACCACATTGCGTTTCTAAAGAAGCCAGGATGGATTTTTTGCAACTGTGCAGTTGCAGTCATACTGTGTTCCCTAAAAATAAGACAGTGCTTTATATTAATTCTTGTTCCCAAAGCAGCATTCTGTCTTATTTTTGGGGGATTACTTATTCCTCTCTTTCCACCTGAGGGAGAGGGGTGAGTGGCACCAGACAAGCACCGGGAGGGATGGAAGGAGGTGATCAGCACGGGACAAGCACAGGAAGAGAGGGAGGTGAGCGGCACCAGACAAGGATGAGGAGGGAGGTGAGCACCACGGGGAGGGAGGTGAGCGCCACGGGGAGGGAGGTGAGCGCCACGGGGAGGGAGGTGAGCGCCACGGGGACGGAGAGAGGTGAACAGCACGGGACAAGCATGGGGAGGGATGGAGAGAGGTGAGGGGCATGGAGGGAGGAGGTAAGCAGCACCAGACAGAGCATGGGGGGAGGGAGATGAGCAGCATGGGACAAGCACGGGGAGGGAGAGAGGTGAGCGGCACCAGACAAGCACAGGGAGGGAGATAAGCGGTACCAGACAGAGCATGGGGAGGGATGAAGGGAGGTAAGCGGCACTGGACAAGCATGAGGAGGGAGAGAGGTGAGCGGCATGGGAGGGAGAGACATGAGGGAGAGGGAGCAGCGCTGAGAGAAAGAGGTGAGCCACACGGGACAACCACGGGGAGGGAGGGAGGTGAGCGTAACTAGACAATACACAGGAAGGGATGAAGGGAGGTGACCGGCATGGGACAAGCACAGGGAGGGAGGTAAGCGGCACAAGACAGAGCATGGGGAGGGGGGCCTTACATTCAGGGGGATGTCTTGCTATAGGATAGTTGGTAGACTAGTTGGGGTGTCTTATTTTAAGAGGATGTCTTATTTTCGGGGAAACGCGGTAGCAGCTTGAGACCCCATTCACTTGTTTAAATGATGGAGTCACATGACCAGAAGCACAATATGGTAGTTCCCTGTCAAGCAACTGGGATTCACTGTATATACCTAGCCTAAAGGACACATAAAATATCTTGTTTTATCACTGCAGCTCTTGTTTCTGTTAACTTACTAGAGAGCAGTGACCTTGCCTTCTCCAGCTTGTTACTTTCCCTTTGTCTTTATATGAGTCACCACATGTGTCTGGTACACTTAACATAGAGACTGGAATTCAATTAGGAATAGTGGTAAAAGTAGGAGCCATCGTATACATATATTCCTGTGTTTACAATATACAACGCCAGAGGCACTACTCTCCTCATCCCACAAGGCCTACACACAGAACTCTTATTATTTCTACCAGACGTCAAGCTCCCCTGGCTTTCTTAGATTTCTATACATCTTACTTAGTGACATAATACTTTAAACCACACATGGAGTTAAATATGATTTTCCTTTCAAGAAAAAAGACTTTTTACACCCAAAGGAAAGGGGGGTAACTTCTGGCAACTCTGCACAATCTGTTCCTGGAAAGCAGGCAGGGGATTTTCTACATGATTATATTAGGTAGAAAAGCAATAAAGACATAATATGTTCTCGCAATGCCCTTGTTCTCTTACTTCTTCCATCTAGAAATTACATTTTACACGATCCAAGGAGTTTCATTAAGAGAGGAAAGAAATCAGCTATGTGCTTCCTTAGTTCCAATAACTACATGGAGGCGATGAGATGGCTGGAAGCGTACACATAGAATATCCTACTGGTGAGAAGGGACAACCCTTTATGATCTGCTGTCCGGGATAAAAGACAGGGACCATTATATCACCAAGAGATTCCCTATTCTAGACAGCAGGGTAACGGAGAAGCACACGCCGCACCATACAATACATGTCCCACTGATTCACAGACAATAAAGACAGACTTTGGTGGGTAATAACACGGTACCATGGGGTACTGTTCAGACTTTATTGTCTTCCCTGCATTTCTGTAGATATAGTTATATGCAGTTTTATACTTTTTATAGATGAAGCACCAGGCGTGCTCTAACATAACTCACAGCAGGGGGGGATTATTAGTGCTAGTGCTATGCAGGGCCGGCGTTAGGGGGGGGCAAAGTAGGCACTTGCCCAGGGCCCCCATCCCCCAGGGGCCCCCTAGCCCCTTCCTTCATTAGTGGAGCAGGAAGCAGAGCAGCACAAGCAGCTCCCCTGCCCCACTAATGAACGAAGGAGCTGAGCTGTGAGGACGGAGCGCCCCTCCTGCAGAGCTGCCTGTGCCCTACAGAAGAGGAGGAACGGCAAGCCCAGGTAAAGAAATAGAGGGGGGGGGGGTTAGAGGGTCACGGAGACTGGGGGCGGGACTTGCGGCCAGGGGGCGGTGCTTACGGCCGCGGGTGGGCGGAGCCTCGGGTGTCTATAAAACAGTAACCCCCTCCCCATATACTAGCCTAGCGAACAGTATACAGGAAGGGGGCAGGGGATCTTGTATGATGCAGTCCCCCCTTCCACCATATACTGTTCAGGGGCCTCCTCCCTCTGTATCTATGGGCACCAGGCCCTGAGCAGTACATGATGGAGGTGGGTGCTGAATCACACAGTATCCTGTATGATAAAGTACCCCCATATCTCTCCTCTGCTCTACTACTACCCCCAATACTACTCCTAATACTGCCCTACTATTACCCCCAATACTACTCCTAATACTGCTCTACTATTACCCCCAATACTACTCCTAATACTGCTCTACTATTACCCCCAATACTACTCCTAAAACTACCCTACTATTACCCCCAATAGTGCCCTACTACTACCCCAATACTACTCCTAATACTGCTCTACTACTACCCCCAATACTACTCCTAATACTGCCCTACTACTACCCCCAATAGTGCCCTACTACTACCACCATCAATACTACTCCTAATACTGCCCTACTACTACCCCCAATAGTGCCCTACTACTACCACCATCAATACTACTCCTAATACTGCTCTACTACCCCCAATAGTGCCCTACTACTACCAGCATCAATACTACTCCTAATACTGCTCTACTACTACCCCCAATACTGCCCTACTATTACCCCCAATACTACTCCTAATACTGCCCTACTACTACCCCCAATAGTGCCCTACTATTACCCCCAATACTACTCCTAATACTGCCCTACTACTACCCCCAATAGTGCCCTACTACTACCACCATCAATACTACTCCTAATACTGCTCTACTACTACCCCCAATAGTGCCCTACTACTACCACCATCAATACTACTCCTAATACTGCTCTACTACTACCCCCAATAGTGCCCTACTACTACCACCATCAATACTACTCCTAATACTGCTCTACTACTACCCCCAATAGTGCCCTACTACTACCACCATCAATACTACTCCTAATACTGCTCTACTACTACCCCCAATACTGCTCTACTACTACCCCCAATAGTGCCTTACTACTACCCCAATACTACTCCTAATACTGCCCTACTACTACCCCCAGTAGTGCCCTACTATTACCCCCAATACTACTCCTAATATTGCTCTACTACTACCCCCAATAGTGCCCTACTATTACCCCAATACTACTCCTAATACTGCCCTACTACTACCCCCAATAGTGCCCTACTATTACCCCCAATACTACTCCTAATACTGCTCTACTACTACCCTCAATACTACTCCTAATACTGCCCTACTATTACCCCCAATAGTGCCCTACTACTACCACCATCAATACTACTCCTAATACTGCTCTACTACTACCCCCAATAGTGCCCTACTATTACCCCCAATACTACTCCAAATACTGCTCTACTACCCCCAATACTGCCCTACTACTACCCCCAATACTACTCCCAATACTGCTCTACTACTACCACAAATACTGCCCTACTACTACCCCAATACTACTCTTAATACTGCTCTACTACTACTCCCAATACTGCCCTACTACTACTCCTAATACTGCTCTACTACTACCTCCAATACTGCTCTACTACTACCCCCATACTGCCCTACTACTACCCCCAATACTACTCCTAATACTGCTCTACTACTACCCCCAATACTGCTCTACTACTACCCCCAATACTGCTCTACTACTACCCCCAATACTGCTATACTACTACCCCCATACTGCCCTACTACTGCCCCTAATACTGCTCTACTACTGCCCCCAATACTGCTCTACTACTACTACTCCCAATACTACTCTACTACTACCCCAATACTGCTCTACTACTACCCCCAATACTGCTATACTACTACCCCCATACTGCCCTACTACTACCCCTAATACTGCTCTACTACTACCCCCAATACTGCTCTACTACTACCCCCAATACTGCTCTACTACCATTGCTATTATTACCTCCACTCCTGATACTACTACTACTCCCAAAACTGCTACTCCCCTTATCTACTACTACACCCCTCATCTTATATGCTTCTACTATTGCTACACCCCTTATCCACTATGCCTATACTACTACACCCATCAAAAAATAAATAAAAAAAATCGAGAAAAGAAAAAACAAGATTTTATTTTTTGCCCACATCACCCCAGCCCTAGGAGATGCTATGTGCTGGGGGCGGGGGGGCATTTAACTATCAGTGGAGATGCTATCTGCTGAGGGGGCAACTATCAGTGGAGATGCTATGTGCTTGGGGGGGGGGGGACAGGGGAGATGCTATGTGCTGGGGGGGGGGTAACTATCAGGGGAGCTGCTATCTGCTGAGGGGGCAACTATCAGGGGGCTAGCTAACAGGTGTAAAACCTACAGTGAGATGCCTCCTATATTGGTGGATACTACATACTGGGTGGTGGAGGTAACTACCAGGAGAATTACCTACAGAGGGATACCGACTATATGTACTATGGAGGCACAGAGGGACCTATCTACTATATAGGGCACAGAGGGGTCTTATTTAAGGTCACAGAAGATCACCCCACCTCGAGCAGCGCGCCAACCGCTGACAAAAAAGTATCGGGACCTTAAATTGCTGCTACAATGTTTTAGCATTTGGGGCCCCACCTTCAACTTTGCCCAGGGCCACATTTTGTCTAAAACCGGCCCTGGTGCTATGGAGCAGTGATACTTTTAGGCCCTGATACTGTGACCTAGTAGCCAAAGGAAGGCCTCCAGCTTCAGAGTAGTAGAAGATAGTTTATTCCAATCATATTAAAATACAAGGACATCGATCTGCTGTGCTCAGACTTACTTCATTATCGTTATCATATGTGCAAAGTCATTTCTAGACACTTTTTGTATTTTTGCAACTTGATATAGGCTTCCTCTTGCATGGTTGGTCACACATTTTATGTTACTGTCTTGAGGGAGGTGTCCGACACCACCCCATGAGTGGGAGTGACAGTGAAGCCAGGTGCTAATTTACTATGTATATAAGCATGTTCATCACATTATTTGGTTATGCCATGACTAAGAAGCGTAGCACCGAAACACATTGGCGTTTGCCTTCGGATATCGATGTCCTTGTATTTGATATGAAGGAATAAATTACTTAGTCTTTATCTTCTACTATGTTACTACAATGTTACTGAATATTATATATATATATACATATATATATATATATATATATATATATATATATATATATATATTTACACTAGTTAGCCTATTCCAGAATGGTGACTGTAATACAGAATGCATCCAGTGCAGAGTACTTGTTCCATAAAGGTTCCTGGCTCTGTGCAACCCTCACAGAAAAGAAGGTGGGAAGAGGCCCAACACACTCTTTGTAACAAAGGGGTTGAAGGGGTTGGCCACTTTATAGTAAAATTGTTACTCTAAGCACTTACTGACAGCAGCTCCCTCTGTACCTCATAGAGCTAAAATTAAACGCCCCTCCTCCAGGCTGTGCCATCCTGGTCTGTGGTGATTCTGTCTATTCTGCCCTGTCCGCTGTATACTTCTTAGGCATATACAGGCTCAGTGAGGGACACTGGGGGGATGGGCCATGGTCACATGTTCCTCCATGTCGGCCACCTTATGGACAGAATTATTACGGAGCAGGACAGCACAGCCTGGTAGAGGGGCATCTGATTTTAGCTCTTTAAGATACACAGCACAGTTAATAATACTGTACTCTGAACAATTTTACTATAAAGTGGCCACCCCCTTTAATCACTCCGCCCATCAACCCTGACTCCTCCCCTCGTTTCTGTCTCCCTCCACAACCCACACATCACATTACCTCATTCAAAAGGATTCCATTACTATACAGTTTTATTGTGCAAACAACATAGTTGCCAGCCCTGTCTCCATTGGAGTCATTGTAGCAAGAGCTGCTTTCTCCTGGTTTCATACCACCTACATCACTCTGTACATTCCTGTACAGCACTCCAATGTGGGCACTGACTATGTATAGCAGGAGCCGCTCTCCACTACACTGGTGAATGGGTGGCGTGGCATTATTCTCACTCAACCTTCACAGTGTCCTCAACAATGAAAACAATTTGCTGGCAAGTCCCATCTAATGCTGCTCACCTTTAAAGCGACTCTGTACCCACAATCTGACCCACTGATTGTACCTTCGAATAGCTGCTTTTAATCCAAGATCTGTCCTGGGGTCTGTTTGGTAGGGGATGCTGTTATTGTCCTAAAAACAACTTTTAATCCAGCAACGCTGTGTCTAGCAGCCGGGGCTTACATTAATATATGGCACACCCTCTCTCCCTCCTCCCCACCCTCCTTATCATTAGGAATGCTCCAGGCAGATATCTTCCTATTCCCCACCTGTGTGTATAATGAACATGGGCTTGATCGTTAATACACCTGTGCAAAGCTCAAACAGCAGTAAATGTTCCTGGATCATTCCTAATGATGAGGAGGGTGGGGAGGAAGGACAGAGAGGTGGTGCCAGCCTAATGCATATACAAATGTAAGCCCCGGCCGTTAGACACAGCGCTGCTGAATTAAAAGTTGTTTTTATGACAATAACTGCATCACCTGTTGAACGGACCCCAGGACAGATCTTGGATTAAAAGCAGCTATCCAAAGTTACAAGTGGTTTGGGGGGGACAGATTGTTGGTACAGAGATGCTTTAAAAGCCTTAGCAAGCTATACGATCATCCAACCACATGGTGGCAGTATTTGGGTTACAAACTGACACAGTGCAAGCTAAGTATTGTATTGGGGCAGAATTACAGGAGCTTGGGGCTGACGCCGTAAGACAGTGAGGGATCTGGCCATTTTTTTAGAAAATAAAAGCATTAATGCCAAAATCAATGGTATGCCAAAATAAGTACAGTGGTGCCTTGGATTACGAGCATAATTCGTTCCAGGTCCGTGCTTGTAATCCAAAACCACTCTTAAACCAAAGCAAATTTTCCCATAAGAAATCATAGAAATGCAGACAATTGGTTCCACACCCCAAAAATAATGATTTATTATTCTGATTAACATGTAAAACTAATGAAACAAACACTCAGAAACAGCAGAATATGAGATATTATAAGTTACTGTACAGTAATGGAGAGGATGGGAAACACAAGGGCTGACAGAGACTGCAGGGAGCATGAAGGAATAAGCAGGACATATGTGGGCACATACATGGAGCGCTCTCTGTCTGGGGAGAGAGGGGTTACAGCTATGGAGTGATTACCTCCACAGTCCTGTCCCCTGATGCAAGCCCCAGCCTGGTGGATTTGCTATGATTTGGAAGGTGAGGGAGACTTCCTGGGTCATAGTACAGAGCTGTAGACCCCGCTATGCAGGCCATGCCTCTCCCCCACTCCCCCTCCCACCCAGTACAGGGAGCTCTTAAACCAAAGCAATGCTCTTAAACCAAGTCACAATTTTGAAAAACTGAGCTCTTAAACCAAAATGCTCTTAAACCAAGTTACTCTTAAACCAAGGTACCACTGTATTATCTAGCAGTACTTATATTTCTAAAGACATGAGGGGGACAACATATTTGGATATTGTTAAACAGAGGGTTTTGCTGGGCACCATATCCTGGCCTAGGCAGCATGCTATAACTTGTCACAGATCTGGTCTCCATGTTTGAGAAGCATTGCTTCGCACCATTTCACGATGACCCTCTTTGACTCTTGTGTTGTGAACCGCAGAGAACAAAACTTTAGATGAGAAAACAACATTGTTCTATGTACTCTCTAAGCACTGATGGCTTCTGACTAGAAAATGAAATGTTTCTTTGAGAATGGGGTGGAAGCTGCTTGTCTGTTATTGAAAGATGTGTCACAAGTTATAATAGAAATGTGCATCCGTAATCCCCACCTCTTCCTTGGGTGCATCACAGAATAACCACACTTGTGCCGCTGCCATCTCTGCGGTGCGTACACAGATAGGAAAATCAATTTGAGTTCCCGCTCAAAGCCTCCTGGGCGAGCGGTAAAGTGTGTTTTTATTTCCTGCTCTTCCCTCAGCTCCTGACTTCTCTTCTGTAATATTTCATGCTGCAGTTGCTCGGCGTTTGAGCTCGGAGGATTGAATGTCACACAGCTGGCATCCTCTGTAAGATCACTGTTAACCTTTCTGCTCCGCGTGCTGACATACTGCAGATAAAGGGGCAAACTTTGGGTAACGGAGGACAATCCCGTCTTTTTTAGGTGGATCAATACTCAAAAATAAAGGACTTTATTAACCCGAATGAGAACAAATAGCAATACTTAGAAATGTTGCAGTATTGGGGGAATGGTTTTACTTACTTTTGTGTTTACCAGAATAGTGGTGTGCAATTTAGAAAAACAATTTTCATATTCTGTAATAGGGAAATTCTAAATTAACGGAGGACTGTTCTTCTCCAGGATTACACAGACCACCTACTGATTTGAATATACACTGAGGGAAACTGAACACTTAGGCCAGCTTCACACGTACCAGATTTGCTGTGGATTTCACGCTGCAAGTTTGCAGCAAAATCCGCTGCAAATCCTGGTACTGTGATCTTCAATGGGGTTACATACCAGCAGTGGTATTTTTATTCTGCTACGAGTATTTAACGCCGGCCCCTTTAACACCCCACCACCTGCAGCATACGTTACCTGCTTGGCGCTCCGGCTGCATCTGAGGCTCCCGGCTCCCGTAGGCCCCGCTCAGCCAATCCGTGCACAGCCCTGCCACAGTCACCGATCGGCTAAGCGAGACCTCCGGGAGTCTCATATGCAGCAACAGATTAGAGCTGATCAGTGGGGTCTCTGCAGGGGTAAAAATCTTCTATCAAGTAAGGACTGTGCAGAGAACACCTTTAACTGGGAAAATACACACTGTGCACACTTTGAACTGGAAGTGTTTTGCCAACATCTTGTGAGACCTTATATTCAGGTATGATAGATGCAAACAATGATCACATGACTGGCCAGGATAGAGGCTAGATTGTGAAATCTACCCATTGTCACATGATCTTGGTTAGATGCATGATGGCATGGTGACATCATTTGTTTGTGGCGTTCCCTGGGACATACTTCCTACTGATCACATATATAGGGAGGCATTTATCACGAGGTGCGTGATAGCTATTTTCCTGAGGACGCTGTTGTTGCAGCGAAACACGTAAAAGGGGCTATTACTTGGGTTTAAACAAGCGATCACATCGTTCTCTGCTGAGGGTAGACTCTACATTGCACCATTTCTCCCGTCTGTACTACCAACAGTTTATATCAGAGCATTGTAGATCATGCTTTTAACTTTCTTCTATGCACTCTACTATATATTTCATTTTAATTTATGAATTGGTTATTACTGTAACTATTGAGACCCCCAACCTGCCAATAGAGGGTCCAGTATATATGTACATAACTGGAAAAATGTGATGAAGGCTAGGGCTACACAACAATAGCAGTCAGTGTAACCAAAGATCATTGGTAGCATGGCAATTTTTGTGGCCAAAAGACAAACCCAAGCTGCAGGCCCTAGCAAACAGCAAGCTAATGTATGAACAGTGGTTTTACTCTTCTTGCTCAATGGAGTTTAGGGGCAGCAATAACGGATTTATTCATAGGCTCTGTAAGGCTGACCCCAAGGTCCTTTCCCCAGGTCTTTAAAAATGTGGGATTATTTGCATCTTCTACTGCTCCCTTCACATTTGCTAAATGTTTTACTAAAATAGTTGAGTACAAATATGTCCCGTTTTGTTTCCCCCATATGCCTGACCTCAGTTACCAGATGTATTTCTGGTGCTATACTGAACCCTTACACATGTCAGTATAGCACCAGAAATGCATCGGCTAAGGCCAGGGTTCTCTCTCCAATAAAATCTTATACTTGGCGTATCTGTGCTGGGTGGATTGGAGGGTTTTGTTGGATGTGATGAGTGAACCTCGAGCTTGCTCAGGTTTGTCTGAACCTGAACTCTTGCCATTTGATTACCGGTGGCTGAAGAAGTTGGATGAAGCTCTAAGGATGCCTGGAAAACATGGATACAGCCATAGGGCTGCATAGAGGTTCTTTAGCCACCGGTAATCAAATGCCGACAGTTCAGAGTTTAGCATGCCCGAGGTTTGTGCATCTCTAATGTCTACACTTGATGGGGTGCTATTCTTGCACAGGAGAAGCAGTGGCTAACAGTGAGCTTGTTCCTCTCTCATGTACAGAGCTCATGCCCCCTACAAGCTATAAGTAATATGCAGTCTATAGTGAGCTTCCATATGCATCTGATGTTAGAGCTTTTCATCTCTCAGATCCTGTAGGAATCATCCCATGTAATATTAATAGTAGGCAGGAATACCACTGTATTACATTATTGGGTTTCCATTAAACATTACAAATTACAAAATTGGCTGGACAGACAGAAGATGACTCATAGACCCCTAGAGAGATCTTGTTTTTCAGTGGAAATATCCAATATATGGCAGAGCTAAGCGCTCGTCCTCATTCTACCTATGTGTATGATATCAGCTCTATAATAATTATATTTTTCAGCTCACTCATTTGTAGCCGTTTACAGGCCTGTTCATTGCGTCTTGTTTTTCTCTATTAGGAGGACGTCCAGCACTATACAACTCCCACCCGGCGGTGTACTTACGCTCAGCAGTAGGTATTTGTTCTCTTTAATAGCACCGATGCAGCCCAGGAATCCCACGATCATCACGATAGTTCCTGTAGCTATTAACAAGTTGGCAGCAGACAGTGAAGGAAAAGAGGAGGAGAGCGTGGCAAAGTTCCCCTGCGTGACCGCCAACCAGATACCGACTCCAAGGATCCCACATCCTCCGAGCTGCCAAGACACAAGAGAGGAGAAATGATGATAAACCAGTTCTGTATGGAAGAACAGTCGGAAATAGACATACATTCACTGCGGCCCCTGTTTAATCATTCATTAAGGCCCAGTCATTTTATCAATACAGCTTTTTTGGATTGGGGGAAGAAACAGTGAAGTGTTAACTTCTAAACCAAGTACATGGCTGCAAAGCAAACTTGTTCCTCCCACGATGTTTGTAAAAGTATTTGTAAAGTACAAAGAGACGCAACAGGGACCCAGCAGTAACACAGAGTACATCCACTTTCCGAGGTGTTTACAGCTGTCTGCTAAAAGCCAAGGTGATCAATACCGTGCCGTCCAGGTAAATACTGAGGGGGATTTCTGACATCAAAGGGGATGATGGCTACACGAAGGCAAAATGTACAGTTTTAGACGGTGAAATAAAAACACAGCAGAATTACTACACCGGTGAAGCCATCATGTCTCTACTTTAAGAGGCAAAGCATTCAGATGTAGCAGTGTTGGGTATGTAAGATGTCGTACAGCTCATTATGATATCCTAACCAAGCCTTGGTTTTCATAGAACTGCAAATAACATTGGACAAATCTGGAGCACTGTAGTACAAGCCATGCATCAAATGTATTATGTGCTATAGACATGTTTTACATCTTCCTTGAAAAGTCTAGAAAATGGCCATTGCTAAGAGGAGTTGTACGCTGACTCGACTGTCACTTAAAGCGACTCTGTACCCACAATCTGCCCCCCCCCCCTGGTTGCTTGTACCTTCGGATAGCAGCTTTTAATCCAAGATCTGTCCTGGGGTCCGTTCGGCAGGTGATGCAGTTATTGTCCTAAACAAATACTTTTAAACTTACAGCCCTGCCAAACTGGAGTATGTGTGCCCTAACTTTTCACCAACCCTCCTTCCCTCCTCCCCACCCTCTTCATTATTAGGAATGCTACTGATACATTTTCTTCATGCTGAACATTGCACAGGTCCTTAAAAATCCAGCCCATGTGCCGGGCTGCCACAGGTGGGAAATAGGAGGCAATCTGCCTGGAGCATTCCTAATGATGAAGAGGGTGGGGAGGAGGGACGGAGGGGGTGGGCACAGAAACTCACGTTGGGCACAGGGCTTCAAGTTTAAAAGTATTTTTTTAGGACAACAACTGCATCACCTGCCGAACGGACCCCAGGACCGATCTTGGATTCAAAGCAGCTATCCGACGGTACAAGTTTTTTTTTTGGGGGGGGGGGGGGGTCAGATTGTGGGTACAGAGTCACTTTAAGCAGGAATAGGGATGGGTAGGGGAGTAAGGAGGCGTTACAACCCTTAGCACTCCCAGAGCTTGGAAATACATTTCTGACACTCTGCGCCAGACATTAAAAGCATCTTCCTACATGGGAGAACAGGCTCATAGAAAAAAAATTTACATGGCCGGACTTGTCCTTTAAAGTAGTTTATATTGAAGGCAATACATACTCTACCATCCTACTGTAGTGGGCAATGTTCGGAGTTAAAGGTATACAGTCATTATACCTCGATTGCAGACAACTAAAGATGAGTGAACCTTAAGCACATTGTGGTATTTGATAACCGGTTGCTGAAGAAGTTGGATGCAGCCCTAGGAATTCCTGGAAAACCATTGGTCGTAGGCTGTATCCATGTTTTCCAGGTACCCTTAGGGCTGCATCCAACTTCTTCAGCAACCGGTAATCAAATGCCACAATGTGCTTAAGATTCACTCATCTTTAGTTGTCTGCAATCGAGGTATAATGACTGTATACCTGGTGGGCATGGGGAGAGGTAAATAAGGATTATGTTCTCCCCTGCCCCTACCGCCTGTCAGATCTTTATCCAGGGCCAGACTTCTCCTTTAATCTTCCAATAAAGTAGTATTTTTAGTGATTCATTGTCCAAGGTTTACTACTGCATATGCACCAAAAAACTGACATATCTGCTTTGCACCACATTTATTATGAGTTTTAGACACTTTTGGGCCTCTCCCAACGAAAGGGCATGGCCCTGGAAAAAAGTGGCCAGAAAAAAAAAAAAGGGAAAAAGGGGTCTTATCAAAAAGGGGTTTGACTAACTGTAAGTGCCGAAAACAGTGCCAAAATGTTTGTGCCCATTTTTATATAGGCACTGTTGTTTCAACAAACTTTCCATAGATCACTAGTTCAAGCAATTAAAAGAAATTTTGGAATATATCTTATCAGACAAAAATGCTTCTTTCTCCTGTTATCAAGCATCCTCCCTCCTCCTCCTCCTGCTAGACTGTCTTTCAGCACATGTAGCTGATTGTGGAGCAGATCATTCACTGCTGGGGTACCCTTCTCCTTTATTACTATAGAGCTGTGCATGTCACATATAGTAAATTCTGCTCTATGCACAAATCCTGATTTACCCTTTATGAATGTATAAACAACAGAAAAATTTATAATAAGTTTACACAAATCATTTATCCCTCCATGAATAGTCAGCTGAGATACAGATATAGCTGACGGCAAGAACAGCTAATTGCAAGTAGTAACACCCAGCGCATTACTGGCTTATCCCAACTGTTCCTCACAAGAGGACATGGCTACTGTTTGCATCTAATGCAGGGATTTCGTCTTTAGCGTGATTTTCATGAAAAGGATTATCAACAAATCCGAGTTATAAGCTACTACAGCAAGAGTGCAATGGAAACAAGGTAGACAAAAAGATGCATCCCACTACTACAGACAAAGATGTGTGCTGTGCCTGGGACATAAAACAAGAAGCCTGGAAATGCTGAATGCTGTATAACAGGATCCTAGAACTTGAGAGGTTAACAAGTAATATAACTGCAAACAAGGAAACTGTTTGACTTGAAGGGGGAATCCAGCGGGCGGGGCATTATTTTCCTGGGACTGGGGAGGAGGTGGCTGAGGGAAAAGATGTCCACTCACCTCCCCGGACGTCGTTTCCCTCACCTACCTACTCCCCGGTGTCAGGAAAAAATGCCCCCCCCCCACTGGAGTACCCCTTTAAAGAACATTTTACCCTTTGATCTAACAAATAATCCTCTTCAGCCTAATAAAACTATTGTTCGGTCTATTTTTAACAGTTTTCTTTTAACACCCCCCCCCCCCCAAGGGGCCTTTTATAAGCATTCAGTCAACTTTTGACATTGGTGGGTGGGGGGCTGATCACACACACCCCGAGCATCAATTATGTGCAAAAACTGTTTAAATGCCATAACTGCTATTGATTGCAGAATTTAAGTTCCATGACATCAGAATGATCTCAGATCTTGGCCATTAGCAATGGCATAGCATATAGCAGCTGGCAGCCACCAGGTATGCTGCTGACTTGGCTCCTGGGCAGGTACCAAACTCCCTCACCCAACCCTTCATGTTGTGGTTAAGAAGGCGTGAAATATTTAGATTTATAAATTTTCTAAAATTTTCTTCAACTGGTCCACAAGCGATTATGAGACCATACCCTTTATCTACATATCTATTATATAGTCAGTGGCGCATCCACACGATTGGGATATACATGCTGATATATTGTGTATTCTCTTTCTCCTGTGTAGCGGCACCCTTAAATAGCACCAACATATTTCACACTAGAGTTGTAAATCCGCACCGCAGATGTGTGATTCAGCTGACGTTTTGGATACATGCTGTAACAAAGATTTTGCTAAACAGTAATAATAACAGCCTGACAAAAGAGGAGGGAAAAAAAAAGATTTATGTAACCATGTATGGGGCAATCATTTATTGGCTACTCTCTTTAAGGGACAATCCAACCCCACCTGACCTTTCAATGTCTAAGAGACAGGGGGGACTAAGAGAGAGAGGGACTATCCCTGGGTTTTGCTGTGGGCCATAGGGTTTGGTGTTTGTATCCCCATCCATGCACTTTCCCTCCGTCCAATTTCCCAGTTCCTTGTTTGGTAACACAGTAGTTCCTGTAGTCAGGAGACTCTGGCAAAGGGTTCCTAATACACAACAGCAAAGTGGAATGGGACTAACTAGGGCTTGACCCACTGTCTGCAATGGACCTGTAGCAGCCATACAATCTGCTTCTGTAGTATGCATGCCTACCTACCTACACTTTGGAAATTAAAGTGTACCTCATGTTTTGGCCATTCTGCTGAAGAGATGTAAAAGTAATGAGGAAGATGTAGCTAAGAGGAGCAGACAGTTAGCCTAGACAACATAGGATGCAGCTTATTTTCCTTAGAGGTGTCAAGGTGAATGGACAAGCAGTGTTCCCTTGCCATCAATGCTGGAGGGAGACAGAGCAGAACTAATAACCGGAGAACTGGAGCTTCACATTAAATGGCAACCTAACCACTGACTATGGGGTTTGGGCTTCCATAAAGCTAAGTGGTGCTTGGGGATCACAGATTTCACAGAAATAACTCTAAATGTGTCAGATCATGTTCTTTCCCTGATGATTTCTCCTCTAAGTTTGACTTCTTCCTTTCCATTTTCCCCCAGACTGTGAACCACCCGACAGCCCGGAGCAGCTCATTGTCAAGTTATTAGTCCTATAACCAGGCAAGCAAATAATCAGATCTGAAAAAATAGAAATCATTAAATAAAGACGACGGCTGGATGAGACAAATATTGAACACATGGCACATAATTAAGTGAAAATGAGATGAAAATGAAATCAACTCGGTGAATCGCGGCGAGAAATTCAATGTATTGATGTGCAAAAAATGAGACTGTAAATACACTAATTCTATGTATCCTGTTAGTTATTGTGGTCAGCACTATGGGTAATGCACCCACTCAACATCATGTAACATACAGTATGGTAATGTTAAATGCAAGTGAGATCATATAGCTGCTCACAGACATGAGATCAGCTGCAGGTTGGAGACCATTGTATCTCATCCTAGACAAGACTAAACACATAGTAACATAGTAAATAAGGTTGAAAGAAGACAAGAGTCCATCAGGTTCAACCTAGGTGAATCCTACTGTGTTGATCCAGGAGGGCGAAAAACCCCTATGGGGCAGAAGACAACTGCCCCACCACAGGAAGAAACTCCCCCCCCCCCCCCCGACTGCAATGGCAACCAGAACAATCCCCGGATCAACGTATCACCAGAAACCTAATGCCCATAACTTATAATATTATATTGTTCAAGAACACCTCCTGTAAGTCACTATCACTATTGCACCTACTACTCTAGGGTAGTGAAAAGGTTAAATGGGTTACTCAGCAAGAGTAAAACATGGTTTATGGGTGACATGTAAGGCTTTGGGAAATCCATAGCATTTTTTCTACCAGTAGGTAGTACCAAGTGGATGAGAAAGGTCTGAAAAACCATGGTTGTCGGCTCTGCTGTAGATTTAATGTGTGGGGAAGTCTAATTGTGTAGTAATTCTGCAGGTGTTGCGGATTCTGCTATGGATATGCTGCTGTCTATTGACAGATAACCTCTATATACAGATATCTGGTGATGGTACAACCCTGCATGTCTCCAGAACCCAGTAATAGGGAGTTACAGAGCGAGAGGCGCTCTTCAGTTTAACACTAAATAGTTCAATATCTCTTTTATTGCCCTAATAAAACAGCTGACTTTAGACTATAGGAAGCTCGACATGAGCCGCCCTGACTACATGAACCTTAACTAGGTGCAATGCATCAAAACCAGATCACTGGCCGACAGGTGAAAACAATTTCTATGTAGTAGCTTCTCTGCACAGTACAAGGACAGAACGATAAACCTATCAAGACTGCAACCTCAGCAGAGCATAAAAATGTGGTGAAAATACATGGAGTACGCTGCCATACTGGGAATAGGGTCATGGTTTTAGAGAGCTGGGTGCCTGGAGAGCAGCAGATCAGAAAGACGGGTTTTTAATCTGTGCATGTAAACAGGAATATGTTGCATCACTGACAGTAATAGGATAGCTGGGTAGCAGTGAGGGGCTGAAACACAAAAGTATATTACAATGTTGTTTAACTTTGCATCATCCAATCCATGGACGTTCCTTACTCATATATGACATTGGATCTGACTGCTGTCCATGGTGCTGAAGCTGACTAACAAGAACTAGAGATAAGCCCAACTTGAGCTTGTTCGATTGTTCGGCATTGGATACCGGTGGCTGAAGAAGTTGGATGCAGCCGTAAAGAGTACAAGAAAACAGGGACACAGCTATAAGTCGTATCCATGTTTTCCCAGACTCCCTAGGGCTGCATCCAACTTCTTCAGTCACCGGTATTCCAATACTGAACAATCGGACTAGAGCAAACTCGAGTTGCGCTCATCTCCAATAAGAAGACCCCTTGTCCTAAGGTTTACTACCTTTCCATGATCTTATGATGACGTTTCCATCCTTGAGGCATGTACAACTCATGGAACAAGGGTATAAAAAATATATCCTCCAGGATAAATTATCTGCATATTAGTCATCATAGAATTCTGAGGCCATATAAAGCTACAACACCATAGATGACTTCTTCTATTAAATGTTGATGTTATTTTGCAGAAGGGGTACATATAAGCTACACTCCAGCTGCTGCAGAACCTCTTTGGAAACAGTAGGAAAGCACTCTGCACATGAAGAAACATCTAGGAAGCATAGTATAAAATAAACAGCTTCTTTAGGATAGGCGGAGCAGCGCAGCTGTAATAACCCTAACCCCTACATAACCATTGAGCCCTGACACCATAATGTGAGGATTATACAGAGATTATTTACAGAGATGTCAAAGGGAAAACGTTGACTTTAATTAAACTTCCTTAACACCCCGGGGAATATGCGGCTGTAATAGACAATTCCAACATAAGTATTAGGAAACAAAGATGTCAATCAATGCTGCGATTCATCACAATAATCCACAGAGATCACTGACACCACTCATAGCACATTAGCGTAACTACTTTACAGCGTACAGTAAATCAAACCAGGAAAGTAGAGCTGAGTCCCTTATTTCTCACATCTCATGGGGTTATATTCTGCCAAATCCAAATGGCACAATTATTTATACAAAGGAAGAGCAAGCAGAAGGACTCCACCATAGGATTAGGAGGTAAGAACATACCGCTCAAGTGTCACTCTTTGGAATGACCGTTTCTGCTGCTCCCCCCCACCAATGGTCCTGCAGTTCCTCTTTTGACCTACGGGGATACATTTTCTTTAATAAACTTTCTACCTTTCCCCAAAAACTCTCTGTCTGACTCCTAACTGTATATTAGACAAAGAACTTTGGCAATCCAAAAGGGTGGGAGGTATATAAACATTACTATTTCTAGGCAATTATAGGATATCATAGATACACGATAGAAAGATTGATCGATCAACAGATAGATGTTAGACAGATGACACACACAGAGATTCAGGGTAGAGAATATATATAGATTACAGATACCATATAGACGGGCAGACACAATACAATACCACATGTATTGCACTACAACGTGTGATGCATAATAAAGCACAGTAATCCCATCCTGATTCCCTGTCTATCACAGCCGCACAGTAATTAAAAGCTTATCATTTATCTAACGCTCACATCTAAGTCCAGGCAATGGCAGGATTTCGGATAACATCTGTATGCAGAATCTATGTTCCCAGAGGGATCTCAGGGGAGACATAGGATACTCACTTTCTCAATCTGTCTTGTACACCTCACTGCTCCATTTTGCCCAACTTCACTGCTCCTCATGCCTAAACTCTCTCTACAATACTGGGCAGACCCTGTTCTCTGCGTTTTCCTCCCACATTCCCTCCACATCTCTGTATTCCTGCTCCTCTCCCTCCTTCCCGCTCTCTTCTTGCCTCTCCTTACATTCGTGCTCCCGCACAGTAGTCGTCGTCCCTTAGCGTGATTAAACTTTCTGCTGCCTGCAGTGCTTGGGAAGCTTCAGGAATAATATTTATTTCTATGCTTTAGACTTTCTCCACAGTCTCCTGTACAGAATGGATACAGATACAGCCCTGAAAGCACCAACAGTGGAGAGAGAAGAGTAGTTACACCACCGCTGATACATACATATTCATGAAACGCTGCCGCAAGGACCACTAGATTGTCAGCTCTGCAGGGCAGGAGCCAATTGTGTCAGGGACACATAAAAGGAAAGAGCACTTATGAGCAAAAGGGAAAATAGTCAAAGCCAAACAAAAAAATTACATTATCCTGAGGTGGCAGCAAGAAAACTGCAGTTTATAATGGAGAATAAAAGGTGAAGAAGAATGCTGTGCTCATGTCCTGAAAAGTGTTCTAGATCTGCTGAACAATCGTAATGCTGAGAGGTATCATGGAGCTCAAGAGTTACAGATGTAAACTCTGGTGTCATCACACACAAAAATATCTTAGCTCTCTTCTTTCAGAAGGTATGGAACAGAGATAAAGCAAGAGGTTTGGGGGGTCCAGACCCCCACTGATTGCTAAAACTAACCAGGAGAGCCAGTACCATAATTTGGTGGGGGCAGAGGGGGCGGCCGCTCCCGGGCCCACCCAGGCAGGGGGCCCACTGAAGATTTGGCCAGTTAATGCTGTCTGCAAAAGTTATTGCTTTTGCAGACAGACTTAACAAATGTCTATTGGCTGTAGGTGGCCCCAGGCCAGCAACCAATGCTCCTGGGGGCCCACACGGCTAGGATGATATCTATGGGGTTGGTTATGGGACCTGCTGGCTAACTGAAAAGGGGGTACCTAATTTGGAGGTACAGTCTACTCACAGTCGTGGTGGTGGTGTCTAACCACCAGGAGGATTGGGTATAAATACTACATTTACATACTAAATACTACATATTTAATGTATTGTCATGTATTGTTTTTATGAATTAGTAAAGTAATTATTTCTTTTAGTTATGTTGCAGTAGTCTGGCTTCTTGTATATAGGTTATTTAGTATAGCTGCCTTGAACTCCATGGGACTATTTATTGTTATTACCCAGCATTTCTACTATACATTTACTCTATTGGTACTGCGGGTATACCCTTCAGGTGTTGCCTAATTGGTCATTGACCATCAGCTATGGTGTAGTCCTCATGCTGCCCAATAGATATTAGACAGTAGATATGAGATAAAGAGATAGAAGAATGGATGGATGGCTAATTAGAAAACAAACACAGTGCCATAGCTTCGTCTATGTTGTTTGTGGTATTACAACTTGGTTCCATTCTCTTTTAGTGGAACTGAGCTGCACTACCACATCCAAGCTTTGGAGGAGAGTGGCGCTGTTTCTGGAAAAAGGCAGCTATGTTTTTGCAAAGCTGGATATCCCCCTTAATAAAAAACATAATTGGTTGGGGGCCCACTGAGACTCACTCGCGCCCCCCCCCCCTAGGCTGAACCCTTAGCTATGCCCCTGAGGAGAGCACTTCTCTACCTGGCATGTCCCTAAAGGAGATGGGCTCCATACACCTATAATAGAATCAAGGGGAGAAAAGTGCTTTCCCTGACAATCGGTGAGGGTCTGAATGCACAGAACCCGACCGTCCAAAACTTTGATACTCTCTTTGACCGGTCAAAAGTTTTTTTTTTTATAATGATATAAAAACTTTAAGCTTGTCATTTGCAAACAAATAATGTTATCTTTGCTTTTGCTTAGGATCTCCTGGAACTGTGCTGCACAATCAGGACCTAATACATCTCCAGGGGCTTAAAATGATATAGTCACCCCCTTACTCCATGTGCAGTTCTCCACAAGCTTAGATGCTGTACATTTAATATATACCTGTATAAAACTTGTCTGTGTCTTTCTGTTTTAAAATTGCTTCATTCCATCGGTGGATAATGTCACCTAGGCGGGGCTGAAGGGTAGTTTGGCCCGCCTCGCTGCACCCAACTGCTGTGAAGCCCCGCCTAGGTGACACTGTCCACCAATTTTAGAGCAAAAAAAAGACACAGCATCTAAGCTTGTGGATGGTGCGGAGAACTGCACATAGAGTCAGGGGGTGAACATCATTTTGTAAAATAGACAGATAGGCTGTTTGGTGACATATTCACTGTAGTAATATCACAGCTATAAACCTTGCTATAACATGGCAGATCATCCTCCACATATAGACCCTTTTTTAATTAAACTTCTCTCCATAACTTGCCTGATCTCTAGTGACTGACAGTCGGCACATTGGTCACACTTCTGTATCATCCCCACACGATGTACTTCTCATTGCGGCGCCTGTCTATGTGTCAGAGTCTTGTACCATGTAAAAATCAATTAAAACCGTTTTCTTGGAAGGATTACCTACTGCATAAGATGTTTAATCATTTCTCTGGTCTGAGCGTCAGGATCCTATTGTTAAGACATCACCATCTACAGGAGCGCCGGTGACAAAGGATTTCTCAGTTTCAATAGACTTTTATATTGTGAATGTTTTACAGCTCTGTGATATATTAAACTGGGTTTCGCCTAGCGATTCCGAGGATACATCCAGTCACAGAAATAGATGCTATGGGTGAAGAGAGAGACATGTTCACATATGGCAGATTTGTTGCAGTCATTTCTGTGACTCTCCAATGTATGTGAGATGCAGGCAGCAGCTGCCGGAACAAGTCAGATGCATGCAGTGGATCTTTCAGTTGTGGAAAACTTAAAGCTCACCCATTAACACCTTTTTGCTGACTAAAGTAAAGGCAGCGTACAATAGGGCTTCTTACCCTAAATTGGGAGACATAACTCTTACTTCAATATGTCACTCCAGCACTGAGATAAAGGGTTTAGAAATTTTATGCAAATTAGGAGATAAAACCCCAGGGATGTTTCTCTGGAGTATAAAATATAAGCTTTGCTGGGATTTTGCAGCCCTAAGGAATACCCTCTGGGCTTTAGCTCCTAATCTGCATAACCCTTATATCTTAGCGTTGGAGCAATAGATTGCAAAGAGAGTTATATCCTGTGATTCAGGGCAAGAAGCCTTATTGCACACTGTTGTTACTTTAGTAAAAGCTGCTGACAGGTCTGCTTCAAACTGGCCATACACATTAGTGTCCGCTGAACAGCTGATTTTTGACTCATTCAGTTGGTGTCCGCTGAACAGCTGATTTTTGACTCATTCAGTTGGTGCTGAGCTCTGCTACCAGGGAGAGTGGCATGTACTAGACATACCACTGTGATTAAAAAAAACACTGAAGAAGCCATAGCAGTCCTACTGGTACCATGCCCCTGTTGGTTGTAGAGGTCCTGGGAGGATAAGCCATCAATCTGTATTCCTTAATAAAAACCTTTACTCTTTCCGCCAAAGTAACTGACATGCATTGCTGTGATTCAACCATTTGAACATGAGTCAATTATCGCTGTTACAGATTACAAGTGGTTTATTCAGAGCCAAATTTATGAAGGATGCTATGAGCAAGATGTACAGCAGAGACAACTGTTGGCGGTCCAGGTCCCAGAAGGCGCTGCCTGCCCTGACACATCCATTATTAAACAGGACCTAATGACCCCATCCTGTGCTTACAATCGGTGCAGGTGATACATGGGTAAGCAGTGCCATTTTTACTTCTCCCTGTTTGCTCAACTCAGTGTGTAAAATTCTTCACCGCTGCTTATTGCACAATTATCTTTGCCTGAACAATTTAACTATGAAACTGTTGAACTAATAGGATAATCTCAGGGCTACCCAGCGTGTGCGTTCATTAAAGTACATTTGGTGCAGCGGTGGTCTCCGACACAACCATTTATTACTCCAGCCGCCATGCAGACAATGTATGAAGGAGTTTCCTGGAGAAACAGCAGAGAGTGAACTGGGAAAAATTAACCTGGCTTCCTTTGTTTGCTGGGACCAGATGAAAAAGAAGCAGTGATCCGTCTATCGTACCCTGTAGTGGCATCAATTCCAGCGCACAGTGGAAGCAGCTTATGGCCTTGCAGTTTGAAAAGTTGCCATGTGCATTGCTGTTGTTGAGCTCCTGCGAGGTCTGAGCACGGGAGCAATGTGCTTTTCCACACTACTAAGGACAATATAGTATTGTAGCTGTTCAGAATATGGACATCTGAAGCTCCTTTATTAATAATGCAGAGTACTGTACATCTCCTAATGGTACCCCATAGATACCCTGAGATTAGCAGAGGTCTGTGACTAAGTAGAGATAATAATATACAATATAATAATAATATACAATACATCACATTTTCAATACAGGGCTTAACTATTGTATATCATTACAGTGATACCCAGCCGTGCAACCAGTAACACGCGGTGCCTGCAAACGTGATCGATAAGAATCAATGTAAATCTAATGCACTAGATTTATCTCTCTTCTGTCCCATCGGTATCATGGATGTAACCATCACGCTTAGGTCACAAACCTACTGCTGCTATGAAACACATACTTTGCTTCCAATCTTTTAGTAAAAAAAATAAAAAAATTTATATATATATATATATATATATATATATATATATATAGGCATGATTTTCTTTTATGAATTATACTAATAAGCTTAGCAGCTACAGTGACACACAAGTAAATCCTAAAAAGCAGAAGCAGCATATTATATAGGTATTATACATAGGTTTTATAGAGCAGTAGTGAGCAGTCTAAAGCCCCTATTACACAGAACGATAATCGTTTACAAAAATGATATAATGATCGAAAATGAGTGAGTGTCCATGTAATAACGCCCAACGATCAAACGACGAATGAAAAATCGTTTATTTTTGTCTTTCAACATATTGAAATATTATCATTGGTATTTCGCTAATCATTCGCATATCTGTACATGTAATTAGTCGTTGGCTGATAAAACATGTTGTGTGGTTTGTCCTGAGGAACGATTAGCGACCATATAACGCGTAAAAACAATCATTCATAACAGTAATCAGTGAATGTAATAACCTCAGAATTGTTTGCTACAAAATTGCTAGTTATCGCTAGTGAACGATCATTATAGCGAATCTTTGAACGATAATCACTATGTGTAATACAGGCTTTAGCTGTGATGAGATTTAATACTTACGGTACCATCTGCTCTTGGGTAGTCTCTTTACAGTCTCTGTCTACCCTTGCTGTCTGAACTCCCACCCCCTTGCAACTCCCTCCTACCCCATCCCCTCTACCTACTGTATCTCCCTTATCCTCCATCTTGTAAACACAGGACAGAATGAAGTATTTTTTGTTGTTGTAGTAGTACAGTGAAGTATAACTAACTTTCTTATATTTGTATGTACTATTGATTCATGCAAAAGTTGTTCAAAAGACAGTGACTAGTTTAGGTGGCCATAGGCAACTCATGGAAGTAGGTTGATGGATGGACAATCCACTGAACAATTGTCTAGTAAATGATCATTTTGCAAATGCAGCCATACACATTCGTCCATATTAGACGTTGTCCAACATAACTGAAGTCAGGGACATCCGTAAACACCATTGTTCTTTGTTACATTTCTCCTGAAGAACTATGTATTTGTCTAGAATCATCCATAACTTTGCTGTCTTCATTCTTCCCTTTCCTGACACTTTTAGCAGTGTCGCCATAGGTATTGCTGTCACCACACCCCAATAAGTATTCATTTCTCTTAAAATGCCAGTGGTATGTTGGCCTTCCCCAATAGCAAACACCAGAGGGGCGCCTGTAGCTGGGCCACAGTATGGGTATCCATATTAAGCAATCTCCTCAGCCATATCCCATGCATGCAGGTTACAAGTAGTGACAGTATTATTGGCATGTATAAATATCTGCTGCCCTTGTTAAGTAATATACATTATTTAGGCCAAAACATTTCCTTTTTTCCCCATTATTTTGTGTCTAGGTTCTCGCCCTACAAAATTGCTGCTGACATGAGATCACACATGGTTTTGCTGATCTTTCTGTAACGGCAGCCATATTGTAATGAGGTGAAAGTGAGATAAGTGACTGTGAAGGGGCTAATTTCTGACTAATCACCTCCTTGTGATAACACTCACGTCTGCATCATACGACTTCTTGCTCTCTACTGGGTTAACATACTGAACCAGCCACACATATAATTATAGCACACGTATGAAAAATATATGGAGATTTATTAACAGAAGAATACCCAGACGTAATTTGTATGCTAATGAGAGCTGTGCGCTAAATGCTGATCAGAGGTCATCCTCCATGCCTCCTCGCCCGTGCATCTATTATGGATTATAGCAGAATAATTATTCATGCCCTGATAGGTCAAATGGAGAATTTTATTCCTCACCCCATAATAGGGCAGATTAATCAATAAGACCATTGCATAGGAGACCCAGAAAGCATGGGTGACTTGTCGCTTTGCTATTCATGCTGTTAGCTGCTTAATGCGGCCCATGTACCACAGCCCAGATCTAGTGTAGAGCTGTTTTATGACAGAGTGCAGAGTTTATGTGCAGAGTCATGGCTACAGTAGGCCTTTGACAACGTTTGCACAGATTTTGTTTGCGGCCCTTGAGCTAAATATCGTAGCCCTGGCAGGGTGGCTGTTGGCACGCAGCAACCAGGGCATAAATGAATTTTACATCTTAGAGTAATGCCAGTATGCCCATCAGATGGTGGCACTCAGCTCCATATATTGTTGCTTGCCTACAAGTTGCCTATTTGGTAAGTGCTGTTATCTGGGGTAGAAATGATCAAACAGGGCTGATGTTCAGGTTCGTACGAACCCGAACCATCAGCATTTGACTCCTGCTTCCTTCCCGTTTCGTGGAGAAGGTGGAGACAGGGCGAGTACCGCCTGGATAACAGGGATACAGTCTATTACCTAGCTCTGGCTGTCTCCACCTTCCCCACGGAACAGGAAGGCAGCGGGAGTCAAATGCCAATGGTTCGGGTTCATACGAACCTGAACATCGGCCCTGTTTGATCACCTCATATCTGGTGTTGCCATGAGGGGAATAAGCAATGGATCTCCATGGAACATGTGTTTTTACACACAACTGTCTGGGTGTTGTCATGGCTAGGGACACAGACCCCCCCTGGAGGCACAGACCGATCCCACAATCTGACTCACCCTAAAAGTAGTATACACCTTCTTGTCTAAAGCAGACATTACCCCCCCCCCTCCCTTTTTGCCCATTGTAGCAAACCCTGCTTTCTCAGCACATATGGAAGGTGGGGCCTTTGGCTGCTGGAGCATGGCTTGGAAGAAAAGGCCACACAGCTTCTCAATAATAATACCTGGTCATAGATGAAAATTCTCCTGGATGCCACAGACCCATATCCACTCACTTCCTGGCAAGCACAACTGCAACATTGTCTTACCTCATGCTTTATGTACCAACTTTTGCTTACTTTTCCCCAGCCTACTTTGCCCTCACTACATGACTGGGTTGGGAGCCATAAGACCATATGTTCTTTTTGAGTGAGTAGAGAGACAGGATCTTTACACTAGTCCACAAGGCGTCAAGTCGGATATAGGATGTGGGCTTTAAGCTTCTCTCCCAAAGGTACATAGTCCTCTCTAAGCTACACTTTATGTCGGCACTTTGGCTTGGAGACCGGAACACTGCTCCTCATTTTTTGGGACTGTCCAGACTTTTGAACCAAGGTGTGGCATCTGACCTGCAGGTTCACAGATTACCCCAGATCTAGATCCCTGCCTTGTTTCTGTTACATCTTTGTGGAATTTTCCTTTCACCTTATAAATCACATCAGTAATGAGACACCTTGTTTGTGTAGTTGGGGCTGTGTCTATGTCCATTGTAAGAAGATCTTCTTTCCTTCTATATCCTCGTGATCTACCAAACATCAGGAGATCACGAGGATGGAGGATCTCACAGCAACACTGAGAGGGACTACTTCGGTTTCAGGATGTGTACTCTGAGGTTACCGCCTCGCTTACCCCGGTGACCAGTCTCTGTACTGTATGTTCCCTGTTCTCTTTTTATTCTTTCCCGTCCTCTCACTTCTTGTACAGTATGTCTGCTATAGTGATGGAATTAGGGAATGGGCCTGATGTGGTCCATTTATTTTAACTGAACATCTTATAATATCAACAGAAACATTTACAGTGGCAATTGTATTCTTTTTCTTGTTTTCCCAGTCGTGTCCATATGCCACTGTGGTCCAGACTTACAGTATATGTACCAAGAGAATTCTACTGGTAGTTTATAGCTGCTTTGATTTATCTGCAGACAATAGGACCCCTGCAAGAAGTTAACAAGGACACATACAGTATAACAATGGGAAAATTCAGTATGGCCGGGGGGGATAGGAACACTGGTGGTAATAACATCATGCTCCCAAAGGGGATCATTTTATAATCATTTCTGTGATGTTTGTAGTTTTATTAATTTCTGTTCATTACTTAAACAATTGCATTTTAATTTGCTTTGTTATCTGACAAACCTTTCCAGCAAATGTCCCGTTGGTTATTATGGCAGTATAACTGCACCACACACAGCTGACTCTAAATACTGATTATAATGGTTAATAATCATAGGATTTCAACACACAAACCCCCATCTGAGCATTAGCGGAGAGATCAGCTGTTAGGAAGCTACAGTAAAAATTGCTTCATACGGCTTGTTTGGCTTAGGAAACCCATTTTCAGATACACCTCTATTAACTCTCCTCAGTTACAGGAGTGAATAGCAGCCACAAAGAATCTTTCATACTCTGGAGGAGCGGGCACTTCTGTGTTGTCAGCCATACGGGATGTGATCCATCATTTATATGTTAGGTCGCTTATGTCAACCATTATGATGGTTCCTATACACTACACACAGGGGAGGATGTTTCTTTTTTTTTTCTTTATAGTACACCCTAAGAAGCAGCAGCAGCATGGAGGTCATTATGGAGCAGGAGTGAACACTCTAAGCTGTGAATGAAGCCCTCTATTATTTGCGGTTAGCTTGTGTAATCTCAGACCAGGACAGAGATCTGTTACGTTGTTGCTGAGACATGCTCAAAAATCATATGCACATAGTCATATGCCTCCTAATGAACTTTACTAATCTACTAATCTTACTATCCCCTGCAAGGTATCTGCCCTCTAAGGAACTCTTTCAAAGCAATCTATACAGTTGTATATACATAAGTACTTGAACTGACTTGGATATATCAACGGCCATATAGTGTGCTCTACTACATCAGTTATATTAAAGAGTCACTGTCGTATTTTTTTTTTTTGCAGAAATCAATAGTCCAGGCGATTTTAAGAAACTTTGTAATTGGGTTTATTAGCCAAATCTGCCATTATCTGCATGTAAAAAGCCTTTTCCCAGGTCCCCCCCTCCTTCCTCTTTTTCATCCACTCTGAAAAATCTGAAAATTGTGACTTGTTGCAGGAGACGTACCCTGTCTGCTCTAGGGAGAGGGGAGGGGGGAGGAGGAAGGAGGGAGTTAGCCGGCAGCAGATAACAGAGGATTACAGGCACGGAGCTGGGTGACAGCTGTAATCTGAGCTCAGACAGGTCACTGGTGATGGTCACATGAGATATCCCGTGAGGGATTTGTAGATTAACTCTTTGTTGTCCTGTTTTGGTCTTTTCTTTAGCTCTCTCCATAGGAGAACAATGAAGACAGGGGGGAGAGCTTCAAACTGCTTTTTCATGATAAAAATGCATTTTTCGGATAATAAACCCAATTACAAAGTTTCTTAAAATCGCCTGGACTATTGATTTCTGCAAAAAAAATTTCACGACAGTGACACTTTAAGCACTATACTGTCTATGCTGAACGGCCATTTTCTGTGGGAGTGGCATGGCAGCGGCACAACGTAAAAATGTTGACAGCCACGCAGAGCGGATGACCCAGGACCTGGCAGCGGCAGCAGAGTGGGACAGGTAAGTATGCACACTGTCCCCCGCAGCCCTAACACCATCACAGATTGCAAGTTTATGCCGGGACCTCTTTACACATGAGAAAATTCCCTTCAGTTTTGTAGGCACTTTCTAGTCTCTTATGTTGTATATATATATATATATATATATATATATATATATATATATAATTATTTTCCAGTCTTTTATAACATACGGATTTTAATGATTAATAAACGGTGATATTCACCTTTTTTAATGAAAGAATTTGTCAATGAAGGGGAGAACCTTGAGAGCTAACACCTTTATCTATTCCGCTCAGACTCGCATCCTAGGGGTACAAGATATGGTTGTGCACTCAGTAACTCTCCGTAACTCCATTTCTTGGTATGATTGAGTCTCCACATACTATTGTTAATCACAGAATAGCTTGTATTTCATATTCTGCACTTGATAAATGAAAGCTGGCCTCTGATTGATAGCTACGGGCAAAAAAGAGTGTTTTTCTTTTAGACGGCTTTAATAAATCTGCCCTGAAGTACTGTATGTTACAATGTTGTAGAACTCTATATTTAGTAACCTCCATGTAAAACAGAAAAAACACCTTTAGAAGTAGGCAACACACAGACTAAATCGAATACATATAGTAAGTCTATATGTTTCCCATCTCATAGGTGATTGCCTATTGTTAGGATGTGGTCATCTGCCCCCCACAACGTGTTTAGGGAAGTTTTATAGCTGGGGTCCTCCAGAAGACAGCAACACCAAGTCATATTTCAGCTGGGAACACATGTATTGGTCAATATTTGGTCTGCATTTTCAGTTTTTTTGGCCAACTACTAGTATAGGCTAACAATACTAACACTGGCCAAAATACTTTGCATGAACCCAGTCTAAGAACTCACAGTGCAATGACTGGCTGAGCGGGCAGTCAGTGAGTGGGGACCTGGAGACTCGAACAGGACACAACGAGAGAGCGCAGTCAGGAATAGGCTGTTTATTATTATTATTATTTTTACTGACATGGAAGCCAATTAGTAAAACGAGGTGGTCACCACATTCTCGCAGTGAAATGGAAATCCTCTGTAAGAATGCAGGGTCATAGACTATAATGGTGCCGAGTATCGGAGCGGATTTCGCTGTACTTGTTATGTGTGAGGCATTCTAAGGAAGATCTAAGAAAGAGAAATGCCATAAACTGGGTGATACCACACCTGCTCATACAGCACCTTGCTAACCCAGGGCCATCTATAGCAGTGTACTGTGGAAATGCCCCCCCCCCCCCCCCCGGACAGTGCTGCACGTTCAGTGAGAAGTATGTGCTGGTATAGCCAGAGAGGTAAGGGAAAAGAAGTCGTGTGTGTGTACTACTGGCAAACAGCCTAGCTCTGGTCTCCTTCTCTGAAATGTACAGAATGAGGTATAGCTGTGCAATGTGAAAACGACTCTTAGGGGCTAAATAACAGCAGTGAGAACACCTTGTCACCACTCTCACTGGTATGATTTAACCCTTCAGAGTGGTAACCCTTCAGAGCCAGACTGTTTGCCAGCAGTGCACCTACATGGGCTTCATTTGCCTTACTTCTCTGGCCAACACGGCACAGTACAACTTTTTGCCAAGTCTTACATAAAACGCCCCAAGATAGGCCTAATCTAGATGACGGGTAACTCTGCCAAAGGGAAACATTAAAATACTGTATACACCTATAATAGAGTCAAGATGGAGACTGGCCAGGCATTAGTGAGAGGTATCCATGTGTGCATGGCTGGAGCCAGACTTCATTACTATTGATGACAAAATATCTGTAGGCATTTCTTTCCAAATGTTAGTGAGCATGAGAAACTGAATGTTTTCACCAAGGCTGTGAACCCACAGAGGATACACAGCCAAGTGCATGGATCACTGCATTGTAATAGAGTAGCGACAGGCAGACTGGATTTCCCATCAAACACTGGTGTATGATATGGCTATACTGAATGTGCACATGTAAGAAACCATGCACCAGATATACTGATATGTTCTAGATAAGATGCACTTTAAAGGGCATTACTATTATTTATCACTTACAGCCACTTTGTTGTATTAAACAGTTTTAAGGCTTAAAAGTATTGCAGTAAAAATTCATTAAAACCAAATGTCACCCCCTGATGTTTCGGCTCGGTAATACAAGGAAGCTGGTAAATATCATATTCATGGATTCTAAAGTTTAAGAAGCGATGAGGAAATTATTCAGCGACGCTATTTACAGGACTCCTGATAATGATAAGGATTCCTCTCGGTTATCCTTGCATTAGATTGAAGCAATGAAGCATAAAGTGTAATGTTATACCTCATAGCTGATAATGTGACTGGTGCTAGACACATGACTGCCATGATCTGACAGCTAGGTTATACCATAATAACAGATTACCATGTCTGTACTGATTAACTAGGCTGTACAACAATTGTAACATCTTTGCTTAGTACTAGGACGTGTTCACACATTCAGGTTTTTAACTAAATATAAAGTCAAGAATAGATCACAGATGGAGGACAGGTATAAAAGAGAATATTGAGACTTTGCCCCTTTTCAAACCCATTGCTGGATTTGTATTCAATAATTCCAGTTAAAAACCTAACCTTATGTAATTGTGAAGTATATTGTCCGTCCCATATGTTGAATAATATTTGGCGGTGAATTCCCCTGTCCATCCAAAGAATTGACATTGTCAATTCTTTAGGGGGATGGTGGCATTCACTGGCACATATTATTGAATCTATGGGACGGGTGGAACTTCAAGTGGAGGTCTTCCTATGTAGTCTGCTTGAGGTTTTCGCGCCTATTTCGTAGTGGGAACATTCCCTAATGGCAGAACAGCACTAATACTGATGCAGGTGCATATTCTCAGAAGTGCAAAGACTTCACCTGACACAGCTGCGGGGCTGTGTCATTACAGTGCTACAAAGAGTCAAACACTTTCCCTGCTCCCAGCATCATATTGATACATGATGCAGGGCAGTGATACATTCCACTAAAACTGTCCGTAGGTTTCGGGTTTCAAAGAATGAATGAATGCCCCCTTAGAATCCAAGGAATGTGTGTATATATATATACATATATATATATATATATATATATATATATATATATTATATATATATATAACATAAAAATGCTGTTAAAAAAACTGCAAAAAAAAAAAGAATTTTTCAGAAAAATGTGTGATACTAGCCTGTACAACCTAGACTTCCAGATGGAAAATCTGTAGAGTTATAGGACCAGACAGTCAATGTTAACAAAACCCAAAACCCGCATGGTAATTTATGTCACCGAGATTTAGCAAATGTTTGTAAATTTTCACCATTGACCTTAAACAGGGAATTCAAAATCTGCAATAAACCCACAATTTTTCCCTCTTCTTTAGATCCACAGCAAATCCACAATTATGTCCCCCCCCTATTCACATCATCGTACCCAAAATCCACTGAAAACCAGCATGATTTAGTATGGAATTACGACTGCAGATTTACCTACTGCGTGGAAATACCCTATGGCTATGTTCACACAACATATTTTTTATTACAACGGCCCTTTTGTCATAGAAAAATGTGTTCCATTGAAGTCAAAGCAAACAACGTCCAGTGGTCACACAGTGTATTGAACAACAGCAGTTGTTTGGTTCAGCCATGGAAATAATTGACATGTCAATTATTTCCGGTCATTCTGCATTGAAATTCATGCAATTTTCAGTGCAACAACGGCCATTGTTTGACACTCCCTTCAACGGCTGTTGTTTGCACATTGCGTGAACATAGCCTTATAGTGGAAAAGGCAACTTGATTTATGCTTTACAGGGGATATCTTTAAAACAGGAAAGCGGGATGCCCCAGGGGTGAAAACATTTTTATGGTAGAAACCCACTCTGCCATTGAAAGTATAGGGACAGGATCCGCAGTGAGACTCACTGCAAATACGCAGCGAGAGTCTCACTGCGGATCCTGTCCCTATACTTTCAATGGCAGAAAAACACGCAGCAGGGATGTACAGTTTGTACGCAAGCCCTCCCCGTTAACCCCCCCGGCCGCCGGAGCTGGTACTTTACCTGGTCCCGGCTCCGGCGGTTCCCGGTGTCTTCAGCAAGCCGGAGCTGGCGCCCGATCGCCCCCCGCAGCCCTGATCGCTCCCCTGCAGCCCCAATTGCCCCCCTGCAGCCCCGGACACCCCTCCCCGCAGCCTCGATCGCTCCCCTGCAGCCCCGGCCGCCAGCTTGTGGCTGCGGGGGCTGCAGGGGGGGGGGGCGATCGGGGCTGCAAATACACAGCGAGGGGACTCGCTGCAGATCCTGCAAGTGGGTTTCTACCCTCAAGGGGATTCCTCAAGTCAACAATGTTGGGAATCACCAATATATATTAAGATATCAGGATATATTGGACCTTTAAACTGCTATTTTATTCATTGCTCCAAACAATCCCGTTTAGGCATAAAATAACATAGAGGAGTTATTCTCCCTTGTGCCCTATTTCCAGAAACACAAAATAGATTTTCTTTTAGTGAGAAGAGAAGGTTAAGAGAACCTTATTTTGTGCAATATACTAAACATATACGCACGGCTATATGTAATTTCAATCTGTTCTCATAGTACAGGGCAAACAATAAAGGCCAATGAACTGTATTAACGTGATCAAAAACTGCTATACACATCCGACGCCTGTCGTAACCTATTCCTGAGCCTCCTAAATGGAAGAAATGAATATGTTGAATATCTAGATGGAAGAGACGCACAATGAGTCTCTCTTGTGTAAGAGGTCATTGTACAATGCACTTTGGTAAACAATTTAATTTAACTTCAAACACGCAATGTTCCATGTATCTTATCATAGGAGAGGTCTACAAGGAAGAGTAATGTCAGCCTATGAACTCTGGGAGATTGGTGCTCCTCCAGTCATGGGAGGAAGAAGAACAAGTGACAGTAAATACTCCCTTATAGCTGAAGGATCTCTGGTGATAATGTCCTACCAGCGTTGTCCATTTTAAGTCCCCTCCACCTCATCCTTTACATGTCCCTATGCCTGTTCTGTGGAAGATAAATCCGCATTTTCTTTCCCTATGAATAAATAAAAGCTTCCATGATTGTAAGGGAAATGGCTGGAGAGCCCAGATGACCCTATCTTATCGGCACAGCACAGGCACTTTATTAAAAAGAGACATTCGTTGGCGACTGGTCTCTCTCTTGTCGGTGATGAGATATAAAATACTGTATGTCCATTGTACATAATATATACCGCTCCTCAACTGAATTCATTACAGATCGGGAAATTCTCATGCATTTGGTACCAGGAGAAGCATAAGAGACAATCTTGGATCTGGACAAATACTGAATCCTTACATTCTGTTACAAGCCAATATCATAATAGGTATACTGTATCAAATGATAGAACTGATCAAAGATTTCTTTCTTTTAAATGATAATCCTTATAAGGGTATGTGCACACTACGAAATCTGGGCGGATAACCGGCCGTGGACTCCGCCGCTCGCTTCTGCCTGTGCGTGGAGGCACAGACTCCATTCCATGCACAGGCGGATTCCGCCAGGTTTATTCTTTGGGCGGACAGCGGAATCAGTCTGTGCATAAAATGGAGATGCGAGTCGGGGAGAGCAGCGGAATCCGCGGCGGCTTATTTTATTGGGGCAACATGAGGTTAAAATCCTGAATTTTATGATGACCAATTATTAATACAATAAATCATATATGATACATATCAATAAAAGATAAGTGAGGATTTAGAAAAACTCTAGGATTCTCAAGATCTGTTTATATGCTGAAGTAATTTTGGCATAATGTAATCATGGCACAATATGTTGGTTTGGCTTTGGTCGGACCAATACCTCGCTAGTTTACTGAAGCTTTTGAAAGCCCCTGAGGGTTTATCATTGCTGCTCCTGGCGTATTTTTCAAAGTCGTAAAATATTTGCTGCTTTTTCACATTTTACACCGAAATTGCCAAGTGGGTGGAGTTTTTCACAAAGTGGGTGTGGCATCCCACAAAGGGGGTGTGGTATCATATGTGCACCAAATTTACTACAATTTACGCCAACAGGCAATAAAAATTGCCACGTGTGATTTATGGGGATTTGACTGTTGGTACTCCCACCTACCATAAGAACAGGGGTTCTGAGTAATCCCTGTTTGAATAGAGCTGTTGTTGAGTTTACATAGAAACATAGAAAATTGTTGGCAGAAAAAGACCACTTTGTCCATCTAGTCTGCCCTTTTAGTATTTCCCTTTTTATTATATTGTAGATTATACTATTGTAGATTTACCAACCACATCAGCTGGAAGTTTGTTCCAAGCTTCTACTACTCTTTCAGTAAAGTAATATTTTCTCACATTGCTTCTGATCTTTCCCCCAACTAACCTCTTACTGTGTCCTCTTGTTCTTGAGTAATTTTATTTTCACTAAAAACACTTCCCTCCTGAACCTTATTTAGTCCTTTAACATACAGTCCTTAAAGGTTTTGATCATGTCCTCCTCTTTCCCTTCTTTTCTTTACACTATACAGATTCAACTCCTTAAGTCTTTCCTGAAATGGTTTATGCTTGACACCATTTTTGCAGCCCGTCTTTGGACCCGTTCTATTTTATCAATGCCATTTTTTAGCTAAGTGCTATATTCTGCTATCTTTGGCTGTTCCATTGACTTTGAATGCACTGGATGTGTGAATCCTGTGGACAGGTGATAAGTTATAGCACAACCCAGTTAAAGGTGTAGTCAGATATGTCAGATTTGTTACATACAATTTTGGGACCATCTCACTTATCTTAATGAATTGAAAACAGATTTTTAGTTGCACAACTTCTGAAGAAAACCTGCAATGTGTGAATGTACTATGCTGACATTGGTAAAAGTATAACTTTATATACAGCACAGATTGGCATGCCTACCAAACACCCACACCCTGCTATTCCCATATATATATTGCTCCAAATACAGCAGAGGTTCGTCATTACAGATTTAATGGATTTAAGTGCAATAATAAAAAATGTTCCCTTCAGATAATTGTTGGATTTTTGTCTGGTGTTCCGACAATTTTTCTAAAGGTGTGCGACACAATTTTTCCAAAAACCTAACAAAGCCGTCATTTTGTCCAAACACCAGCCAAGTGGGCATGTCATAAGTGTGTCCTTTAAAACCCGCCACAACTGACAGATTTGCTAAGCAAACAGCCATTTTTTTACTGGGTTTTCTATTGTAAAAACCAGCCACTTCTCGTGTGGTGGGATGGCCGATTTTAGTTTTGAGATGGCTGACATGGAGGAGCATGTGACCATGCCCCGCCCCCCCCAGTGTCCACCACTGAGCCTGTATATGCCTATGGTTGACACTGTGGGCGGGGCATCATCACATGCTCCTCCATGTCAGCCATCTTATGGACAGACTCACCACAAAGCAGGGCAGCACAACCTGGAGGAGGGGAGTCTGATTTTAGTTCTATGAGGTACACAGGGAGCTGCTATCAGTATACACAGTGAGTACACGTACTAATACTGTACACTAAGCAATTAACTACAAAGTGGCCAACCCCTTTAATGAATTTGACGTGAAAAACCAGACACAACCGACAGCTTAAACTGTACCTGTAGTTACAAAAAACAGAGACATGTCAAAAGTTTTGATCGATCCAGGTCTGAGTGTTCAGTGTACCGATCTGGAGATAGGGTGGGGAGAAGACGTGCTGCAGCGCATCCACTCTCCACTCTCAATTATAAAAAAAAGAGTCAGACTTATAATGGGCTCCTAAGGAGCCCGACACTTTTCTTTTAACTGCAGCTGCAGTCTTTTCCCTGCTCTATCTTCCGATCGGTACAGGTCTGAACATTGATCAAAACTTCTGACATGTCTCTAAGACTTGTCAAAAGTTTTTTTTTTATAACGACAGTGACACTTGAAGGATTGTTAACAAATCAGCCCTGTTCTCTTACTCTCTTTTTAAGCACCAGAGCAGAATGCACAGTAGAACCTCGAGTGCAGATGATTGAAATGTTCATTGCACCTCCACAACCCTGACTAGTGAAACAATACCTGTCTAATTTAAAAAGTATGTAAAAAAAACAAAAAAAAAACAACTATCTCCAGATATGATAGTAAAGTTGATTAGATTACCCAGATTTGGCAGCTCTTACAATAAGCCGAGGTTGCTCCAATCCTCTTGAGAAGCTGCTGCTACCTATAATCACATTGTCTCTTAGACAGCATTAAGATGGTGCATGTTTTCCTCATGGCAATCTTGGATGAGATTTTTTTTTTTTTTACTGTTTAACTACTTTCTGGTTGTGTTTTATGTTTCGAAAACGGCAATGCTAATATACAAATATAAAAACTCAATAAAGGATCGTTAAACAAACATGAGAATGTGAGACGATGGAAGCCATAAACATGGTGATGAATGACCAGAATTAAGACTGCTTCCAGTGTTCATCCTAATTATACGGTGGGGTTTTGTTAGGTAGATCTCACAGTGGTATACTGTAATGCTTCTGGCTTCTGTTGTGGCATTGTGGCATTTCCGTGCCAATTAAAACCAGCTGTAAAATTGCTTTAAAAAAGTGTCAGTGTATAATATAGCGGCAGGAGAATAGCCGTGGCAGGAACAATTACTGAAAGCCGCCTCAAAAATGAGAATTCACTAAATACTGTATGTGATGATGGGAAATTGTATTGCCGTGTTTAATAGGACAGTGAACCAAAAGTCTGTCTTTTTTATTTTTGTAATGAACATACAGTAGTCTGCCATACGTGAGCTGAGGCGTTGAATGAAGCCGACCCGACTCCCACAGGTGTGCAGGCTGTGGCTGCTGAGGAGGATGATGGTAGGGAACACTAAGGGTACTATTACACCAACCGATCTGACGAAAGATTATCTGCCAAAGATTTGAAGCCAAACCCAGGAACGGACTATAAACAGAGAACAGGTCATAAAGGAAAGACTGGATTTCTCCTCTTTTTAAATCCACTCCTGGGTTTGGCTTCAAATCTTTGGCAGATAATCTGTCGTCAGATCTGTTGGTGTAATAGTACCCTTAGGGACACAGGGCACTAGGGGGACACTGAGCATCCCTCTGCCATCATCCTCTCCAGCAGCCACAGCCCGCAAAGCTCTGGGAGTCGGGTGGTGACATCACTTTATCCAGGAAGTGAAGCCTTGATGCAGTAGTAAGTGGAGGGGAAAAAAGGACTTTATAAGCATTTCCCGTAGTAAGTGTATATTGGTGATTTGTATAACTTTTAGGGGGCAATACAATACTTTAAATGTTCACTAACCTTTTAACAAACTTTTCAGGTTAAGCCATTGTACGTGTTCAAGCCATTTTATAACTTTTAGATGGCATTTTTACCATTTTTTACTCTGCCAGCTTTCAGTTGCCCCTGAGTGGGTTGTTATATCGTCTCCCATACACTGCACATACAAAGAAGAGGTGATACTACTCCCTGCACCCTTAAATCTCTATAGTGCAACCTACAAAGCAGCAGCAGCATAGACAACATTATGAAGCAGCACTGAGCAGTGTAATCTGTGAATTAAACAATGTGATAAGATATAACACTTCCTAGAGCTTTCAGCAGTGTCTCTTGGCATCTGTCTCTGGAGCCAACTCCTTCACCTCCTTGCAAAGACTTTTAGGGCATCATGTAAAACAGTTCCCACAATGGATAGACTGCAATTTCTCAATGTGATGATAGCTGTAGAAATAAGTACTTCTCTGTTTGATTTTTCATAAACATGCTTTTTTTTTAGCACAGACGAGATACGGGAGTGCTACATGGCTACCAAACACATCTGTCTATGCTTATCTCAGAGAAACAAAGCATTGCATGGGAGAATATCTAGCATGTCCAGCCCTTGAGTTCCCTGACTGTAAGCGCTGAAGGCAGTCAGACCACCCCTATATACTTTATACCAAAGTGAGTGGGATATATAGAAAAATAACCAATGTGTACTGTAAGCTAATGTTGTAAGCTTGTATTTTTTGGTAATTTAGGCCTTCAACTTTAAGAAATGACAGTTTATAGGTGCAAAATGTCTTTAGTTCTCCCGAAAGTATTAGGATATACTGACATTACACACTTCATACTATAAGAAAAGCCACATGGGGTAAACTATGTCTTCTTATGTCGCCAAGAGGTCAAAACTAACTAGCCACAAAAACCCATGTGTACATTTCTGGAATTTGTCTACTATTGGCGGTATTTTGTAGTGCGCTAGGATCATGTGTTAGGGCTTCTGGCTGCTGTCTGAAGGAAAGAAGCGACAACTGCTCTGACTGCCATAAAATGGCACTTAGACTTTGAAAAACAGCTGGAATTGCTTTTTAACTATTCTCTATACCGGCAGTAAAACAAAGAAGCCACAAACATACATAGATTACACCTAATGAAATGCCAGGCTAAGGAATGACTGCAGATATATTTAATTTTCTTGTCACTGCCTAGAACAAATCAACGTACAGGGAGAAAATTTGTGGAAGATGCCTGAAGCGAATGACATGTTGATACAATTCATTATAGATGAGCCCGGGTAGTGAATGCTGACAATGCAAAGGGAACATACATCCAAAATTAAAGACACACTGTTATATTGATTGAACAAAGAATGCCGCTTCATTACGTATGTTACTCCATGACACTTCCTGTACTGTATTGTGGCATCGCATCCATTACATCAGGAGACTGTGGGAACAATTCAACCACATGAACAACTGACTTGCTGTATTGAAGTTCTTGATATGATTGGAGATCTAGATTCAGAAAAAGTCTCCATGATAAGGCTGAAGGACCAGAATGGGAAGTTTTTTTCTATGTTGGAAGGTAACACCAAAGGCCTTACACTCATAATGCCAATCATTAATAACTGAAAGCAAAATGCGATGTTTTTTACAGCCAATATGCTTTTCCAGGCCGCAAGTCACCACCAATCATGATATTAGAATTCCAGAAGCACCCCTCCCGCCCTGAGAGAAGCGCATAGTGCAAACATTCCCAGTGAACTACTAAATTAAAGGAAATAGAACTATATATACATTTTTCATAATTAGTGTACATTAGGAATTTGTTTTTGCTTAGGAAATAATATTAAAAAATAGATTTTGGCGTTTTCCTTTAAAGCAGTAGTTACTGCTGTCCAAATAGTAGGGATTCCATTTAATTGATGTTCCTCTGTCTAAAAACAGGAATCCAATTTTCAGGAAGCAAAGTGAGAACGTTGGAGTGGACGGCACTACTTCACCTTTTGTTTCATTTAGCAAAGACCCCAGAGACATCCCTGTCTGTGTAGCCAAGATGTAGGGCAATTTGTATTATGGGATGACAAGCAAAAGCTAATGCCAGACAGTGGGACCTGGATAACATAAAATGCCTATTCTTGAGGGATAATAGATTGGTAGGAAATCCAGACCAAGCAAAAACCGAAAAGACAATAAAAAGCAGTAAGAAGTGTATATATAGAAAGTACAAGTGGAAACAGCAGCGAGGCAAAAGGGCAAGGTCAAAGCAATTATCGAGAGAACAAAAAGAATATCAGGAACATCGACAGAAGAGAATGAAGAATTATTAAAAAGCATTAGAATCCCTGCAATTACACAGATCTCGGCATAGACCGAGAAAAGGGAAAGCAGCGTGGATAAAAAGAGATGAATGTCAGCAGAGGTTAAGCTCTATACAGGTGAGGAATACACTGAAGATGAAGGTGAGCAACATAAATGGCTGAAGGACATGTGGGCACAAAGCAGTGGGTGAACATAAATAAGCAATAAAAGTAATTTAAGAACCCAGAGGAGGCTAAAAAGCAGAGAAATTGTCTAGAGGATATAAGACAGTAACATTGACATTTATATTAATTATAAGGATATATATCAAAGCTGATTTTTATATGTAGGTCTACTGGAAAAAATGGATACAATGGGTTTTACATTGAACAAGGTCTTCAACATTATACATCTGTGGAATCTGTATTTATTTCACTCCCTCTGCTTGTGGCAACCTACATACTTTCCTTTCAACTCAGCCAACAAAGAACAGCAGCCTGAAGAAGTATAGTATATTACTAAATGTGTCCAGTCTACAGTACTTCCTCCGGTGTTCATGTCAAACCATGAAATCTTGGAAGTGCTTGTCTCCTCCTTTGAACTAGGGTCAGTTACCTTTAGAAGAGAACTTCAATCTCTTGGGTCCTAGTGCAAACTCTCTTACAGGTTTCACATGCTTTTCTTTATGTGGCATAGGTGTTGTAGGGCAAATCTTGCAAGCGAACTTAGAGGGACAACCATTTTTGTGACCATTAAATTAAATCTATTTCAATTATACACCATTGCCCTTCACTCTTGGTAAGAGTAAAAGAAAGAAGTACATTAACCATAAAGGAGTAGTATTGATTGCAACCGGAAACAAATGGCAAGGTTAATGGAAATAATAGAATTGACAGAGGGAATCGTGGGAGGGAACTTCAAAAAAGTTATTCAGTACTACTGATGCATGTGTCAATTAGAACAAAGGTTTTCCCTCTAAAAGAAAAGTGAAAATATTTTCAGTTTTCCTTTCTTTCCCTACTCAGATGCCTAAACTGCAGATCAGATATTTGCAAAGACAAAATTAGAACACCTAAGCCCCACCCCTGAGACATCCCAGGAACACCCCTGAAGATAGCAGGGAACATCCCTGAGACATCCCAGGAACACCCCTGTAGATGCCATCACAATCACTGGTAAGGGTTAACATGATCCCCAATGATGTTAAGTATTTTAGGAGTATCGGGGCCCCTTGGTCAGGCAAGTTGTAAAACTACCTACTTTAGGGACCAGGCACCATCTCACTCTAATTCCATGTGTTCATTGCTGGATTGTGCTGCATCCATTTGAGGCTTATTGTGGTCGTACTAATGGGCCCACGTTAGTGTTAGTTCCTGCTGGCTTCTAGGCTAAAAATATGGCCTGTCTGTTTCTGTTCTCAGCAGGTACCAGTGAAGCACCTCTGATAGCAGCTACCTGCAAGTAAGAGACAATCAAGGCTAAAGTTGCTTCCCCTTTGAAGATACTACATTTCAAGGGAAGTAAATTTTATTCACTATCGGTGATACAATGGGCTTCATGTATACAAGATATAACAGAGGAATAACATTGGGGCTAAGATGGTCAGTCACATTCTAGTTTATATAAAGTCTTACGTGCCCCACTCACTGGGGTATTACAGCTGTGTTTCTGCATTTATGTTACTAACAAAAGTAATGGCCTGACCTCTGATGACCCACACTAAAGGCCGTCAGTCTTGGTCTTCAGATGGGTAATCAGACTAAAGGCCCTATTACACCAACAGATCTGACGACAGATTATCTGCGAAAGATTTGAAGCCAAACCCAGGAGTGGATTTGAAAAGAGGAGAAATCCAGTCTTTCCTTTATGACCTGTTCTCTGTTTATAGTCTGTTCCTGGGTTTGGCTTCAAATCTTTGGCAGATAATCTGTCGTCAGATCTGTTGGCGTAATAGGGCCTTAAGACTTGAGTCTGTACTATGTGGTTGTAAAACACCAGTGTATGGGGCCCCCTACTAAGTCTTAACCTGACTGGTTTCTATGGAGAAACACCAATTTGGCCCTATATCATACATAAGACACACTGGCTATACTATAAGAAGGGTTCTTCTGGCTAATTTCCATTTAATTAACTATAATAGATTATTACAACTGAAGGTTAAAACAGTCCTCAAAACAGGTAGAGCTGGATTTAACCTCAAACAGAGAAGATATGAGAACATTGCCTAAATTATAACATTGTACTATATGTGAAATGTTATTTCGTTGGATGGAAATATACCGGTAATAAGACAGTCTAAAAATAAGACTTAGCTTAAGGACATAGGTCATGCTTTGACACTGAGTCATATCTGTATCAGTTCAAAATTACGTTGAATTTGATATAAATATACTAGCAAAACCAAGCTAGGTCTTGAAACATCTCCAACTGCAAGAAAGATGTCAGGACGGATGCTTTTAAGTAGAACAAATAAGTAAGGCAACTGGGTTTCCGTCTAAGAAAGCACAACACACATGCTATATATTATGCATACAAAAAGTGAGCTGCCTGAAGGAAGTGAAAATCCAATATACTTTTCTAGTTTTTTTTTTCTTCATGAAATAAAAAATAACTTCGTATGGACCTGTACAGTCATGCATTGTATTGATTGTGATTGAGCCAGAACAGATACAGGAAAGCCTTAAAGATGCACTAAGCAACCGGATTATTGCTAAGCAATGCAGGACATCGTAATATTGTTAATAACTGAGGAAAATGGCCCCCTGAGAGGTCTTTGTCAGCAAAAAATCCCACAATGGCATCATCGGCTCAGAAAGCTGTCGGAAACAACCTTGAAAAAAAAAAAAATCATGAATGAAACTGATGGCTCGGTTTAAACTACAAAGATGCCGTCTCTTAGACAGGACACCATAAACACTTTTACCAATAGCCAATTGCCTCCTGGCGCCTTGCATTAACATTAATGGGCAATGTGCATTGATGGCCTATCTTTAGGTCTGTAAAATGTGCGAAGGGATAAGCACCAGGCAGTCTTAATGTTAAGGTAAAATATCCAGTTTTCGGTGGGGAACCACATTATTAACATAGATTTTGTGCACTACAAGAGAGTGCTCCATTTATCTAATGTGTTTCCCGCTGCATACATGAGAAGTGTAGGCCAGAAAACATTTGGAATTTGACTTCCAGCCACTGCACGAATTGAGGGCAGCCCTAAGGAGTCCTGGAAAACATGGATACAGCCTGACTCCCTACAGTGCCATCCAACTTCTGCAGCCGAGAGGATTCAAATGCTAAGCATTCGGGATTGGAGAATGTTGCCGAACCCGAACTGTTTGGCCTCTTTGCTCAACACTATCTACGAGGCCTTAGTAATGGAGACAGTGTGTCTCTCAATGCTGACCCTCCAATGCAGTACCTGACACATTAACCTCTAAGCATGCTTGGTTGGGTCTAGTACAGTAGCTCCAACCATTGAGGTAAATGTGGCTAAATTAAAGTACCAGACAAAGCAACCTTGACATGAGTCACTGTGTCAGTATTGTAGTTGTTTCTGACTCGCTCATGTCAAGGTCACTACCCCTCATTTAGCTTTCCATGAAGGGTCCCTCGCTGGAACTCCCACCAATTGAACATTGCCGGTCCATACAGAGAATAAGCTCAAAATCCCAGAAACCTCTTTTAAAGGGGTACTCCAGTTTGCATAATCCTTAATGGTTAGAACGGTCTCTTGACAATAAGCAAAGTGAGAGTGGGGATTTCTTATTGGTTTTTCCTAATAAATCTGATTCTCTTATTTCAGTTTCAATTAAGACAGCCATGTGAAACCAAATTTACCATAAAAAGATTCCTTCCATTATTTTCATGAATGATGAATGGCTAGTAAATGGTGATAACCATCTCACAAGAAGGCTATTCAAGGTAGACCTTGGATGTCAGCTTTGAAAGTAACTTTCACTTCATGTTGGTGTCAGACTCTAATAAAAAAAGCCTTAGGATATGACTGGGAATGTAATAATCCCCATGTAATCTTCAGAAGAGCATTATAAAAATGTATGGAGATTTATAGACCATTCACGCTGCACTGGGAATTCTGGGAAGAAGAATAGGCAAAGATGATCTCTGATGCCACCTTTTAGAGCAGGCTTTCCCTTCAAGTCAATGTCTGACTATAATAAGAAGTCTTAGGACATGATGAAACACAATCTCTCCGGTCCAGCCACTCAGCAGCTAGCCAGTACCTTAGCTCTTTAAGGGGTAATAAACATGAAACAGCTGTCTACAGATGGGTAAAAGTCTCCTTCTACTTTAAAAAGGAGGCATCAGAAAGCTGCTTGCATAAGCTCCTTCACACCATTCACAGTATAGCATGAACATCTCCATACGTCTTTATGATGCTGTCTTTAAGGAGAACAATTATCATCTTGGTCCTGTAACCATCTCAGTTTGTGAAATACGTTGTACTGAAGTGTGTTACTAGTAGGTTTCAGGCACCGATAGACAGACAGCTGAATGGGGATGAAGCGCATATTCCTCTAGCTGTACACTCAAGAAGATCTAGAAACAGGATCAATACAGGAATGTATATTATTCTGATGCATTCAGAGAAAAGAGTAAAGCTAATTTAATAGTATGGAAGCATAAAACTAAAGAAAAGGGTGAACCATTATCACTGTACTTTGGGTTAGAGAGTATGTACTTTTATAACGCAGCTGTCAATGCAGATGCATATGATACAATAATACGGAAAAAGGCTGCTCATCTCAAGAGGTCGGTCTATTGTCTGAGGGGGGCATGCTTTCAATTTGCTACCACACACTAGCCAGCAACCTATAGAAAAAAAAAGAGAAATTTTTGAAGGATCCTTCCACAAAATGTAAGCTTCTTCACATGTTGAGAAAGGTTTGTTCAACGCTTTTAGGGTATTTTATTTCAATGTACCACTAGGTGCCAATGATCTTGCCACTGGTTCACCATCTGTGCCCTACCACGGTTGGTAAGTATTAACATACCAGGAACACCTCACAAGTACCTTTGTAATGCTAAGATGCAGTGACCTGATGGTGCTGCACAGGGGCGTAACTAGAAATGGCTAGGCCCCATTGATTGCCCCCATCCCAGCTCTCCCAACTGACCACCTAAGCTTTCAGGTGTAGTCATTACCACATAACTGTAAGGTCACCTGGTGCTGCAAATGATGACGGCTCAGGGGTCCAAAGTATTGCAGGAGCGGGCCACGGGGGCCCCCTGAGGTGGCAGGCCTGATAGCAGCCGCAGTGGCAGTTACGCCCCTGGTGCTCCATCACAATTCGGCTCTGGTCATAGTTGCTCAGAACCTTACATTTGCCCATTTTTCCATCTCTCAAGACAACAACTGCAAGAAATGACGGCCCATGTCCTGCCTATAACCCATCACTTGACAGATGATTATCACCAGATAATCAATAGTATACACATTACCTGTTAATGTTACGGTTGATTTATGTCTGTTATCCACCATTTGGTGATAGATATAGCCTTGGAAGAATACATTGAATCCCACGTCACGGTAAAAGACAGATAAGGAATGCTAACAACGCTATTTTTATCATATTTGACCTTGACAATGTCCTTGTCGCAAAGACCTTCTATCAGAAAATAGGATAATTTATGCTAAGTTATAAGCCTTAGCATGCATGTATAGACTCCTATGGGCTCAATTCCCAGATTTCTACATTTAACTCCACTACGCAATATTAAAAATACATCACCTTTAATCCCTCATATGTGGATTGTGGATTGTTTCCACCACCCTTTTCATTTAGCAGTCACTGGGAGTGTTACGGTGTAAGCAGATTTCATATCATTCATATCACGAGGTGATGCCGGACAAATTTCATGGTTCATTAACATGTCTACATTGATTTTACATTCATGTTTATGTATGATGACTTGTATATCATCTCGCTCCATGTTTTATATGTCAGGTAGGAGATAATCAAGGACATTAGAGATGGTAATAAAGGAAGCAACACAAGCGATAACCTTGCTGATACTACTATCTGAGGAAGCAAATATAAAGTGACCCTATTATACAGTCCATGATAATGAGAAACATGTACATGTGGGAATGCATAGGAGTATTATAGTGTAGAAAATTGCAAAATACATAGCATGCCGTTTGTGCTAGAATTTGGATTTTATTAAATACTTACTAGTACTTTGTAAATGGTGCAAATTTGAACACTAATCTAAGCCTACCAGGCATCAGTTTTTATACTAATACTACACAATTTTGGAGCTTAAAAGGAATCTGTCACTAGGTTTATGCTGCCTTAAATTAGGGCAGCATAAACTAGTGACAGAAATGCTGAACAGATGGGTGTATTACTTACATCATTCTGTTCAGCCGTTCTCCTAATATGCAGGAGAATAGGATTCTTGCTGCACCCCTCCCACTGCCATCCAGCTGCTGATTGACAGGTGACTGCTTATACACAGCATAAATAGATAACTGCCAATCAGCAGCTGGTGGGTGTAGTTTTCTGCTTCTCATGAATGTCAAGGACTACTGGGCTTATGCACATAATGGAGAGGACTACTTATTGTCCATGTTATTCAGGAGGATATCGCAGAATTAAAAGCACATAACAATGTAAGTGATACATCATTCTGTTCAGCTTCTCAGACACTACAGTAGTTTATGCTACGCTTGAATAGGGCAGCATAAACCTACTAACAGAGTCTCTTTAAGTTCCAGTTTGACTGGTTGGCAGGACACCCACGTAACCCTGAAGTTTAAGGCCATCAGGCTGTTAAGGTTTAAGGTTAACACACTGTAAGAGACTGGAACGGCTGGTCTCTGCAAAGATCATCCCGACCGGTACTGCAGTATCGGCCGGATGATCCTTCCGGCCGCAGTGTTCTGATGCGCGCGCCCGCATCAGAACTCTCATAGCACACAATGAAGCAAGCGGCCGCTCGCTTCATTGTGTGAACTGACAGGTCTTTCTATGGCCGCAATGTCAGTTCTTTGCGGCGCCGCATGGGATCCCGGCTGGAGCGTATACGACGTGTATACGCTCCGGCCGGGATCCCATAGAAGGAGAGGCAATGTGCATACACATGCAAAGTATGGCCGTTGTTGCCACAGTACGTACTTTCGTATGTACTTTTACGTGATGTGAACATAGCCTAACAGTGGATGATTTGGGACAAGACTATACATTATTCCCTTCGGTGGAGACACTAGTAATGAGAAAGCCTTCTTCCTTTTGGAGTAAGTTAGTTTTGTCATTTGAGTAAAGATGGAGATAAGGATAAGGTAACTGTTTTGGTGTCCTAATGGTGGCAAATATGGTAGCTGGATCAGCACCATGGGGGAGATTTGTCAAACATGGTGTAAAGTGAAACTGGCTCAGTTGCCCCTAGCAACCAGATTCAGATTCCACCTTTCATTTTCCAAAGAGTCTGTGAGGAATGAAAGGTGGGATCTGAAATAGAACGTGTCACTTTTTATTTGCCCCGTAGAGACCGCACGTCTGGTCACCATAACTTGTTTACTCTGCGGAGCGATGAGATGTTTTCGTCTCCATACATGATATTACTCCTCATAATGCTCGGTAATAAGCCGAGTCGTCTGTGTAAGGTACACAATGTCTCTGTACAGAAGCTCTTAACTTGCCGTTATGTCATGTTATGCCGTGTACAGATCCATGTAAGATGCTGCTAAGTGCTCCCAATGTATAATAACCGGAGAGTCTTGTGTATAGTGCAGCACGGTAACACCCAGAGCCGCTAACACCACACTGCATTAAATGATTTGTTATTCATTCATTCCGCTAACATGGGAAGCACACTATGACAAATACGCCTGCGGTCACAACAAATCAGAATATTAGGTTGATGGATTATAATCTGTCACATTTGGAGGTCACCCTGTACGTAAATGAATGCCCTCTCCCAATCCTGTATTCAGGCAGTGGTCTCCCATATTTATATATAGTGTAAGAAATTATCTCTGCACGGCTGAAATACAGCTTGAAGATAGGCAGTTTTTTTTTTCTTTTTCTTCTTCTTCCCATCATGCAGAGACCAGCCACCCTCCCCCCATTGAATAAGCTCTCCACTGGGTACTTAAAAGCTTTAAGAGTCAATTAAGTTTCCACAATCAAATCAGTTGGTTGCAAACTGAGCATCATGTGCGACAAATCTCAGCATTCTAGGATAGAGAACACTGCAGAGTTTCGGAAAATCACAATCTCAGCATACCGTTATATAGTACATTAAAGCAATTGAGGGTCATAGTACATAAAGCAATTAAAGGGGTACTCCGGAGGGGAAAAAAAAAAGTTTTTAGATCAACCGGTGCCATGAATGTATACAAATTTGTAAATTACTTCTATTTAAAAATCTCCTTCCAGTACTTATCTGCTGTATATCCTACTGGAAGTGGTGTATTATGTACAGTCTTAAACAGTGCTCTTTGCTGCCACCTCTGTCCATGACAGGAACTGTTCAGAGCAGTAGGAAATCCCCATAGAAAACCTCTCCTGCTCTGGACAGTTCCTGACACAGACAGAGGTGGCAGCAGAGAGCACTGTGTCAGACTGGAGAGAACACACCACTTCCCGTTGGACTTACAGCAGCTGATAAGTACTGGAAGGCTTGAGAATGTTTTAATAAAAGTTATTTACAAATCTGTATAACTTTCTGACACCAGATGATTTGAAAACATTTTTTTCCCCCGGAGTATCCCTTTAGGGTGCGTTCACACCTACAGGATCTGCAGCAGATTTCAGTTAAATAACTGAACACAGCATCAAATCTGATGCTGTGTTCAGTTATTTAACTGAAATCTGCTGCAGAAAATCAGCTGCAGATTCTGTAGGTGTGAACGCACCATTAAGGGTCATTTTATATGGAATATACTGAGTTAGAGGGTATAGATCCTAACATGTCATATACTTTTTGTATGACCAATAGCTGTCCCATCATCAAATAATAACAAAATAAACACAGTACATATTAAGCATATTTCTATTTTTTTAAAAAACTTTTTATAGTAATTTGTATAGGGTGAACTATGAACTATGATATTTGTATGCATGATAAGTTTTACAATGTCTATCATTCCCCTTCATAGTAATGAATAAAAACCCCAAGAGAAGGAATACTGTATTTTGCTGCCTGGGCTTATGCAGGTCTTCCTTATTAAAGTGACTGTACCACCAGGCCCAGGCTGAAGCACTGGAGGCGGGCCGACCCACCCTTAGTGGGAGGAAACCCTAGCTCCTCTATGATAGAGGTTCCATTGATTCTAATGGAGTCACATCATGGAGGGGCTGTGGTTTCTTCCCACTAAGGGTGGGCCGGCCCGCCTCCAGTGCTTCAGCCTGGGCCTGGTGGTACAGTCACTTTAAGTATAATGCTAGGGCTGTGGCTGTATAATGATGCAGCAGCCCGACATTGCAATCTTAAAGAAACACCACCTTGAGTTTCAGATTTTGAACTGTATTCTATCCCTTACAAATCTGCTATTAATCCCATGATACATCAGCACAGCATCACATAGGCAGCTAGAGCCAGTACCATCTCTACCTGCTGGGAGGACGGTGTCATAACCCTCATCTCTATATATTTCTAAATAACTGAAGATACTGTTAGATCTTAGATACTGTACAGTCAGGAGAACTAAACGGTCTTCAATACATTATAACAGGGCTTGAATAATCATCACCAGTAACTTTTATGGTAGTTCCACCTCCATCATATAAAGTGTATAAGGATCTTAAGTGTGCCACATCACTGTGTACTATAAGGACAGGAGGACAACGTAGAGATGAACTCATACAAGACTGGAAAAGGAGTAGAACAGGACCCAGACCAGGATCTTTTTACTAGATATCTGAAACAATGAACTCCACAAATCCTTGGTTGACTACGGTAAAAATATGCTGTTCTTCTTTCAGATATCTACAGCTTTGGGTGATATGCACTCCCTGTTCATACACTATAGCATTCATACTGCTGCCTTTACAGTGCTGTTTTAGGGAAATGTGCAACACCAACTTTAAGCTGTGTGAAGTGCACAACCGTCTGTATAATCATAAAAATATGCAGAAAAACAAGGGTTTTACAATTACAGTAAGTGTTGTCAATGTAACATCTAAGGGTTTGCAAGAAACCCCCTTTATAGTGAATTTGTCAGTTCCAGATTATGCTCAGAGCTCAAAGTGTCAAAGAGACTGTGCTGAGCTGCAGAATGCACACCTCCTCCCTCCCCCACATCTTCAATGCCTTTATTGATAATACAGAGCACAGCCTCTTTGACAAGTAATCTCTGACTTGGTCTGGATCTGACAGATTTTCTGGTATTTCCCATGGTATTTTATTATATATTTTTTTTTTTGCGAATAGTTCATATACACATATGTCACTATTATTTTATTTTAATTTTTTGCCGAAATCAGTAGTACAGTACACGATTTTAAGAAACTCTGTAATTGAGTTTATTAGCCAAAAACTGCATTTTTATTATGAAAAAGCAGTTTGAAGCTCCCCCCGTCTTCATGGTTCTCTTATGGAGAGGGGAGGGGTGGAGGGCTATCTCCTCTGAAGTCAGCACTGACCTCTGAATACAGCTTTCACACAGATCCCGCTGTGTAATCCTTTGTTCTCTGCTCTCTGCTGGTGACTAATCTCCCTTCTTCCTCCTCCCCCCCGTCCCCTTCTCCATAGATTACACAGGGCTCGACCGATGTAAAAGAGTCGAGATTTCCTGATAATGAGCAGTGGATGAGAAAGAGGAGGGGGGGGGGGCTGGGGAAAGTATTTTTAAATGCAGATAATGGCATATTTGCCTAATAAACCCAATTACAATGTTTCCTAAAATCACCTGGACTATAGATAAAAAAATAAATAAATACGACAGTGACACTTTAGTAGTCTACAGATGTGGTGCATGCCAGGGCAGGGCAGTCAGTCCCTGTACCTGTATACCCTTAGCAAACACTTCTTCACCCGGCATAGTTTATTACAAAGCTTCATGATAAGAGCCTGACTATAGAAACTTCAGAGAGAGCTCTTCATGTGAGCGATGGAAGGATGAGCGCTCAAGAGCAGCATTCAGGCACTTGCTCAGAATTATTGCAGGTTTGCAAGTTGGCCTGGGCCCGCAATTGGAACTTAATGGATATTGATCGCTCCCAATGACAGAGAGAGACACAAGGGGTAATGGAGCTTGATGCTGTCCAATTGGGGGCGTGATATATAAAATATATATAGCCTGAAGAGGGCTGTTTAGATTCTTTCAGTTATATTTAACATTTTACCCAGCTGTACTATCTATAACATGATTAAGACATTTTATTGCTATTAAACTGAGTTACAGTCTTTAGTAGCACAGTACACACTATAATCGATAGAAAGCCTCTGGAGGAGAAGAGAATCACAGGAGATGTAGTTTATCAACAAAAGTTTAACTGAAGGTTAGCTGCAATAAAGATACAGTAAGCAATGTGCACTATATACAGTATATAGGACTATTTTAGACAAATCTCTATCCCAGAGCAGTTCAGTAAGACATTGCACTTTCTGAGATCTCTCTGGGATACTAAAGCTGCTGGCGTTCTATCCTGGTGTAGGGAAATATCACCCTACTTTATGGCTGGCTGATATGTTCGTTGATTTAGAGGGACCCTTCACCAAACCGCCTTCAACTGAAGAACAGCAAAGACGCACATCGGTCAGCCATGGCACTAAACACTCTCGTAGGTGAAGTGACTATATCTCCTTTTTTTTTTTTTATATAACTGTTTATTTTTCAGAAAATTTTATCATTTACAAACAGATAACATACAGGTCTGGATATAGCACAGAAAATCAGTTCAAACATGAGTCATATATCATCTATCGCCAACAGTGCACTACAAACCATATTTTCCCCAAAAAGAGGGGTTCTAACTTGATAGTCAGTTGTCACTGCCAAATAACTTGAACATCAGAAAATATAAGAACCATGGTTTATAATTCGAGCCGAAAACTCAAACCCAACCACACTAACCAACAACATATAAACCATACAAGACAAGGGGGGGACACAAAAGGAGGGGGGGGGGGGAGGGGGGGGGGGGGAGAGCTCATCCCTCTCCATATCATACAGGTATAGGAAAGGCACTGTCCCAGGGATCCCATAGCTTCTCAAACTTCTCCATTCTAGACTCATTAAGAGCAGTCAGGTATTCCATGCGGCGAACATCTGCAATTTTAGTCAACAATCGCTCTCGGGACGGGGGGACCGTTGATTTCCAGCAATTTGCTATTAAACATTTGGCAGCCGTAAGGATATGCAGCAGCAACTGAGCTGCAGGTTTGCTTAAGTGCTTAGGAGGAACATTAAGAATATAATGGAGAGGGTCAAGCGGCAAATCTATAGATAAGACCGATTGAATAATCTCCTTTACTGATCTCCAGTAGTTCTGTAAGAGAGCACAGTCCCAAAATATATGGGGCAGGGTCCCCCGGCCCCGAGAACAACGCCAGCACATCATGGACACCTGAGGGAAAATGCGGTGTAATAAGTCTGGGGTATGGTACCAGTACATTAAAATTTTGTATTGATTTTCCTTATAGGACACACAAGAGGATGATTTGGCCGCACGAGACCAAATAATACTCCAGATCTCAGGGGACAGCTCCTTATCCAGATAGGTTTCCCACTTGGCCATATACGTATGTTTTGAAGTGGGATCGTCCACAGAGGGAGTCAAAAGATCATATATATCTGAAATCAAACCCCTAGTAGTCTTCGTACATTTACATAACCACTCGAACGGGGTAGGCTTGGAGATCGGCTCCGTCCCGTGGAGATCCCCCACCCATCGAGCCAGTACAACATAATAGGGGTAGGCCTGTGGTGGAAGAAGGTATCTATCACGTAACTTAGCAAAGGGTAGCAGTTTTCTATGAAATATGTCCACGACATCCGCCAGGTGGAAAAGCTTAGCCGATTGCCAGGGTCCAATCATATCCCCCCGCATACTTTCGGGGATGTTAGGGTTATATAAGATAGGGATTAGTGGCGTCCTGGAGGATCTCAACGGGAAAAGCCACCCAGCAGAAACCCACACATCTCTAGTGTGTTTCATAGGGCCTAAAAGAGCAGGACCAGAGCCCCCTGTCAGGGGAGACCAAAGCAGCACGCAGGGGTGGGTTGGAGTGATCCAAAGTTTTTCTATTTCAAACCACCTCGAGAAGGCCTGAAGGGTCGTCCAGGGACTATATCTCCTTTAACAATGGCACCTGTCAGGGGACAGGATAAAGCTGATATTTTGGAAGCAGGAAAAATGGGCAGGTCTTAGGATCGGAGAAACTTCGCTGGCTAGAAGACTGGGTCAGAGAATCTTCAAAATGGCAGATCTGGTGGGTAGTGATGAGCAAACATGTCAAACTCAAACGCTGGGTGGCTGAAAAAGTAGGATGTAGCATTAGGGAGTCCTGGAAAACATGAATACAGGCTGTATCCAGGGCCGTATTTACCACTAGGCACCGGTGGTCCGGTGCCTAGGGCAACACCTTTCAGGGGGGCAGAACCAGGGAGCAGGGTGAAGGAAACAACATTTTTCTGTTTTTATTTTTTTAGCCTCCCACCTTCCATTCAGACTTGCCAGTAAATCTGGTGTCTTTTTGAGGGGGAGGGGAGGTTGGTATTGGTCAGGTCTGGTGTGGGGGTGTTAATTTGGATGTTACCAGGATTAGTGGCCATACACCTATTGGTTACAGCATGAGGGTCTGGTTTCGACTGCATCTGGTTACGTACAGTAAATGTGGGAAGGCGACCTAAGACTGATCAGATATCAATATGATGTTCAAAAACTAGAAAATCATGATGTTAATCGGTGAGTGAAAATGGGGCGTCTTCAGGTTTAGTGCCTAGAGTAGCAGCTGTTAATACGGCCCTGGCTCTATCCATGTTTTCCTGGCAGCCCTAGGGCTGTATTCAACATCTCCAGCCATCGGGAGTCAAATACCAAGGGTTCGGGTTCAGCAAAACCTGAACATTGGGCAAGTATGCTACTGGTGGGGTATTTTGTACAGTATATGCAGTCTTTGGTATCTACCAAAGTGGTCCAACAAAGGGCAATCAGAAAACTGGCAACATAGACATGGGTGCCCAAGGATCTCATAGTGGAAAGAAAGCTAGCCCATCGTGGTGTCAGAAAACAGAGGGCATCGCAGCTTGAGGTGGATGGGGCTATGCAGCGGAACTGCCAGGGGGGACTACCTCTAGGCGTTGCGGTATGTCTACAAGGGGACTACAAGAGACCACCTACATTGGGGATATTGTTTACTTGTGGGGAGCGACTACCACAGGAATTACTAACAGTAGGGGATACCTGCATGAGGGATTACCTGCATGGCAATTATGCTTTATTGGGGGGCTACCTACCAGGGAGATACAAACTCCATACAAATGAGCTGAAAGGTGAAAAGCAAAACATGAAGACGCATCCTTGGTCTATAGGAACATTTCTGCAAGGGCTGAAACACAAAATCTGATGATGAAGACAGTGATGAAGATGATCTTTTTCTGCCTTTTACTGAATAAACAGACCATGAAATGATATGCCTGCTTAATACACAACGTTCTAGTAATGTCCCATGTAGAAGAATATGCAGAGAAGCCTGAATCATACGTCTGGGATTCCTGACTGACAGCTTTGCCCCCACAGAGGCCACAATCTTCCCGCTGAAAGAGTCACATTGCTTTGATTTTCCATTTCTCCATGGGGACTTCTACACATTTTGCCGGTCTTGTCATGACTGAATTAGTCCTACAAAGCGCCTTCTGTTTCAGCATTATTTCTTTCTGGCTGTTTCTATGTAAGCGAAAGGACAAATGCTTTCTCACCAGACTCGCTCTTCCCATTCTGGAGGAGTTTTCTGATACGGTTGCAGACACAGTGATTTAGTAAGCTTTACCCTTGAGCCCTTGATTTTCTCTTTATTTCGAGGTGAGTAGGCCAGACAGACACTAATGGGCGAATAATCCCATTCACAGCATTGCCAATCTGAGTGCAAATAGATTCCTAATACTCTGGAGCTGACAGACAATCTGTGGATAAACCAAACCTTGTTGGCTCCATGTAAATGCAGTGCAACCGAATATTTTACTCAGTATCGATCACCCAAGAGTCCATTAAGATCTTAGATAATTCTTTATGGTCTCTGATAGTAATAAATTATACAAGGTTATATAGATTGAAAGTAGTTCAGACCTGTGGTGGTACCCATTGTAAAATTCAGTTAATGGTAGGAACACTATGGTGCCATGTTTGTTTCTCCATAAAATGCTACCTGTACCGACTTGGCTCCTGGCAGTTCTTTAGCTGATAGCAGAGATTGTTCTAATTTACAATTTCGTGTATACAGCTCCTATGCATCCCCACAAACTCATTCCCTCTGGCCTCCTTCCACTTCCCTGCAGTGGGGCATCACTGGGACTATTTGGCCAGGGCTACACTGTAGTACTACAGCTATCAAGCTACAGCTATAGTCCAAAGCAACACATTGAATTGTATGCAGTTTTGTGGACTGCAGAGGTCACTCAATAATTAAAGAAGCAGTTCACAAAAAAATAATTATTGGCCCCCCCGGTAGGCGCTAGCATGTATACTCACCGCAGCTGATCGGTGTCCCGAGGCACCGTTCACATGCAGTGCGCGCTGATATTCACCTCTGCTGTGATTCCTCTTCTGTCTCCTGTGACTGAACAGAGGAAGTCACGCACTTCCATAGAGGATTTAAATGGCGCTGTGGGACCGTAACAAAGTCATGTCACGGGACACTGATCAGGTGCAGTCAGTATACGTGCCAGCGCCTACCGGGGGGTCAATAATAATTTTTTGTGAACTGCTTCTTTAAAGTGACTGTACCACCAGGCCCAGGCTGAAGCACTGGAGGCGGGCCGACCCACTCTTAGTGGGAGGAAACCCCCGCCCCTCTATGATAGGGTTCCATTGATTCTAATGGAGTCACGGCATGGAGGGGCTGGGTTTTTTTTCCCACTTAGGGTGGGTCGGCCCGCCTCCAGTGCTTCAGCCTGGGCCTGGTGGTACAGTCACTTTAAAGTGAATCTAAGATTAATTAGGATCCAAACTGCTGACACTGTTAGATAGCTTTTGTGTCCAGGAAACACATGGTCCACTGATACATCTATGTATTCTTACACTTTTATTTCTCAGTGAAAAGTGTCAAAGAGGCTGGAATACTTCCTTACTGCAAGCTGAGCTCCAAGCAGGGTACGGGAGGGGAGGAGGTGTTACAGCCCTTTAGAAGATCAGGAGCCTGGAAAAAGGCTCTTTTTTTAAATCCTGGAAGCTCAGCTGGATATAAGGAAGGTACTATGTGTCTCCTTGACCTAATAGCTATGTAACAGTGTCAGCAGTTTGGAAAGTGAATTACATCCGACAGATTCACTAATGTCGAGGTTGCTGTATCACTCTGGTCATTAGTGCTAGGCTGTGCTATCACTGCCCTTATTATTAATATAACTACACATCCTTATACCAACTATACTGTACACCACTGTGTTTATTAGCCACATTGTGTGGCATCAATGTATTATTTACCTATTGTGACATTCTTTGACATCACTGTACATGTCATGACTGACTGTGATTATTATGCTTGTACTGTGACTGCGCTAATTCTATTATAATTCATAGTACAGTGTTACATCCCTTACCTAAACATCAATATACTGTGACATCACTATCTATTCATATTTGTACAGCGGCTTTCTCAGTTTGTACTTTCACGACTGTCTGTGCCCACACTTGCCACCACCACCCCTGCTATCTCTGTGAGTAGCCTTCCTGCACAAATCTGAGTGCTCCGTTCCTGACCTATAATCCTTGTGTCTGCAGGTATCCAGCAGTAATCGTCATCACTTAGTCAATATCAGATACAACAAGACACCCCCTTCCCCTGTAACACTGACACACCATAATGTATGTATGTATGTGTGTATATATATATATATATATATATATATATATATATATGGCCACAGCAGGGGAAGATTCACCAGTAATAGGAGCCCTAGTGTCAGGCAGATGCATCCAAATAATGATCATGACAGGCAGTGACAAGAAAAGGATTACCGGTCTGGGGTGTAATGCTATGATCAAGGCTGGAACTCTAATATAAGAGCGGGAGCTAAGAATGAGCTATGCAATGATTTACCATCTATTTTGTCATGAACTATGTACAAACTAGGGGGTCTCACTGGCTGGGTTTCCCTGAGAGTGTAATGCTGAAACTAGGCTGAACTGTCTATCTAGGCCCCACCCCCACTTCCTGTATTCTGTCCTGGTCTCTCTGCTGTTAGAGACAGAAGTTTGCAAGGAAGTGTGATACCTAGTGGGCAAGGCTTTAGGGCTTTGTTTCTGGGGTAAGGAATCATATTTGGTAAATGAAGCAATTTACGCATATGTTATATATGACATCAGCTATCCAAGGGAGGAAAGTTGTTAGAAAGGACATTGACCATTTAACTTAAAGAAAATGTACCATCAGGTACATCACTTTAATATTTTTACATTAATAGACTGGTGCCAATGCAGGCATGCCGATGCCGTGGTCCTTTTCTTGAACTGTAGCCTGGTTCCCATGCATGGTGCCAGTCTAGTCTCAGGCATCGGCCCGGCCTGGAGCACTGGAAGCGGGGCAGCCTGCCCCCCCAGAGTGAGAAAACCCCTCCCCTCTATGACTCCTCTCCATTGATTCTAATGGAGCCGTGTCACAGAGGGGAGGGGGTTTCGTCACACTGGGAGTAGGTGGGCCCGCCTTCAGTGCTCCAGGCCGGGAATAGACTGGCACCATGCACGGGAATCGGGCCATAGTTCAAGAAAAGGACCACAGCACTGGCATCGCACACCAGTGCCAGTCGATTGATGTAAAAGTCATGTACCTAATGGTAGATTCGCTTTAAGATTCTTACAGCAATGTGCTTTTCTGTTTACTATGAGCTCTGTTATCGTGATGTATCTACTATAGGATATAATATAATAAAGAATATAGCTACATAACTATGTGCTTCATTTCAAAAGGCCTTAACCTTATTACAAAAACACACACACAGGTCGTAAGACCCAAACCAACCATGTAACCCACATGCATTAGGGATCAAAAGTAATTTTTTCACCAAGACAAATGAAGTCTTTCTTTCTCCTTGCCAGCTGGATTGCTACGTGATTTGCTGATAATGAAGTATGTTAAAAGAAATCAGGGTGATAGTTATTGCACCTGCCTGAGTGATGGCAGTATACACTTCATTTCAAAATGACCTAGAAATTGGAATACAGAGTCCAGTAAAGCAGAATCCCTGCTGTGAATGGATTTAGTCTGTAACATAAGTGCAGTGCAAAAGTTGCTGTGCGAGACAGTAATGAGCTTCTTGAAATTGTGACTCTATGACAAGTAGCCTTACAACGACCTCTGGTGCTAAAGTTTCCTGCCATCTCCGGAGAGGCCAGACATACCGGAATGGCATCGGTGGTACAGTGCCAGCAGGTGTTATAACATTTTAGCAGGTAAATTGCTTGTGCAAAAGGGCAGCAGGAGACTCCGCGTGATTCTTTTATAGGGGCTGTCAAAAAAATTACAAATATTTGGGAAGGACAAGCTGAGTGCTTCTTCCAGCCCCAGGGGAAAGTGTCAGAGCATTGCTGAGCAAAGGACACAGAGGCCAGAAAGTAAGAAGTGCTTACAGAGTTAGCAGTATATTGTGTGTACGTGATGTGCCCTGCTGAGCGCTGGGTCCGTGTCTGTCCCACAGCAATATGGCCTAATGAACTATCCAAAGACTGATCTCTATAATATAGAGTAATGGGACTATTAGTGCTGCGTAGAACACATTCAGGCACAGCGTTTTTTCTGTCATTGCAAAAGGACGAAACATTTAACAGGTGTTTGTCCAATGGCCAAAAACAGGTGGACATGAGATAGATAAGTGCAGTTTTTAGCCATCATCAATGCCTACAGACCTATACAGAGAGATGGGACTGGTCATGCAACTTACAAGGAAGACATTATATAATCTCTCATTCACCACTATGGAAAGTGTCCAGCAGGCAGACTCTTCTGGTTAGGTGCACAAAGGTTCTTCTATGACAGCTTTAGCATCCAGCCCAGAGACAGACTCCATTTAGGCTGCCATTTTATATAGTAAACTGTCACAAAAACATACAATGACTATCTGGTGTATCCTTCCTGAAGATAACCATACACTTAGGTCGCACATAGTATGGCAAACTTATCTGTGCCCCACTAGTCTAGCCGTGTCTATAGATAGAAGTATTTCACAGCAATAAAATGCATAAAATAGCATGTAAGTGATCATTAGTTTTAGGGTAGCGGATCGCAGCGGATTTCACACTGCCATTCATTTTCTATGGGTTTACATACTGCACTGGCAGCAGATTTTTTATTTTTTTTGCTGCAAGTATGTATAGCCCCTTCCCACTTAACCCAGTGTTGCCGGGCTAATGCGTTACCTACTCCTGCTTGCTACTCAGGCTCCTGGCTCCTTGACATCCTGCTCAGCCATTCATTGGCTGCGGTGGGACAGCAGACTGATTGGCTGAGTGGGATGTCCAGACGACGGGAGCCCCTGAAGCAAGCCGGAGTGCGGAGCAGGTACAGTATGCTGCGGCCTACAGGGGATTATTGGGATGGTCTCCTTACATACTTGTAGAGGGATGTCAATCCCGCAGCAGGATTTATTCTCATAGAAACTACAGGCAATGGATCCACAGCGGATTTTGCAGCGAATTCACAACAAGAAATCAGCTTTGGATCTGCCCTGTGTTTTTGTACCCTTAATGGGAATGTGTCCTCTCCAAACCAGTGAAGGAGCAGCAGATCCCAGCAGATAGGTGCTAGAGGGATAAAAGGTATGGCCCATTTTATCCTCCCAGCAGCTATCTGCCAGGATCTGAACCTCTATACCTGGTACAGAGATGACAGATTCCCATTAAGGTGTACCTGTCATGAAAAAAAAAAAAAAAAAGCAAATACATAGTTAAAGCTTCCCTTTTGTATGCTTGATTTTAATTTCACGGCTCCAGCAGCACATTTAGTACCCTACTGTGCTGCTTATGCTTCTGAATTTTATTTTTTTGTGTTGGTGCTGTTTTATAAGTTAGTTTACTTAACCGCAGCAGTGCACGGCTGGTGGCCAACCACAATCTTAGGGCCCGTTCACACTACGGAATCGGCGCAGAATTCCGCACAGGATCCCGTCTGCTATCTCTTTCATTGGGAGGCCTCGCGCGCCTCCGCTCTTAACGCCTCTGTTACTGTTACTAAAGACCAAAGGCCTTGACTGCAGTTTTAAACTAAGTGAGATATCTAGTGGCCAAATGGATATCATTGTTTATTCTGCTCCTCTGCTCTCCTCTCTATTTTTTTTTTTTTAATTAATATACTAATCGGGGCATTTGGTGCACCTGAGGCGGTACTTTACCCCTTGGTGCACCAATCCGACTGCCTGTACGCTGCCTCTTCATAAATATTCATTCAGCACCCTGCAGTGGTCAGCTGCTGAGGTATGTCACTGCAGAGCAACTCATGAAAAGGCAGCAAGCTGGCAGGCGGATTGGTGAACCAAAGGGTAAAGTCCTACCCCCAGTGGAACGAATGCACTTATACAAATATCAATAAAATTTAAGATATTGAAAAAATGTCCTGCGGCAGAACATAATAAAGGTAGATCAGTGGTCAGAGTCCCATGTCCTATAGGAACAAAACAGCAGGTTAGATTCTTCTGATCTGCTGTTCGTTTCTCTTTAAGGGTGCATTCACACGAACAGGATCCGCAGCAGATTTGATGCTGTGCTGTTATTTAGATGAAATACGCTGTGGATACGGTACGTGTGAACATACCCTAAAGCAGAGATGGGGAACCTTCGGCCCTCCAGCTGTTGCAAAACTACAATTTCCATCATGCCTAGACAGCCAGTAGTTTTGCAACAGCAAAGGTTCCCCATCTCATCTTTAAACTATAGGAGGATCTATATTGCAAGCTACAAGCCATAGCACTTACACTGCCTCATCCAAACTTTATGGCAAGTTTGGCAGATTTTCCTCACGGCACCATGTCTAAAAACCCTATGCAAATGACTGCTGCAGATTCTTAATTTTTGACAATTTTGTCTGGTGTCCCAGCAACGTGGCAGGTCGGCAGTAGATTTCTCCTTCGCCATCACATTTCCCTGCACGACTTTTTACTGTTTCATATTATTTCAGTAGCTCTGTGCGGAAATATAGAGAACATAATCCTGTGCATGCTGTAGATAAAGATGAATACACTTAATGACATTTTATTATGTTGACTATTATATTAAGTCTACTTTTTATATACTTATATTAGAATTTTTCAGTAGGAGGCAAATTTGTGTACAATATTAGTACTGTATGACTGCGCATTAACTCAATAAAACATGCATAAAAGGACTAGTACAAGTACAAACACATCAAATTCCAGTCTGTGCTGGGCATCCATCTCCTTATTGCTACTGAAGATGCCAACAATACTATGTGACTATGTTTCTGAGGTAGAAAACTGCTTAAAGGCAGCTGTTATTTAAGGGAATTTTCTCGTTTAATAGAATTGATATATTCTCAGAATATTAATTGCTGATCGGCAGGGTAGTGGTGGCTCCACATTCTTGGCACCTGCCAATCAACTGTTTGGCACCCACATTACACAGAGAATGGGGCCGAATGCAGTTGGTTCCATCATTGTGTAGTGGAGAGGCCTAGTTACTGCAGCTCAGAGCCCAGTTTTAGGAGTTGAGGTGCAGTAACACGGTGCCACCCCTACATAGTAAATGGAGCCAACAGCATCCAGACACATTCACTGTGTAGTGTGGGCGCCAAAGAGCTGATTGGCGGGTGTCAGTAAGGGTATGCGCACACTATGGAATCAAGACAGAAAACCCGTCGTGGATTCTGCAGCTCGCACCCACTCACAATTTTTCCGTCGCGATTTCGTAGTGTGCACATACCCTAATGCTGTGCCTCCACTACACAGTAAACCAAACCAACTACGTCCATCACCGATCAGCTGGATGGGGGCATTTTCTGACTTAACACAATTGATGGTCATGGACTGTATTACAGATTCTGTCTACAATTCTGGATGGAAAAATCCACAGCAAATTCACTACATGAGAACTCATTACATTACTTACATTAAAGGGGTACTCCAGTGGTATCAGAAACATATACAGATTTCAAATTTATTTTTATTTAGAAGTCTCAAGTCTTCCAGTACTTATCAGCGGCTGTATATCCTGCAGGAAGTGGTCTTTTCTTTCCAGTCTAACACGGTGCTCTCTGCTGCCACTTTTGTCCATGACAGGAACTGTCCAAAGCAGCAGAGGTACTGGAAGACTAGACACTTTAAAAGTGAAGGTATCATTGTGATTTTTATTTTTTTTTACAAACTTGTTGGCATGCTCTATTTTTCAAAACGACACCCAGTTTCTGCGCTTGGCGCTATCTCATGTGCACCGGCCCACTCAATGCACAGGAGGCACGCCCAGTGTCATGGTATCCCCTTATCCTGGGTGACGCGCCTCCATTAGAATAAAGCCTGGTCTTGTTACTTAGGGGATATCATTACACTGGGGTCGCCTGGCCCACGTCCAGTGTATAGAGCAGGCCAGTGCTCTACACAGATTTCAGGAACTGGGCGGCATTTTGAAAAGTGTGCCGTGCCACCAGGATCCACATGCCGGCAAGTAGAGAGAAAGTAAATTTCACATAGGAAATGGTACATTCACTTTAAATAGAAGTTATTTTAAAAATCTTTCTGGCATCAATTGATTTGAAATGTTTTCACCCCTTTAACTCTGCTGACATCCTGGAGGTTAAAACCCAAGTGCAAAGTAATAAAAAAAGAAAGTCAAGAGACGTGTGATAGGAGATAGAACATTACAATGACCATAAGACTAGAGAAAACAGAAATCTCTTGTAATGTTGAAGAATAGCAGGACTCGTCCACCAGAGTCTCTACAGCAGTACTGCTGGTGATGTGACAGCTTAGCTACAACCGGGGTCATTCACAATTTCTGGGGGTTTTCATTTTTTTGACAGGAGTCAGCCCAGAGCTATCTGGGGAATTCACAGCAGTGTCTGTCATTTTTAGACTTCTTAAAGCTGCTGTTTCTTTGGATGAAAGGACGTGGAGGCTGAAACAAAGAAAAATCAATAGACAGGCTAGGTATTCTTTTTTTTCAGGATTATAAAGATTTGGAAATGTCCTAGATATCAAGAAGTCCATCGTGTAGTAATAAGGCAAATATGTGTCAGGTTTATAAGATAGTTTACAGCAAAAGGGGTAAGTGCACGATCACGGGGTGTCCAACTGCAGGGACTTACTGCAATCTCAAGGATGGGGCCTTGTCTCCTGTAGGAATGGAGCAATGGACATGCATGTGCACTGTGGCTCTGTTCATGGTCACTGACAGGGAGCTGTGGGAGAGAGTAGAGTACAGCACTTGGCTATCATTGGCAACTCTCACAGACAATAAGTTATATGGCCCTGCGCATACACATCCACCTCTTCATTGTAACAGGACATAGTGGGGTCCCAGTGATCAGTGTTAAAGGTTGGACAACCTCTTTAAAGAGTCTACTGATGCTGATAATGGCAATGAGGTAAGGGTGGATTTATATAGAATCATTAGAATCAATGGAGCTGTGTCATAGAGGGGTGGGGGTTTCCTCCCACAGGGGACGGGCCAGCCCACCTCCAGTGCTTCAGTACTTCAGCCCGGGTCAGTGCTCAGTAACAGACCGGCACTGTGCACAAAAAAACGGGGCATGGTTATGGAAGACTGCGGCACCGGCTTACCTGCGCCAGCGCCGTTCTATTCATATGCAACAATTAAAGCGAGTGTACCTGATGGTACAATTGCTCTAATGATTTCTTAAAAAATATTTTTTGACGGCAGCTGGAAGATACTTAAGATTTGCTATTGCTTGTACATTAGTCCATGACATTACAAGATTATTTGGTTGCAGGACGACCACTGTATGTTGAAAATTTTGTATCCTGAGACAAAAACTGTATGGAAAACTGGTAATTGGTTTTGAAACGTCATCCAAAAATAAGAAAAAAAAATTAGCTCTAAAGTGTCACTGTCGTTATAACTTTCAAAATCCAAATCAACAGTAGATGTGATATAAAGGAAGTTTGCAGTTTACATTCATTTTTTTAAAGTTATCATGGAAAACACGGCACTTCCTGTTTTCTCAGGGTTTTTTTCCCTCAAGAAACAGGAAACAGTCAGAAAACAGGAAGTCCTGGTGCCCAAAGACAGCTCCATCCTGTCACAGGTAAAGAGCAGTACAGGATATGTAGTATCACACTGTACTATAGTGAGAGAGGAGATACCAGACAGCCAATGCACTTCAGCAATACTGGGATTTTACCAGTAAAATGGTCACTTTTATTAGTCGATCATTTAGCTACTCACATGTGCAGCAGATCCTGTCAGACTCAACATTGTATGTTGAGTCTGGTCACAAATTACAGAAAGGAACATCATATGGTGAAAATATTGTAAACTGAGACCATTGTAAGTTGAGGGACCACTATATTTAGGGATAGTTGAGCCAGCTCACCTTCCGTGCTTAAAACTATATACAACCTCTACATTCACAGGTACATAGTATGATGGGGATCTGACTTTCTTGCTCCTAATGTGTGTTTGCAGGTAGTATCTTTTGTCTCATAAACCCTTATAAGTTAGGCTGGGTTCACACTACGTTTTTTTCATCTGTTTTTCGCAAAAAAACGGATGAAAAACTGATGAAAAAACTGATGCATTTGTGTGCATCTGTTTTGATCCCTCTTTCCATTGACTTCCATTTAAAAAGAAAAACAGATCAAAACCGATCCATTTTTTTAAAGGTACACAAACACATAGTTAACCTCATTTTTGTGTATGTTTAAAAAAAAAGCATCCGTTTTGATCCTTTTTTTTTTTTATAATGGAAGTCAATGGAAAAACGGACGCACACAAATGCATCAGTTTTTTTCATTAGTTTTTCATCCGGCGGATTGCAAAAACGTAGTGTGAACCCAGCCTTATCTAAAAAAATAAAGGGAGAAAGATCACATCTATTGAAAGTTTTAGGAACTATGAGGAAAGGTTGAGGAGAGGCCACGGACTGCAGAAGCATGCACTTCCTAGGCAGTGTACAAACTCTAGCTTAATGCAGGCAGAGGTGACTAGATGGCAATAGTCTCACATCACCAAGGTAGGCAGATTCACTGGTGACAGAAGAGTATTCAGGGCCAAGGTATTTACAGTTATCACCCAGTACATTCCTGGAAATTGATAACCAATGGCACAGATACATTCTACATAATTTATTGCCCAGTAGCCTAAAAGAGACATCAGTGATATCAGAAAACATGATCAAAGGAAAGGATTTAATTCAGACGCCAGCATCAAGTCCTAATGCATCAATGATAATCCCTCATCACATAACAGCAGGTGTCCTTCTCCATAGAGCATGTGCCTCTTGTGACTAATGGAAAATCCGTCTCTTTAATGAGACATAATCTACATAAATAGCCGAGTGATTCAGTGACTACATTTCTGTACTTCTTCACACTAGTCCTGAGAAATAAGAAATACATCATCCACACCGATCCCCCACAGCTGCTATTCTGACATCTGCTTGTCCTTGACCTGGTTCTTGTGGTGCAGCGACCCCACAGGAACTGCCTACTCAGCCAATCACAGGCTGAGGTGGGTCACCCATGTGGTCAGTGCTTGGCTAAGTAGGCAGTTCCTGTGGGGTTGATGCAGGGCCGGCGTCAGCACCCGTCTAACTAGGGCAAATGCCGGGGCCCACAGCTCCTCTAGGGGCCCACTCCCGTTTGTTACTACATTTTTTTGTTAGTAAAAAAGAAAAAAAAAAGTGTAGTAACAGAGAGGACTGGGCCCCTAGAGGCCGCATGTGACAGTTAGGGGCCCGCCGATACATACTGGGGTCCCCGGGCACCTGTCTTTCTTCACAAATCTTCCCTACAGCCGAGCAGGAAAGGACCTTTGAGTGTGAAGGACCTGTGATGATGTCACGGGTCATGTGATCGGACACCTGACCTGATAGAGGGAAGCACGGTAGGCTCTGCAAACTAAGTGTTCTGTATGTGCTGGTTTCTAGTTGTTTTGTGTATAGAGGTCCTGCTGTAATATATATATATCTATTACAGCAGGATATATATGTTACAGCAGGACCTCTATACACAAAACAACTAGATATCTCCTATCTATCTATCTATCTATCTATCTATCTCCTATCTATCTATCTGTCTCCTATCTATCTATCTCCTATCTATCTATCTATCTCCTATCTATCTATCTGTCTCCTATCTATCTATCTATCTATCTATCTATCTCCTATCTATCTATCTATCTATCTCCTATCTATCTCCTATCTATCTATCTATCTATCTATCTCCTATCTATCTATCTATCTTCTATCTCTCTCTCTCTCTCTCTGTCTCTATCATATAAACATGGTGAGACCCCTAGTTCTCCTATATACAGGTCCTGCAGTGATGTTCAGTGTGTGTGTATATACACACTGTATATCACTGCAGGACCTGTATATAGGAGAGCTAGGGGTCTCACCATGTTATATATATATATATATATATATATATATATATATATATATATATATATATATATATATATTCATGCTGGTGCTGCTAGTTCTCCTGTATACAGCTCCTGCTCTGTGTGTGTGCGCATGTATATACACACACACACACACACACACACAGCAGGGGCTGCATACAGGAGAGATCAGGAGATACAGGAGGAGAAAGATATGCAGCAGCCACATGTTTCTTTTGCTGCAAATCTTTCCTCGCCTGTCTCTCCATGATTTGCTCCTCAAAGGGGCCCGCCGAGGCTCTGTCGCCCGAGGGCCCACAAAAAGCTGGAGCCGGCCCTGGGTTGATGTATCAAAGGAACCAGGAAGGGGCTGTACATAACGAGTGGGGACTGTAAATAGCATCCACAGCCACATATATATATATATATATATATATATATATATATATATATATATATATATATAAAAAATGTATGTATTTAAAGGGAACATATTAGCTAGATTTGTTTTTACTGATTAAATTCAGATACTGGTAGGTGTTATTTTTCAATTTTTTTTCTATTTTCTTGTCATATTTTAAATGTTATATTGGGGGGGGGGGGCTATTTTGTCTGGACTGTTTTAAATAAAATCTGTTAGCTGTAATTCATGTACCAAACAGGGGCGGATTTACTTTACCATAGGCCCAACGCTGTTCACCAAGCCTGGGCCCCCCAACCCCACTGTAACTATCGCAGCACTAGCGTGGTGTTCATAGTACAGGATAGATAATGTCATGATGATTTGTGCAAAATTGTGGTAAAAAAGCTAAATTTATTGCAGAATTGTATCCGGGAGATAATGCACCACTGAAAGTATAAGTCTTTTAGGATGGCCATGGGCCCCCCAGGGACTCTGGGCCCCTGGGCCCGAAACGGACCTATTATAATCTGCTACTGGTACAAAACTGCTGACACTGCTAACTAGCTTTTTGGTCAAAGAGACACATGGTACCTTTCATATATCCAACTTTGCTTCCAGAATGGAGAAAAATGCTTTTATTCCTTAATACAAAAAGTCAAAGAGGCTTTTCCAAGCAAGCTGTAATACCTGCTTTCTCCCCTCCCTGCTTGCTTAAAGGGGTTGTCCAGCTAAATCCTTTTTCTTTCAAATCAACTGGTGTCAGAAAGTTATATAGATTTGTAAGAGTTAGATAGATTTTTAAAAATCTCAAGTCTTCCCATACTTATAAACTGCTGTATGTCCTGCAGGAAGTAGTGTTTTATTTCCAATCTGACACAGTGTTTTCTGCTGACACCTCTGTCCATTTTAGGAACAGTCCAGAGCAGCAGCAAATCCCCATAGGAAACCTCTCCTGCTCTGGACAGTTCCTGTCTCAGCCAGAGAACACTGTGTCTGAATGTAAATAAAACATTTTCTGCAGGATATATAGTAGCTAACAAGTATGGGAAGACTTGAGATTTTTAAATAGAATAAATTACAAATCTATATAACTTTCTGACACCAGTTGATTTGAAATAATTTTTTTTTCTTGGACAACCCCTTTAACACCAGGAAGCCGAGTTTTAAGCAGGGTCAGGTATGGGAGGGACCCTGCTTGGGACTCCACTTTACTTCCACTTCTGGAACTTGGGAAAGCCTCTTTGACAGTTTCTGTTATAAAATAAAGCTATGTTTCTACTTTCTGGATGCACAATGAATGTATGAAAAAACAGGTGTCTCCTGGCCCTAACAGCAATCTATCTACTGGTGTCACCTGTCACTGTAATTCTGTACAGATGACTTTTCTACTTCTCATCACAGACAGAACAGGAAGTCTCTTCTTAATTTTAAGCCTAGTGGCCAAAATGTAAACTGCAAGTTTTAGGGTTGTTTTATAATATACATAGTATAACAGAATTGCTAAAAATTCTTAAAAAAAATGTTTACCATAAAAACTTGATTTAAACAATAGATGACACATTCCCTTTAAGGCAATGCATATTTGTTTGCTGATAAGTCAAATAACAGTAAGGCAGATAACCTAATCCTTGGATGCTGAGAAAGCTGAATATGGAGTTTGGAAATACCACCCTCAGATCTTTTCTTCATTACCAGTGCACCAATATGTGGAAAGAAGATGAAGAATGGTTGACTAGCCATTGATATATACTAAGTGCAAACTCTTTGACCCTAGCAGATAATTACCTTGGAAAATGGCGTGTCTATGAACAGTCCACTACTGTCAGCAGTCATTGGACTATGTCAGACTATTAATAGATGGACTGCTAATACTACCATACAACCAATTTACTTCTACATTTACAGGAGAAATAACAGAGCACAATGAAGAGATCTAATATGAACTATTCTATAATTGTTATTTCATGGGGAATACAAGCATTTACTGGAATACACACCAGGAGAGAAGACAGATCCTCGTTTACTTGGATTCATTGGAGTTTAATTTGTACGTTTATCCCTCAAACGCCTATATGAATCATGATGCTTCAATTAAACCCCATGGGATATGGAATACGAATAGGCTTTATGCAAAGTTGATGGACATGTGCCATTACCACTGATGAGTCAACACATCTGTTCTACAATGCCACAGAGAGCGCTGGGTAACTGGATTATGAGAGAACTTGTGAGCGGCATTCCTTGAGACTGTGTTTTACACTGTATTAATGCATATTACATTAGTCAAATAATACAAACAAGAGTCGCTGAACCATCGCAATCACAATTACTTGCTGATTTGTGGCCATTTAGCAATGGTTACTATCTTCTGCACGGTAATAAGTAAAGGTGACTGTAGGAAGCATCGCACACTTAGAATTCTAATTCTGATATTGAGATATTTATTCATTTCTCCACAGCTCCTTAGACTGTGAAGACTTCAATGAGAGCAGAGTTATATCTCAACACTGCCATTACACAATGAACAGAGCTGCCTACTTTTGGCTCTATCCACTGAGTATGGGGGGGGGGGGAGCAGGTCGAGGGGAGAGGTTAGTGGACGCAGGTACTGTTATCATTGCCGCGCACATAAGGTGGTCAGAGCCCTTCCAGTTGAGAACCCAAGGGTTTGGATAGGTCCCCCTTCCTTCAAGTGGCTCACTGACAACTGAAGTCAAGTTGACCAAAGCACCCAGAGACTTTGACCTTATATCCTCAAGTATATCCCATGTCCATTCTATAGCATACCTGCACCAAGTAGAGATTATAACAAGAACCCAGCTCGCCAAAGGGATCTCAGTCAGCCACATGATTTACTGTATTGCACTGCATGTTAAAGCATGTACTGTTCCTTTAAGAATAAGTTCCGTAAAGTTTGCTCATTGTTTAAGTCTACCTGGGACTCTGTGGTTACTTACACCTACACCTGCACTACAGACTGTTCTATTCCAAAAGTGTGTGCTGGTGTACCCAGGAATGGGGACATACCACTCCTGGCTACTGTGACAAGTGCCTCAGGGGTGCATAACATCTTTCCCCAGCTAAACAACACCTAGCGCCCCTGGGTAACCACACACTGACTTTGCAAAGTGTCCTGTAAGCAACAAAAAGGAACAGCAGCAGCCCACCAGAGCTAACCGGAGGGAGGGATTACACTGCAGCTCTGTAGATATACAGCAGTATGTGACCTAAAAGCACACAGTGGATGAGATTTTTGGCTGGTGACAGATAAAAAAGAAGTCTTGATTTACTTTTCAGGAACAGTGTGGATCATCTTCAGCAATAATGCTGGGTAAGCTTGCAAGTACACCCTGGGCTTTCTCTCCTCTTCTCCTGCACATAGTTAAACCCTGCCCCCACTCTCTGTGTTTTGTCCTGATCTAGCTGTTACTAGATATAGATTTGTCCTAACATTGAATGAAGACACTATTGTTAGAAATCAAATGAGTGAAAGGTTTTTTTTTTAAGTGACATTGACCATTTTCAGCTTTTGCCCCATAAGGGACAAAGATGCCACTGTTTACCTATCCAAAGGAAACCTAATTGATGACTATAATGATGTATTCGGTCTGTTCTGAGATTATGGGTATCATAGAAGGAAAAGCAGTCCCACCTCAGTGTGCTATCCTTTACATTTGTCTGCAGACCCAGAATGTAGCCTGGTAAGTGATACACAGTGGAGTAGCCCAAATTGATTTCTCAGACCATACAAGATAGAATGGATCAATTCACTAAGCTGCATTTCTTAGTATTGTTAAGCACTGTTAAGATTAAGATGGCTCAAGATATGCTTAACTCCTTTGGGATAAGTGATGCTCTCTCTGTACTATGTCCAAAGATAGTGAATACCTGACTCTTCAAAAGTGGCAACCAATAATCTATACTGTACATAAATACTGTAGCCTCCGCTATGTGTTTGCAGTTATAAAAGACTTATGTAAGAACAAGTCATCAGGTGTAAAGTGACATTGCCCTCCATTAAATACATCTGAGGATACATTTTGTGAGAAAGTATTTGTAGCTATTGTGTATTATTCATATTATAATTTCTGATGTATATCCATAAAACCATAGTAATGGCCAACATTATTCACAAGGGAGTAACAGCGGCTAATCCAGGAAGCCAAAAACCTCCCAAAAGAATATTTAAAAAGCACTATACTATACAGCTAGTACTGCTTATCCAAGGGCTTGGTCAGATTACTGGGATTGCAGAATGGTTTTCTCTGCTTTTCAGGTGCTAACAGCCTATTTTACTTGTCGTACAGCCATCTGACGTTCAGTCATCTGACTGTATTTATGTTATATACATTTAATAAAGTTATATTACTAAACCAGGCAAAAAACCCTGCGCCTGCTCCAGAGCTGATGTAGGCTCCTGCGCAATGCCGGACAGCTTCATTAGGAGGTGCGCGCCTCTTACTAAATCCGGCTGAGGAAAAGGGGTGTGGTTTTATCTAGGACTTATCTAGGATAAATGTCCCCCATACAGTACACAGAAGGAACAAACCCTTCTCTGTATAGCAAAAAAAGGGGAGCCCTGCAGTTCCCGACACAAATGTTCCTGGGAGCAGAGGGGCCATGTCGCCCCTTACTGCTGCCACTAAAAGGATGTATGCATGTAAAAATTATATGCTTAAAAAAAAAAAAATCACAAAGTACTAAAACATTATTAAAGCGACTCTGTACCCACAATCTGACCACCCAAACCACTTGTACATTCAGATAGCTGCTTTTAATCCAAGATCTGTCCTGAGGTCCATTCGGCAGGTGATGCAGTTATTGTCCTAAAAAACAACTTTTAAACTTGCAGCCCCATGCCCAACGGTCGGGGCTTAAAATATCTGTGTCCTAACTTTGCACCACCCCTCCGTCACTCCTCTTCACCCTCTTCATCATTAGGAATGTCACTGGAACATTTTCTCCTGTCTGAACATTGCACAGGTGCCTTCACGATCCAGCCCATGTGTCGGGCTGCCACAGGTGGCGAATAGGAGGCAATCTGCCTGGAGCATTCCTAATTATGAGGAGGGCGGGGAGATCCCAAGTGGAGCTGTGTGTGAGGGACTACTATGTAGACAATTCAGTGGAGGAAGATATGATAACAGAGCAATAACTAAGGGCTAGACTAAACATCTGCACCTGGTCATATAGCTTACACGGACAACCCCCCCCCACCCCAAGAAGAGGCTAAAAAGCACACCAGTTACCCCAGTGAGATTTTTTTTGTGTGTGAATAGTGTTGTGTATTATTTTATAAATAAAATTGTATAAATAAATTTTATAATTTTTTTATTGGGTTAACCCATTTGATAGGATATGAACATGAGTTCTGAATAAGGGTGGAATTGCAAATGCAGTTTTTGATGTAATATTTTAACAGTACTGTATTAAAAAGTATGAAGGAATGCCTTATAGTTCTTGTAGGATTCGCATAACTTTTTTTTTTTAAATGCACTTTAAACTGCATGTGTGGTTCCAGCCTAAACCCTCAGCCCCTGTGACCTCACACCCATAACCAAGCGATACGTAAGAAGAACCATATGTAATTGAATACACAATTTTTATAAAAACAAGAAAAATCACAGTGTAATTGTAACCATACAATTAACTACACAAGAACAATATTGGAACTGACCATGAAACATGTGAGATGGTTGTCAGAGAAACAATACAGACATGTTCCCAGACCTTGTGAGGTGAACCATCAAGGATAATCGCGATGATTAAAGAAACTGGGACAAAGTGACAATACGGATCAGGCATAGTACATTGTGCTGTGCTAAGCCTGGTGGCCTTACAACCATATCCAAGCAATCCGTCTGTGAATACAATACTATAGAAAGCCTAGATGGGCTAAATTGTGAGTCTACAGGGAATAAGGGCATATATGGCTTTGACCCAATATACTGACAACTTAAATATATTCACATATATATGTCATTTTTAACATGTACTACTAGCTATTCCCAATTCTGTGTCAATGCTGAAAAACTCATTTAAGGGTAAAAACAGATAGCCCTTAATTAATATGACAGTAACAAGGTAATGAATCAAGTCACATGTCTGATCCTGTAGTCACATGTTACATCTTTTATGGGTAGGTCAGAAAGGAAAAGAAAAGTGTAAAGTAGAGACAATACAGTAACACGTGACCACAATGTCAGACTACATAGAGCCATAGTTTGTAGTCTGTTACCATGGAGATACAGAGGTCAGCTTTGGTGCTGTAAACATAAAATGGTAAGCACATTTTAAACTTATGGCTGGGTTCACACTACGTATATTTCAGTCAGTGTTGTGGTCCTCATATTGCAACCAAAACCAGAAGTGGATTAAAAACACAGAAAGGATCTGTTCACACAATGGTGAAATTGAGTGGATGGCCACCATTTAATGGCAAATATTTGCTGTTATTTTAAAACAACGGCTGTTATATTGAAATAATGGCAGGTATTTACTGTTATATGGCGGCCATCCACTCAATTTCACCATTGTATGAACAGATCCTTTCTGTGTTTTCAATCCACTCCTCGTTTTGGTTGCAATATGAGGACCACAACACTGACTGAAATATACGTAGTGTGAACCAGGCCATAATCTGCAATTGTTTCTTTTAGTTTAGATGTATTGGAGCAATGAATCCAAGCACATATACAACCTTCAATTGTGGTTAGCACTGGAGAGGTTCATGCACCTAGTTAGGCCCTTTTGCAATGTTCTGTGCATTTGTAAACGTTCCGTGATGGAGAGAGACAGAAGCAGGGAAAGAGACACAAAGTAAGGGTTGTTCTCTGGATTAATTCTCAACCCCAGTGCAGGAATCACAGTTTACACTGCTTATTGCTGCTCTATAATGTTCTCCATGCTGCTGCCTCTTTTGAAGGTGTTCTATAGAGATATGAGTAGCAGAATCTACTTTGTGTGTGTGCAGTTTGGGAGACCATAGCAGCTAGTCTACATTTCATTGTTTACGAGCAAGAAGATGAAGCCCGCAGAAGGAAAAACTGGTGAAAATGCCCAAGCAAACATGGCAGGGCTAGCTAAATACTGCATACACCCCTTTGCCTCTGTGTCTGTACAGCAGGTGACACAATGAACAGCAGCAGCTGTTTGATGATAATGCTCGTCCTCGGGCATGTGATGTGCGGCTTTTGTGTTCACAGCACTACCCTGCTAGGTGAGCTAAGCTGTTAAGACTAATACTATTGACAAACCTCTCGCCAGGTTGCATAAGCATCCAGCAGAACTGTGAATGCAGCTCTGGGCTATAATACAGGCCGCAAAGTAAAAGGTGCAAGATAATTAAAGCAAAGAAAAGGATTTCCCAGCTATGTAAAGTATCAACATACCAACTGTCTAATGATGTTCCAGGCTAAACCTCAATTCTGCCTCAGATTTCTTTTATTATATGCTGTAACCTCGGCTATGGACAGGGCAGGCGGCAGACTTTTTTTTCCCAACATGCACTAAAATGCGTAATCCTACCTAAACCTGCCCATAAGGTTGTTAAATAATCCCAAATTATGATGCCATTGGCTTTCTGCTCTCCACACATTAGAACACGGTGTGGTCCTTCTCAATGATCCAGATGTCTGCTCTGCTGTTATTTTGGTGCACGAGGCTGAAGCAATCTGCAGCGTCACAGAACAGAAGGGGCTGAGATTTCACAATTACAAGTTTCGAGTTGCCAACATCTTAAAATATTTTCAAGGGACGCAGCAGCTGAGTCAGTGAATGTAAACGTATCGTGCACAATACTTTCTTGAAGAGCTTTTTTACACATCAAATATCCCCATCATAAAGTGATTACAGAATCTGATTCATTTAAAGAAACCGCTCTGCTGGAAGAAAGATTTCGGAGGAGCCTGCCAAGACTTATTCCTGGCGATTAGGGACAATAAACCGCTACACAAGTCATCCTCAATATCCTGCATATATGTGGGATACACAGCGACAGATCTGCCGCTAGGCACTTACAAGTGGCAGAAACTTTGCTGAATCATTTGCTTTTTTACTTCTTTTTCTATAGCAGCTGATGCAGAAGACGACTGGTTACAAATCCAAGCCATGTGTGTTTCTGCTGAGGGTGCATCGATATCAACGTAGTGACTGTGCATGACTTATGCCAGTTTTATGCACTGTATCAGTACTTTGTGGCCTGTAGGTATAGGACTGTTATTTGTATACTATATTGGGCTATTTCTGGAACTAATGCGCGGTTTATTTTTGCAGTCATGTAGCGGTTAGTGGACTGTATAAAGTTGCCCATACAAAGAGTTTGACTGACTCTCTAGGGTGTATAGCTACTGACACATGTTGTTGGTGATAAGAAGGGTCGGGTGTAATGGATTTTCAGCACACTTTTGTACTTGGAGGGGTAACTGGTGCCCGAGCTTTCTGACTGCAGATTATTCTTTCCCATCCCGGTCCGGGGAGGGCCGGGGGGATCTGCGGGGGGGCTGCCCGGGTGATCGCTGGTCGTCTGGGCAGCCCATAGGGTATAGCAGTGGTCTGCTGCCGCTGCTCCTAATGCGCGTTGAACATGTTGAAAGACAAACAACTTCAACTATCAGCCGACATGAACGATGTTGGCTGATCGTTGCCTCCTATTCCACGGGAAGATCATTGGCCGAATACATGTTCATACAAACATGATGCTAATTGTTTGTGTTCGTCGATCACAAACAATTTGTTCTATGATCGAAATGGTAATAACAATCATTTTCAAACATATTCAAACTTGAAAAAGTACGCATGCGCAAAACTCGTTTGCTTCTACTGTACATTTGTTATTTGTTCATGAATTTTCGGCAAACACAAAGCGATCATGATCTTTTTTTTTTTTTTCATTATTCGTGTTCAGGATCCGAACCGAACTTCGGGATGTTCGCTCATTACTACTCAACACTGTAAAGAGGGAGCAGGAAGCAGGGGGAGGAAGCCAGTGACCAACTATCAGTAGACAGAAACAAAAGTTATCAGCTCACCATAGGAATGTTCACTTGGTATATTAAAGGCTCTCCGGATTAGAAGCACGTGAGATCTTTACTGTGGGCCTTTTCCCGTTAGTCCATGATATAGAAACAAGTTGTCGATCTCCAGCTTCATAAAACGTAACTTCTTTTATTTAAGGCATCAACTTATAAAACAAACACCTAAAAACACGCCGACGCGTGATTAAGAGGGTCTACCTCGCAACGCGTTGGCGTGTTTTTAAGTGTTTGTTTTATATGTTGATGCCTTAAATAAAAGAAGTTATGTTTTATGAAGCTGGAGATCGACAACTTGTTCATATATCACCAAATATCAATCTAGTGTATCTGTAGATCAAGATGGTGGTGCCAGCCGGGACCTGACATAACTGAATCAGAGTAAGGGTGCGTTCACACTTACAGGATCTGCAGCAGATTTGATGGCCCAGATTTGATTTGCTTTGAATCTGCTAATTCAAATCTGCGCCATCAAATCTGCTGCAGATCCTCTATGTGTGAACGCACCCTTAAGCAGCAGTATGAACTATGTGGCACTGTTTTGTTGAGATTGTATTATGTGTGGACTAGTGTGTGTTTGTAATCTACAATAAAAGTCCATGTATTTAGTCTGAGTGTGTAAACCGTCAGGAGCTGTAAATGGGGCTTAGAGGATATCTACATTAATATCTATTGATGTATTTCACCTCTGTACATGAATCATAAGTGGGAAAAATCCATAAATCTATTCGACTGCAACTTCTACATTGTATCAGTGCGTATGTGGAGCACTTCTAGGTTTCCTCTGTGATATTTATGTTCCCTCTATGAACACAGCAGGATTCAGCTTTAACCTACATAGCAGAAAAAACTGTAAATTAGGTATAAGAATAATTAAAATACAAATCAGCTGTAATATAGGACCCAGAATGAACTCGCTTCTACACATACAAATAGGATAAAAAACCTGCAGACACATACAAGACTCATCCACATTGAGTACTGAGAATACATAACATGACATAAAAATCCTGCTGGGTTAATACTGGTGCCATCCTGTTATCACCTACACATTAAGATGACAGTAAATAATAAAATAAGTCCATGGATTACATCTATATACAGAGAGAGACATATGGTTGTCAATGACAAACACTATGATTTCTAGATCAGGATTGAATGTCTGAGACATATATTGCGTGAGAACAACAATCATAGTCATTCACCATAATGGCACCAGAAGCGTGACTAGTAACAACCCCCTTCGGCAAGCAATTTTTAGGAATATACATTCCCGTCATATCGGGATTGTGATGTCCGCTAAGAGTAGATGGCAGAAAAGCATACTAAGCATATTCATAACAGTAATACAGGATGCAGCACTTCAGGGTCAGGTAAAAGCACCATAATGCTAAAGATAAATTGCCAAAATGCGTCACACTTCTAAAGCTTTTATCCATGTCAGTGTTAGATGTTTTCTACTATAAAGAGAAGACTCAGAGGGTAATTTATCAATACCTTCTTCAGCGCAGAGTGGCAAAGTTGTGCAAATAATTTGAGAATTGGCAGTCTTTGTAGACAATTGAGCAAAGTAGGACTTTACGCAATATTTTGTGCATAAAGGTGGGGATAGCACAAGTTGCACAAGTTTTCCACTCAGTGTTGTGCAAGGAATAAGATATTCCCTAAGACTTTACTTGACCCTGCTGGACTAATTTACTCTTTTTGGATTATCAGGCTGTTGCTTTGCGGGAGGTAAGTGAGAGACCCTAAACCTGTCATCACTTTCAAGAGTGTTACCCGATGGCTTTTCCCTGCCCCACCAGCCTTGATTGATAGAACTCTCACTGTTTGGGTATAGAAAGGGAATGAATAGTCTTGCCTGGCAGGGTAGGGAGAAGCTGTCAGAGACCACCCCAATGTTCAAGCAGTATCAACATAGAAGCCTCCATTGGAGGTATACACTTATATACTGATATTGTAATATGAACCAAGAATCCTATCTTTCGTAGCTACTTACAATAAACAGTCAAGTTGCAAAGTATTTGCCATTCCTGTTCCTCTTACCAATGGCCCCAATAACAGCTACTTACTAGAGATGAGTGAACCTCGATTTGGGTCCATCTGAGCCTATTATATCAAGCAGGGAGGAGCGGGGGGCCGTGGGGAGCTGTGTCGTCCATGTGGCCCATAGAAGAGAGCCGCTATCCTATTACATAGATTAATGGGCAGCAGACTGGGACAATTGTTACTTGATTTTAGAACATGCTGAAAGACAACGATCAGCCAACATTGTCCATGTTGGCTGATCATTGCCTTTCAACAGCTATTACATCAAACGATTATCAGCCGGAAAAGCTGGTAATTGGCCAAGTACAGTCGATAATAATCGTTTTGTGTAAAAGGGCCTTATTCGTGGCCTTTGTCCTGGGTGTTTTTAAAATATCCCCAATGGTAAAACTATTGATGGTCCTTCTTGTAGGAGAACCAATCAAGTGAGATCAGAGGGAAAAACATTAAAGGGGGTTTCCTGTTTTACTTAGATTTAGCATATTCATTGTAAAAGTGAACATTTCTTTACAATTTGTTACTATTTTTATTAAGTTACTTAGTTTGCTGTCAGTGGATGAGAACATTAAATGGAAATCCCGGCACTCACCATATTCATCTCATAATTTTATTTGGTCCAAAAACTGTAACAGTGTGAACAGCTGTTTACACTGTTACGGTTTTTGAACCAAATAAAATTATGAGATGAATATGGTGAGTGCCAGGATTTCCATTTGATGTACTACTTTGGCTGTTCACACTGTTACGGTTTTTGAACCAAATAAAATTATGAGATGAATATGGTGAGTGCCAGGATTTCCATTTGATGTACTACTTTGGGACTACGCTCCTTTCCTCGTGCACCATCAGTTTACACGGAGTGCTGCTCTGATCCTTCTTCGTACAGTGGATGAGAACATTCTTGTTTCCGTTCACCGGCCACAATCCATTCACAGCTAGTCCTGCTTTTAGCTGAGACGTTGTATGTTGTATTCAGTTTAGGCGATTGTCACAGATGCCAGACCCAAATATTTATTGGAAGTAGAAAATCACAAAGATTGCCCTTCTTTCATCTAATAAAGTAGAAAGATGAGGAAGAGTCCCATTGCAACTTCTGCCCCCAATCCTAGTACTAAGCCAGTAATGCACAGTTGAAGGGAATGAGTTAAAAGTACCCTTTGCTATTCTATCCTCCAAGTGTCTTCTTTTATCAGCTAGGAAAAAGCCTGTTCCTAAGCAAACATTGCTTGATTTATAATGTCACTGCCAGGCTGCAGAGAGACAGATCTCTTTCATCTGCTGCGCTGGTGGAGAGGTGTTATGACACCTGAAGGAAACAGTTTAAAGACAAGAATACACATATACTGTATACGCGCGCGCGAGAGCTTCCCACACGTCACTCTCCTAGCACATTACCTTAACAGCATGCCCTTTAAATGTCATTAAAGCACATACATGCACATGTAGAGACAATGTGGGAAAAAAGAGGGTGAATTTGAAGCAGAATCTTTTTATGGCTATTGTTTATAATAGCACATTAATGGATATCGTCAATTTAGGTGTCTATAATGGGAAAACACTGGGTGAAATGGACATGGAGAAGGGATACTAGTTACTATTATTGAAACTTTAACAACCAGTGTAAGGTAGCTGCTGCCAGGGTAAATCAGATCATGGGATGCATGTTGTTTTATATGTGTTTAGTATCCTCCCTATACAGGTACCACAATTAATTTTTTTTAAAAAAGCTCAGAGCATACTGAACAAGTGTACACTACCGTTCAAAAGTTTGGGGTCACATTGAAATGTCCTTATTTTTGAAGGAAAAGCACTGTGCTTTTCAATGAAGATAACTTTAAACTAGTCCTAACTTTAAACAAACACACTCTATACATTGCTACTGTGGTAAATGACTATTCTAGCTGCAAATGTCTGTTTTTTGGTGCAATATCTACATAGGTGTATAGAGGCCCATTTCCAGCAACTATCACTCCAGTGTTCTAATGGTACAATGTGTTTGCTCATTGGCTCAGAAGGCTAATTGATGATTAGAAAACCCTTGTGCAATCATGTTCACACATCTGAAAACAGTCTAGCTCGTTACAGAAGCTACAAAACTGACCTTTCTTTGAGCAGATTGTGTTTCTGGAGCATCACATTTGTGGGGTCAATTAAACGCTCAAAATGGCCAGAAAAAGAGAACTTTCATCTGAAACTCGGCAGTCTATTCTTGTTCTTAGAAATGAAGGCTATTACATGCGAGAAATTGCTAAGAAATTGAAGATTTCCTACAACGGTGTGTACTACTCCCTTCAGAGGACAGCACAAACAGGCTCTAACCAGAGTAGAAAAAGAAGTGGGAGGCCGCGTTGCACAACTAAGCAAAAAGATAAGCACATTAGAGTCTCTAGTTTGAGAAACATACGCCTCACAGGTCCCCAACTGGCATCTTCATTAAATAGTACCCGCAAAACACCAGTGTCAACATCTACAGTGAAGAGGCAGCTGCGGGATTTTGGGCTTCAGGGCAGAGTGGTAAATCCAAGTTTGAGGTGTTTGGATCACAAAGAAGAACGTTTGTGAGATGCAGAACAAATGAAAATATGCTGGAAGAATGCCTGACGCCATCTGTTAAGCATGGTGGAGGTAATGTTATGGTCTGGGGTTGCTTTGGTGCTGGTAAGGTGGGAGATTTGTACAGGGTAAAAGGGATTCTGAATAAGGAAGGCTATCACTCAATTTTGCAACGCCATGCCATACCCAGTGGACAGCTCTTGATTGGAGCCAATTTCATCCTACAACAGGACAATGACCCTAAACACACCTCTAAATTGTGCAAGAACTATTTACAGCAGAAGCAGGCAGCTGGTATTCTATCGGTAATGGAGTGGCCAGCGCAGTCACCAGATCTGAACCCCATTGAGCTCTTGTGGGACCAGCTTGACCGTATGGTAGGCCAGAAGTGCCCATCCAACCAATCCAACTTGTGGAAACTGCTTCTAGAAGCGTGGGGTGCAATTTCTCCAGCTTACCTCAACAGATTAATAGCTAGAATGCCAAAGGTGTGCAATGCTGTAATTGCTGCAAAAGGAGGATTCTTTGACGAAAGCAAAGTTTGATGTAAAAACAATGTTATTTCAAATACAAATCATTATTTCTAACCTTGTCAATGTCTTGACTCTATTTTCTATTCATTTCACAACGTATAGTGGTGAAGAAGTGTGACTTTTCATGGAAAACACAAAATTGTTTGGGTGACCCCAAACTTTTGAACGGTAGTGTATATGGGCACAAAAAAGCCACATATTGCTACAAAAATACTTTATAAACATCGCCATGCGGGGGGTCTGAGCATATCAGACTTGTAATAGCATTATATTGCTTCAATGGTCTCTACATTGCCATTTTTATGTAAAACCTCTCAACCCGAATCCGTTGGTGTTGGCATCCTATAAAACATGGGAGCAATATCACATTAGCACCGACTCTGATTTTCCCTTAGATCATACACTCTTTAGGCTATCCTTTTTGGAGGCCAGCATACCAAAACTTGACCTCCCCAATTGGAAGGCTAGGAGTAGGGATGGTCCGAACCTGGTTTGGGTCGGGTTCGTACGAACCCGAACCCGAGGAAATGATTCCCGCTGTCTGCCCTTTCTGTGGAGAGGGTGGATATAGCGGGAGGACCCTCTGGAAAACTGGGATACAGCCATAACCATAGGCTGTATCCCAGTTTTTCAGGCGGTCCTCCCGCTGTATCCACCCGCTGCACGGAGCGGGCAGACAGCGGGAATCTGATGCAGAGCGTTCGGGTTCATACGAACCCGAACCTCGGCAGGTTCGGACCATCCCTAGCTAGGAGAATCACAACTATTAGCTCTTTTTTATGAAAATGACATTGCACTTTCGTTTAGCTTTGTTTTTTAAATTGCTGCAAATCAGCCTACGGGAATTTAGGCAGATAGGATCATTTTTATGTTTTTCTATTCTAACAAAAAAGGCTTTAGACTTATCTATGATAACATGAATAAACTCAGTACATTTCACAAGTTGTATCCCTAGAGGTCATGGGAATTAGAGCTCCTTCACCCAATTTCAGATGAGGATTGGAGAGGAGTTTTTAATACTGTTCATCAGGTGTTTAAGAGTAGTTCACACTTGGAATCAGCATTGAAAACCATCTTGAGGTGGTATCCCACCCCAGCTAAATTAGCTCAGATATAGGACATGGCATCTGATAGATGCTGGAGAGCTGAAGGTAATGGGTTAACTTGTACTGTTTTATTTACTGTTTGACCAATCACAGGTGTAGGTGCCTCATACAGTGTTCCACCAACTACTCTTCTTCCCTTACCTTTCTCTATACAGCCCCACCAATAGGCGGTTATATATAGGGTTGCCCCTCTATAAACCCAGTTAGTTCCTGGTGGGAGATCTTTGGTCTTTTTTTATTGTATGGGGAAAAAGAGATCCAGACCAGAGGGAGAGAGTTCCTGCTGCAGCAAAGCAAGGCCTGGCCCAGCCCAAAGCCCTTGTCAGAGATTACAGACAAAGCCAGAGATTTTCTTTTGAGGGAGACTATTCTTATGATGTATCCAGCGCTACAAAAACATGGCCACTTTTCCCCCTCTCTTGAATCCAGATTGGGTGGGGTTTCAAACTCAGTTCCATTGAAGTAAATGGAGCTTAATTGCAAACCACACCTGAACTGGAGACAAGAGAGGGGGAAAAGTGGCCATGATTTTGTAGTGGTGGATAACCCCTTTAAGCCAAAGAAGGGAGAACCGTCCTCTAGGGACCACCTTGTCCACACCTGGGATCTCTCTTTACCAGTAAGGACAGTCCAAAGGAGTCAAGAAACTGATCCTCAATAAAGACAAAAGTGCAGTAAGGGTGCCTTCACACGTACCGTATCAGGCTGGGTTCACACTACGTATATTTCAGTCAGTATTGTGGTCCTCATATTGCAACCAAAACCAGAAGTGGATTAAAAACACAGAAATGATCTGTTCACACAATGTTGAAATTGAGTGGATGGCCGCCATTTAATGGCAAATATGTGCTGTTATTTTAAAACAACGGCTGTTATATTGAAATAATGGCAGTTATTTACTGTTATATGGCGGCCATCCACTCAATTTCACCATTGTGTGGACAGAGCCTTTCTGTGTTTTAAATTCACTCCTGGTTTTGGTTGCAATATGAGGACCACAATACTGACTGAAATATACGTAGTGTGAATCAGCCTTCAATACGTATTTAACGCTGCGTATTTAACGCTGCGTTTTTATCGCTGCGTTTTTTACATGCGCGTTTAGATTTTCACATGATTTTATGTGAAAATCAAAACTGGCACGTAAAAATCGCACCAAAAACGCAGCGATAAAAACGCAGCGTTAAATACGCAGCGATACGGTACGTGTGAAGCTACCCTAAAGCTGATTTATCTTACTGGTTTTGCATGGCTATCCTGGGAGGGCTTGGAAAGTCTGTTACACCCAGTTTTAAAGGCCTGGGGCTCGTATTACCCAACCTGGCACTCTCTGATCTGGTTGGGCAGAAGGCAGTCAGGTAGTCAACTATCTATACGTGAGTATGAGTATTTTTCTTCACTATTCTTCTCTACACTACAATCCCGGCCGAGTATATTAGATAAGAGCTACAAGACAGTCCCTATACCTGTTCTTCTGACAAACCTTCCTACACCTCAGTCAATAGCTGTATCCATGTTTTCCAGACAACCTTAGGGCTTTATCCAACTTCAGCAGCCACCGCTAATCAAATGCCGAATGTTCATCAAATTTAGAGATGAGCGAACCGGGTTCGGGTTCGAGTCGATCCGAACCCGGTTCGTTCATCTCTAAATTTGATGAATGAGAATCCGAGACCCTTCAAAGACAACTCCGGCTGAAATGTTTTATTGCATAAGCAAAGTTAGACTAATTACTAATGTACACTTATTATGGGAAATGCATATATTGTGCTATTGCCCTTAATTTAGTGGATCAAGCAGGCTTCAATTCTGTCCTATACGTGAAGGATCCAGCAGGAGGTGCAGTATATTTACAAATTTCATGCAAATGTAAACATCATTTTTTACATAAAATTTCTACATATACTGCGCCCCCTGCTGGACCCTTCAGGTACAGACTGGGTTGTGATGTCACTTTTTTTTTTACATTTTTTAAATTGAAGACTGCCTAATCTACTTAATTGAGGAAAGTAGGACTTTATGTGCATTTCTCATATGTCTGACTTTGCTTATGTAATAACGTGTTGTCTTTTCATTATGATCATGATTCGAGAAAATAACAATTCACCCTTTTCGGTATTGAGCCTGGTCTTATTCTTCATCACTATTATGTGTATTTATACTGCATCATTATGCTTTGATCTTTACATCTTACCAAGGACATCTACTTGGGGAAAGGGACTGATATAAACAATCATCTTTGTACAACGCTGCAGAATATGTTGGTGCTAAAAAGGCAGCAGGAAACCAATAAATGAAAAAGATTTCACTGCAAAAAGGACAGCAGGTGCACATCAATAATGCCTATAAATATTGAACATAAACTTTCTATGAAGTGGAACATTTCTATGAATATTTTATCTTTCAGTATACATTGTTTTATTATACCAATAAGTACTAACAGTATACCGTGATGTATAAGGACAAGCTGACCTGGTAACTAGGATACAGGAGAGTATGAATGAGCTATACAGCCACCAATAAATGATACACACAATACATACAATATTCTGTACATGTCTAGTAAACATCCAAAAGAGAACAGTCATAAAGAACACAGATTATTTGTATCTCTATAAATCTTAAATCCTTTATTACTAGCTTTCCAAGACAACGTGATGTGTTAGTGACCCTGGAATCAAGAATTTGTATTTTCTAAGCAGGCGCATGATTCCGAGCACTATGTTCTGAGCCTAATGTTAGGGCCTATTTGACTGTCCCAAGCTTAGTGCCACTGATGCTACAGCATGTTCCTCAGGATGGCTTATCATGGTTACCCACTGAATATTTACTTTGTATGATATTAGTATCAGCCCTATCCAAAATAGTTATTTAATAAAGGGAAAAGAAAATAGGAAAAAGTAATACAAAGCAATAATAAAATATTACTAAAATATTAATCTAAATATAATAACATCTAAAATCTGTCAATTAAAGCTAGGAGAATAAAATTGGTTGTCAAGATACCACTAGGATCATCGGAGTGAACGGAGAAATGTGATCACACAGGTGGATCGTCCGTTTTTATCAGACGCCCGTCCGCAGTTATTTCACATTCGTATAATAAAGGCCATTATTTGTTGTGTGAAATGGCAGCCATACAATAAAAAAACTCATTGTCACTGTCAGGGTGGCAACTGTAGGTAGATAGGGCTACTGATCTGGTAATGGTATATTGTGTTCTCACGGAGCACATCAATCACAATTTTGATGTGTTTCTTGACTAGTCTGGGTGCGGCATGAGAAAACCCATGTCATTTTGTTTGCCTTAAAGTGACACTGTCACCCCCTTTTTGCATTTTGACTGCTCTCCACAGGTGTAAAGGTTAAATGTTACAGCTTTCATTACTTATTTTATATCACACCTCATGGTGCTTGTTTTGGTAAAAAGTTGTTTTTATCACCTGTGGATTGGTATATGTGGGCGGGGCCTCGGGGCCTATGTGCCACATCGCTCCGCATCTAGCGCCACTTAGCCCCATCCGTGATGTCATCGCCGCATAGACCCCACCCCCTGAGCAGCCATAGGAAGGGCCAGCCTAAAGCTCTAGGCCCCACCGCCTAGATTGCCCCACACCAATGGCTGCTGAGGGGCGGGGCCTATGTGGTGATGACGTCACAGATGCGGCGTGGCTAAGTGGCGCTAGGGGCAGAGCTATGTGGCACAAATGCTGCGAGGCCCCGCCCACATATACCAATCCACAGGTGATAAAAACGACTTTTTACCAGAACAAGCACCATGAGGTGTGATATAAAATAAGTAATGAAAGCTGTAACATTTACCCTTTACACCTGTGGAGAACAGTCAAAAAGCAAATAGGGGGTGACAGTGTCACTTTAAGTATAACAGTCTGTAAGAGTAAAAGAGTCAATACAACAGGCTGTGTATTTTGTAAACCAATTACCCACCAATCGAAGAATAAGGATATGCAAAGCAGCCCTCGAACGCCAACTTCTAGCGTTAGCATCAGAGAGCTGCTTTGCATATCCTTCTTCCCAGAATTCCCATCGGAGCATGAATGGCCTATAAGTCCTTACATGTCTTTATGACACTCTTCTCAAGGAAAAATATTACCCTTTGGCCTCACCAATCAAAGAACAAGCATGAGCATGTGATGTTTATGTGGGTTTAAAATCAATATTGTTATTTTATTAATCTTTTAAGAACTTGGCAGGGAAAAAAAGAAAAAAAATTGCTTCACAGCTGGGAGAGGTTTAAAAATAACATAGATACTATACTCATCTCTTCCATTCCCCTGATGCCGCCATGCTGTCAGTCCTCCTTCTGGTATCTGTTTCTTCTAGGTTCAGTTTCACCCTGCCCTAGAAGACCTGCCTCTCAGCCAATCAGTGGTGTACTATCTTAGTCGGTGACTGGCTAAGCAGGCAGGTCCTATGGGGTCTGGACACAGAACCTGGAAGAAGTGTTGACAGGAGGGGGGCTAAGAACACTGCAGTGGCAGCTGTGGGGGACAGAAAAAGGTGAGTATAGTATTTTTTTTTTACACCATTTTATTTTATTTTTTTACACCATCTCCAGCCCTGGAACAAATTTTTCTTTTCCCCAAACAACCGTTTTAACAAAGTGGTGATGGCCATTTCCTCTATTTTTGTCCCACATGTCCAATAATTCAATAATGTATGTAGAAGATGGCTGCCTTCTTAGTGTTAGCTGACAGGGCTCAGTGTTCTATTAATGTAGTCTTACGTCCTCAGTGTATGTCAGTATCATTGAGCTGCTGTTGTACATTATTTACTCATATGTAATATGCACTTTACTCCTTTTCCCTTAGGTAGTGTATTACTTAGTGCAGCTCCTTTACACATACAGTGGAAAACCTCAGTGCACTATAACAAGTGGCTACAGCCCTCTCATTTTCATTGGGAAGGGCAGAGTCGTGTTATCGCTTGTCTGGAGCTCTGTGCTGCTGTTCTTCCCTCTGTAACCAGAAAGACACCAGTTAGCAGAGGCGGCAGCACAGTCACTCCCACATATGTGTGGTGTGTACAGTACCCACAGAGGAAAAGCTGCAGGATGGGTATGGGAAGAGATTCACTTGTCCCGAGGATTGCTAAGGGTCTCTGGTTGTAGTAGTGGAAAACATATCCTTTTTATTCTAAATAAATGTATATGATTTTCTTGTTAGTGAACACTGGATGCAACAGTTTCTACTATGTCTGTGGAGTAACAGTCTTGCCAAAGGATAATGGATGACTTCCCTCTCCTCTGTTACTACTATTGCCAAGCATCTGCTGCAAAGACCTGAAGGGTGATTGTAAGGCAGTAACACTCCAACACTCATTATCATAGGAAGAACACAATATTAAAACCACCTGCATAATAAATACTTAGGCCCCCTTATGCAGCCAAACCATTTCAGCATGGACTCCTCAAGACCTCTAAAGCTGTCTTGTGTAACCAGGATCCAGGATGTTAGAAGCAGGTACTGTAGTGAGGTGCGGTCTCCATGTTTTGTTTTTTTTTCACCACGTCCAACAGATGTTTGATTTGATTGAGACCTGGGAAATTTTGAGTCAACACTGTGAACCTTAAGATATTCCTCAAGACCACTACCATTAGGGAATACCATCACCATAAAGGGTATTATATGGTCTGCAGCAATGTTTAGGTGGGTGGTAATATCCACATAAATGCCAGGACACAATTATCCTACCAATAGTTCTTCCCGAGCTAAGTGACACAGCCATCATGCCATGATTAACCAGACCAGGCCATCTTCTCCCATTGCTCCATGGTCCCGTCCTGATGTTTACATGCCCACTGTAAAAGCTTTTAGTAATGTACAGATAATAGCAATGGCAGCCCTATAAAGCATGTTGTAATGCACTGGGTGTTCTGACCCCTTTGTATCATAGTCAGTAGAACCATCTTAGCAATTTCTACTACAGTACCTCTTCTGTGGGATTGGACAAGATGGGGTAATCTTCACTTCACACACAAATCATTAAAGGAGTTATCCAGCGCTACAAAAACATGGCCACTTTCCCCCCCCCTGAGAGGACCTGAGACGTAGCGTCTCGGGCGGCGTCAGACACCAGGAAGCAGCCGGGAACCAGGGACCGGAGCGCCGCAATGCGGGACCCGCCGCTGGAACCGGGGAGGTGAGTGGACGTCTTTTTCCTCAGCCACCCCCTCCCCGGTCCCATCAAAAAAGTGCCCCCCCGCCGGAGTACCCCTTTAAACTCTTGGCATTTGATTACCGGTGGCTGAAGTTTTTGGATTCAGCCCTAGGAAGCCCTAGAAAACATGGATACAGCCTATGACAGCCATCAAGTGCCGAACGTTGGGGTTCAGACGGCCCCTAAACATGCTTGAAACTTGCTATACTCTAATAGCTATTAAAGGCTTTTTGTACTAACCACTGCACACCTGGAACAACCCACAAGACCTTCCATTTTGGAGATGCTCTGAACCAATCATCATAATCTGGCTCATATCAAGGTGACCCAGATCCTTACACTTACCTATATTTCCTGCTTTCATTTACTTCAAAACCAGACTGCTCATTTACATATCTGCCTAACAAATCCCAGATATCCCTTGACAGTTTCCATTATAACAAGGTAATTAACATTATCCACTTTACCTGTCAGTGGTTATCACTGATCAGTGTATGTTACTAAGCAGCCCAGTGAAGACACTCATTTACCGCATGGAGGATGTGGGCGCACAATAGGTACTAATTGGTCAATGGAATCTAACATACAAAGTTGCATGCCATGCAACACAAGGCTCCATAGTAACTTTTGGGACTTTATGGAAAAAGGCTGCATTTTCTATATTATGTAAAAAACAAAGCAAGGTCAAGATACCAACCTTGCAGGGAAATTCCAAATCTGCTAAGGGTAGAATAGTGGTGGAGATACTACAGTACAGACTGGACCTTCCCTAATCTATACTATTACAACCCTCGGTAAATGACAAAACGCACTTGTTCATTGAAATATTTCTCCCTTTGAATGTATTTTGTAGAAATCTGAAAAATGTATAAATGGTAGTGTCCAACCAGGGAATTTATCTCCTAGATTTAATTTTACCTATTAGAGACAGATACAGCCATAAGCTAGGTTCACACAAACAGCCATCATACAAGGCCGAAACAGTATCATAGTACACCAGTAAGCAGGATAATAAGGTCATAACAATGGGTTAGATAGTGTAATGGAATATGCAATGGAATATAGAGAAATAAACCAACAACACACATTTCTGATGGACAGTTGGGTTCAAGTCTGGGGAAGTAGCAAGCCAGGGTTAGGGCCAGTTCACACAGAGTAAAACTGGCAGAATTCTGTGATGGAACTCTCCGCCGCGGAATCCCACCAGCCTCCATGTCATACTGGCAGTCTATGGGAGGCTCGCGCCCCTCTTCTCTCCATGCGGAAGAATGGACATGTCAATTCTTTTGAGCGGAGAGGCGCTAACCTTCATTTAGACTGCCAGTATAACACAAAGGCTGGCGGGATTCTGCGGTGGAGAGCTCTGCCGTGGAATTCGGCCAGTTTCACTCCGTGCGGAAGAATGGACATGTCAATTCTTCCGAGCAGAGAGAGGAGGCGCGCGAGCCTTCATATAGACTTGCATTATGACACAGAGGCTGGTGGGATTCTGTGGCAGAGAACTCCGCCGCGGAATTCCGCCAGTTTTACTCCGTGTGAACTCAGCCTTATACTTGGAAGTCTTGGTCATGCTCTTTCAACCAATGTCAGACGTTTGTAGCTGTGTGACACGTCAGATTGTCTTGCTGAAAGTTTTCAGTCTGTCCCAGGGAAGACAATCTGCACGGATTTCATCTGCTAGGATGGATTCTCATCTGATGCTTTTCGCCTGACACAACAACATTCATCTGTTTGATAAAGCAGAAAAAGAAGCCTTTTTTTGCCGATACAACTTAGCAGAAGTACAGTGACCATTCATTTGCTGCCGAGCCACATGCACTGTAGGGTTCGCTGAATCATTGTTTTAGACATGTCTGGTAGCTGCCTGTTTCATTTAGCAGCGAGCACTTTTATTGTGAAAGTTCACTTCTAACATCAATGGCATGTGGTACTTGCAGTTTTAGACAAAAAAGTGCAGCAGCAACCTACAGGTGCAGGGATATACTGTATATACTCCTCCCAGCGTACACACGGCAAACACCTGCTCTGTAGATATTAAAAAGTGAGGATCTTAGCAAACTATCTGATCAAACAGAGTGTACCATGTCGCCACATTAAGGCGTCCTCGAGACATGGTCCCTGCTCTAGCATTTTCACACTAGCAATGGCCTCTCCTGGGCTGAATAAGCCTACAACTAAGCAGATAGGAGCCAAATGATATCTTTTACAGCACCCTTGGGACATGGGCAGAGTGCAAGCCAACAGGAGGTAGCCACACCACCCACATTTAACAGAAGAAAAAAAAGGTGCAACCTGCAGTGTGAACAGAGTCATAGATGTGCTGCCAAATTCCCCCCCCCTTTTTTTTTCCTGATGAATGTGGGGGGTGTGGCTACCTCTTGTTGGCCTGCACTCCGCCCATGTCCCAAGGGTGCTATAAAAGAGATCATTTGGCTCCTATCTGCTTAGTTGTAGGCTTATTAAAGCCCAGGAGAGGCCATTGCTAGTGTGAATATGCTAGAGTAGGGACCATGTCTCGAGGACGCCCTAATGTGGCGACATGGTACACTCTGTTTGATCAAATAGTTTGCTAAGATCCTCACTTTTTAATATCTGCAGGTGTTTATCGTGTGTATGCTAGGAGGAGTATATACGGTAAGCCCTTGTACCTGTAGGTTGCGGCTGCACTTTTTGTTTTTTGTCTGTACTTAGTCATAGATGTGCTGCCAAATTTTCCCCTTTTTTTTCTGTACTTGCAGTTTTTACACTGCTTATCCACAATGGTGCTATTTGTCCTCTCATGATACTTTCACCATAGCAGCATGCAAATATTTCACACACGCCCCTTGAGAATGAATATGTCTTCAGATAAGGTAGCTAATCACACACCTTATATACCCAGCAAGCCATCTCACAACACGCAACTTCCTTCATGAGTTACTGTACGTGCTATCGACATCGGAAGTATAATGTGGTCATAATAATGTGAATTGACTGTGTATTTTCTTATATTAATTTTTTTTTCTTGTACATTATTTTTGGTGCAGCCATCTGGCCTGTGCTGCTTTTAACAGCATTTAGATATTTATGCTTTGCAGCAAGCCCCATTGATATAACCATCAATAGACAGGAGTTGTCCCATTTACATCAACAGAAAGGTCTGTATTCTTAGGCCTAATGGCCAGACTGGAAACTTCAAGATTTCAGGATTTACCATAGTAAAATGGAAAATTAGAAGAAAAAAAAAAATTATTTAAACTATAGGTGATTTTTTTTAAATGACATGTTGCCTTTAGGCTTCATTGGACTGAGTAACTGAATACTTATTGTATGATAGGGAGATGACCCTATAAAAGGCTGTAATAAAACGAATGTACCAGTTGACTTAGTTTCCGCAATCAGCACTGTTTTCTTCATGTGCACTTTGCTCATGTGATCTACGCACTGAAGGAAGGCCTATGGTAATTATATCCCCTCCCCTCGGTGACATGCTTTTATTAGAACCAAGTCTGGCCACATCCACCAATTCTGCATTACGTCACCAGTATCTCCGCACCAGAGTCGACCAGGTGGTAGGGAAAGAAAAAAAAATTACCATACAAACTGGTACATGCTCTCCAACATCTATTCCCGTCAAGGCCTTACAGCGAATTTGAAAAATTGACCACAACATGTAAGTAAATCCTTAGGCAATGTTTGTATAGTCACTAGTCTGTCTCAAATGACTCAGCTCCTAAGCTCAAAGCTGAACAAGCATCATCTTGGCAGCAAAGCAGAAGAAAGCTTGGCGGCAGTCAAGGTACACCAATCTGAATCTCATCTTCTGAGATTCTCTATAAATAAATTAGATATAGAACATCTTTAAGGGCACATAACACCCTCACCTCTGAATTATCTCAGGTATCTTCTATCTCAGTAGGCGCTTCGGATATTCCAGTGGTGTGCACACCATCTTACAAGTGCAACAGCTTTGAATGAACACAGTTCTTTGTACATTTCCCCCAGGGCCAGCATACATGGGTAGAAATTGCACTCTGAAGTTGGAGAGTTTGTGAAAAATTGGAGAGGTGGCGAGGAGCGAGACCAACAGTTTACCAATCCTCTGGGCTCCGTGCCTCAGTCTCCCATCTTATTACATACACATTAAGGACAGCGAGACATCTGCTCTCTGCACATTTGGCTTTATTTCGATTTCTTCCTTCCCAAATACAAATCATTTCCCAAACGTCTGACAGCGAAAATTACAGGACAATAGGAGAATAAAAAGACCTATCTGTTCTAGGTTTAGGGAAAAAAAAACATATACATTTTTCATGCAGATAAAAAAAAAAGGAAAAAAAACACAATAGGAATGTGACAACGGCAATAGATCAGCGTAATGGGACTGCAAAGAGATTTTTATTTATTTGTGTATGTTTAACAGGATGCCTTAGGCGAGAGAAACACGACGGAGGCATAGAGACGAGGAAGAAGCTTTTGGAAATGCTGTTTCTTTGGGGGCTCAGAGGAATAGGAGTTTGCTAATTAAATGCCACATCTTGACCCCTAATTCAATGCACTTGGGTTTGCCGGCACATTGTAGTGATAGGGGAGGGGGCGCATAATAGCTTCTGAACAGTTGTCAGTGATTAAATTGCCTCTCCACTGATAGAAGAGAAGTATCTGCTTGTCTTAATATGCATGGGCTGCAAGGCGAGCAAAGGAGGCTTAACCCAGTGCAGCTCCGAAGAATCGATGAGTGCTCTGAGTAAGCGATTGTTTTGGGACATGCACGGAGAAGAAGAAAGAAACAATAAATATAACATGCCCATTGCCAACTATTGTAAGGAAAGGCAGTTTGTAGACTGTAACAAAAATATGACTGCTGTTGGTCAGATACAGATCACAAAGGCCCCTAGAGGAAATGAATGTTATATACTGTACATTCTGATTTTTTTCTAAAATTGATACTGCTATATAGAGACAGCATTCAGCAGCAAGTGTTAGCCTGGAGAGTATATAAGAAATACTCTATACTGGCAACAAGTTGATGCCTTTTTTCACTCTGACAACCACATGACCGAGATGTGCCAAGGAGGCTTTTTGGGCTGGTATAATGCTTAGCAGTTTACATTAAAATGTCACCCCTGAACATGGACTGGCCACTTGACACACTATAATAATTGTACAGACCGACAAAAGGACACTATTATTGAATAGGAATAGGGTTATACTGGAACTGAACAGAGGGGGATGAATACGTGGAACCTGATAAGTAAAAGTTATCTACCAATCATCACTAGAACATGTCATCAGGAAAATGGTGTAAGATGTAAGGACACTTTTTTAGCTTCAGTGACGGAGAGTGATGTAACCACTCATGATAGTAAGCTTTCCTGTATGAGAAGAGGGTTTCTTTAATCTTGTGTAAACTGAAGATGCGTGGCTGATAACAATGTATGTTAATGGTGGCATGAATGATACAAAGATCATTTGTGTAGAACGGTTGCTTGATTCATCATGCTGTGAAAAAACGAGATTGGTGCTTGTAAATGCAAACAGCAGGTTTCGGGACTGATATCCAGTGCAATCTAAACATTTGACAGGTGTGGAAGGCATATCAAAACTTTATATAATTAACAGTACTGTTTTAAGTTTTTTCATGCCTGTAGCGCTAAGAAAGTTTTAATCATACACCATTTGGTTATTTCGTTGCCAAGCGTCCGCTACAAACCTTCCCCAACCCTTTAAGTTTTGACTGACAGCTCCATCGGTCTGTGCCTGGTTAGGACATATTATGATACAGCATAGAGCTGGAGCTTTCAATCACAGAGGGGAGGGGTTGATATCTCAGAACAGTGAGCTTGGTGTGATCAAAACTGCTGTCAGGAGTCATCTACGGTAAATCAACCTAGACTACATAATTTAATCCATAGGAGCCAAAAGGGTCTGCCCCCTTTCCTCTGCCTCTTTGCTCAAAACATAAGTCGTTTGACAAGGTAACCTTATGACATTTAGTACTATACAATTTAGTGCAATTAAATATAAAAACTATTGTATTATATCTCATCAGAGAAAAGTGCTCAATTTTCCTTTTGTCCGGGTCTATAGATGAGTAAACTCTCTGCATTTGACTCACGATGGCCTAGGAAGTTGGATGCAGCCCTTAAGAGTTGTGGGAAACATGGATATAGCCTATGTCCTATGGCTGTATCCATGTTTTCCTGACAGCCTTAGGGCTGCAACTAATTAAATGCTGAGAGTTCGAATTTAGATAAACCAGAGTATGCGCGAGGTTCACATATCTCTATGCAGGGTCCTGTCCTGCTTCCCTTTCCTCCTAAAATCATGAAGGATCAGTTACCTGCTGCCCATACACGTCTGTAGAAAGGGGATATTGGGAAGAGGGGAAGTTAATGGAGAGAGCAAAAGGCAGACAAAAGGCCTATAGAGAAGCCTATATTGCAAGTATTAGACCTAACCCCAAGGATTCATTCACAGCTTAGACTGCTCATTATTGCTTTATAATGTTCTTCAGGCTGGGTACACTGTAAATAAATAATAGAGCAGGATCTCCTATTTTGTGTGCACAGTGTATGACAGACATCATAGAGGTTAGGCTCCACCTACTAGTTTAGAAAAAATAAAAATTAGAGGTAGAGCCTGCAGGGGGAAAAAGTGGTGGAAAAATGCAACTTACAAGTAATCTAGAAATAGTGTTTCATCTCTTGTGTATACACATGTCAGCTTATCCTAAACAGCTGCCTCAAATGACAGGTACGCTTTAAAGCGGTTTTATGATATCTATCCACAGTAATAAACAGCCATTAATGTAATGACTTGCTTCATAATGTCAGCATTGTGATCAAGTAAATTCCTATATATAGAGATAGGCCCATATGTCGTATTATTGTGAGGTTCATCCAAATGACTCCCGTGTGGTTTACAGCATCAGGCTGCCTGCACAAGGCGTTCAGAGTATCTTATCAGAACAAATATGATTATCTCAATCTCCTCACGCAAAGGCTTTTTGTTAATGTCCCAGAGAGAAGATTAACAGCCATGCTAATTGAGGTTTTGGGGCTAATCTACTTAAAGTCTACCAATGTCACCGACTCAGACGGGATTGACAGTGGTGTAACCCTTACTGTCGGAGGTGCCAGCAGCACATTGCAGTCAATTAACTGCTACACCTTGCCTCCTAATTCTGTGCGCTTGGATGTGTAGTCTTCATAGGGTATTACACAGTCTGCAGTAAGGATCAGTGGTTGCCAGCGATTAGCTATTTGATTAATATTCATGTTTTGTGAACGGCGAATGTCTTGGCCGCCACAGGTTTTCCATAGTCATTTCTCCATGGGGTTTTCCCATAAAATACACAATGACATTTGTGCAGTGCAATGCTCTGCAAGTCATACAGCCAACAATATCTGTCCGTTAACCAACGTTACTCACCGCGATGACTCACAAAGAGCTATTGTTTGTGTTCCCTGATCTATACATGCCCATAATAGTGGTGATTGCTAGTAATAACCTTCAACACCTAACATGCACCTGGGCTCTGCAGTTATAATGATCCGTGTTCATGGGTAGGAGAATAACAATACCCACAATTCATCTCTACTTTCTAAGTGCGTGCAGAAACCAGGATGCCAAGGCCCATTACCTTAACAGCCAATTGCCCTTCATTGGATTTCCTTCCTATACCAGATGATGATTAAGACCATCTCGGAATATTTTCATCTTTTCATTCTGGTTTCCATCCAGAATAAATGTCTCTTGACCTTTGCGGCCATTAACAATATGCGGCGTACACAAGCCGCACTAGACCCTTGTCCACCCTGATTGACCTTTCCTCTGTCGTCTGGAAGCAATCTGCATAAGTTACATGGGCAGCCTTTCTCTTCTCCACACTTTGTACATGACATCTCCTATTCCCTCTTCTATGCAGGTGCCGTCTTTAAACAGTATTATGTAAATTGTTGCTGGTAACGTCTTGTGGAATACTAAATGATGACTGTATATATCAGCAGGGTGGGAATATTCTTAAAGGAACACAATGCGGAGAAATGAATGATGAAGGAAGCAGAGGATAAGAGTGCCCACAGTGTTGTCAGTCTGCAGGATCCTCAGCACGCTCCTTGTAGAAATCTTACAGGAACAGCAGGTGTTAATTTCTTCTCGATGCCATCCATTTCTATCTGGCAGATGGCTGTAGGGACAAGCTTGTTGTGTCTGGCCTTCTACAGCAGATAGAGCAGAGGGGGAGGGCTCCTGCTGCTCTCAGGTGCCTTACAAAACCACATACAGGTCTTGTCAGAGGAGAGGAAGCAGGAGACTATCTTCTCTACATGCAATAAGGGACAGGTTTAAACCATATGTGCATTTGCTCAAGCAACATAATATTTAGGTATTGCAATTGTAACAGCAATCTGTTGCTAAGATTGGGCTTACAATGTAGTAGAGGATATCAGCAATAAGGTATGCCGACATACAATGGGGGAGGCATCTGCAGTGGTCCTATTTACTTTAAAGGGGCTGTCCTGCGAAAATCTTTTTCTTTCAAATCAACCGATATCAGAAAGTTAAATAGATTTGAAATTTACTTCTATAAAAAAAATCTAAAGTCTTCCCATACTAAATGTCATGCAGGAAATGTTGTTTAATTTCCATTCTGACACAGTGCTCTCTGCTGACATCTCTGGCCGAGACAGGAACTGTCCAGAGCAGGAGAGGTTTTCTATGGGGATTCATAGAAAACAGAGAGAGTCTGCAGAGAGCACTGTGTCAGACTGAAAATAAAACAACATTTCCTACAGGACATACAGTAGCTAATAAAATTGGGAAGACTTGAGATTTTTTAATAGAAGTACATTACAAATCTATATAACTTTCTGATATCAGTTGATTTGAAAGAAAAAGATTTTCGCTGGACCTCCCCTTTAATGCACAGAATTAGGGTTGGTCCGAACAGAGTTCGGTTCGGGTTCGTACGAACCCGATATCTCGGTAAGGTTTCCCGCTGTCTGCCCGTTCCGTGGAGCGGGCGGATCCAGCGGGAGGACCGCCTGGAAAACTGGGATACAGCCATATCCATAGGCTGTATCCCAGTTTTCCAGGCGGTCCTCCAGCTGTATTCGCCCGCTCCACGGAGCAGGCAGACAGCGGGAATCTGATGCCGAGCGTTCGGGTTCATACGAACCCGAACCTCGGAGGGTTCGGACCATCCCTACACAGAATGTAACTTACTAGAGACTACATTTAATCCATTTCCCAAAAATGGATTATGTGCACGGGGTGCTGAGGTTTTTGTGGACTTTGTAGTTTACTCTATAGGCTAATTAGGTGGTTTGGTGCACTGGGAGCGTGACGACGACCTCAGTGCACTGATCTGCCCCAGCTCGCTGCCTCTGCAGTAATGAGCACTGAGTGACATCACTACAGAGCACCTTTCCCAATATTTACTAAAAGGTGGCGGGCCAGCTGTGGCCAACTGGTGCATTGAGGGTGGTAGTCCTGCCCTCAGTGCACCAAACCACCATTTTAGCATATGGATTCAACTACAAAGTTCACAAGATCCCTTACCCTCATCCTCAGCGCCCCATGCGCTATAGGGACATAACAGCAGGTTGGATGCTTCTTAACTGCTGATCGTTTCCATTTAAAGCAAAGACAAAGAAAAGCGTTGGTTTTCTCTATTTTTCATTTGGGCTTTTCCTTCATCTTTTTTTCTTCCATTGATCTGAAGGCACAGATTGTGTAGTAGACTGTCCATGTGTTTTATGATATTCATCAGACAGTTTTATGGGACTATTATATAACACTGAGGCATATGGGAAATCAGCGGTAGAAAGTTTGTAAAATGAGTCAAGTATCCCAGAAGTAATAAATGAGCATTCTACCACACCAACGCAGGATAATACCATTCCAGGCACTGTGTTACACGAGCTGTACATGTCCTTGGCTAAGGGCACAATACATCAGTATATGGATATACCTTTGTACACTTTAAAGGCATTTAACACACAAAAGTCGGTTCATCTTGAAGCTGGCAGCAAGTAAAGGCAGGCTATGCGATAGATAATTCTTGGTTGTCACAGTGTCTTATGAACCATAGAGTAATACAGATGAAGTAACTGTAGTTTTTACAACTCATGGAAGCCTTCACATTAGGGGACATGCTGTAATTATTCAGTGACAAATATGCTACTCGCTAATTTTCTCTGAAGTAACAAATCCATATTGCAGCGCCATAAAGCGATGATGGTGGCAGGTTTCAAATGCAAAAATTTAGGGCTTGAGCATGCGGCCGTATTATGGCTGCAGTGTATGGGCCCTTACTGTACCTCTATATACCTCCTCATAGGTAATTCCTATGATTATGAATAAAACAGAAGAACTATTTGCGGCATAATCCATTGGAGTATTATTAAATTTATAAATGTAGATTTATTTTCCCTATGGGAGAATATTTTCTTACATCTGGCAACCAGGTGCACACAGAAACCTACAGCAACCTAATACTTTACCCTACAGCTCCATGAACCGTCATTCATTTCTAATCATATATGATGCAATATAAAAGGTACAAGAAGTCTCTAGAAATGATATACTTAAAGAGATAGAAAGTATAAATTGTAACAGTTTTTGCTTATGTAGGACCGGTCACAGCACAACACCTTTTCTTTTAGTAAGGAAACACATGCTAAGTGAGTTACAGGTGGTATAAGAGATGTATGTGCATATATTATAAGTGTAAGTTTGTTTATCATCTTACTGAAGGTGTCAGGAATAACTCTGATCCTGGCTGATTAACCACTTAAATGCTGAAGAAGAAAAAAAGAGACTATGAGAGCTTAAAAGCAAAAGGGAGGGTCAACACCATTAAAGGGGGGCTAGTGGGCTGTTATGGCCGCAGGAGGGCTTAGGGTGGGTTCACATTGCAATTGTGCCCTCCATGGCACATATACATCAGCAAATAGGGTAGAGACATATACAGTACAAGCACGGACAGGCACGGCCCCCAGCTTATGACTATGTTTGGGTCATTACCCTAAGGGCTCTATTACACGGGACAATTATTATTTGGAAAATCATTAGATCGTTCGGATGTGAACGATAATAGTTTAGTGTAACGGCAGACGATGATTAAATGACCAACGAGAAATCGTTGCTCGCTTGATAGAATTTGGACCTATTTTTATCGTTGATCATTTGCATGTAATAAGACGTCGTTCAGTCATTCGCAGCAGCGACGACAAGACGACCGCAATAACGATCATAAGCAACGATCATTGTTCCGTGTGATTGGGTGAACGATTTCAGGAGGTTCGCCATAGCAGTAAAATCGTAAAATCGCTTCGTATAATAGTACCTTTACATATATATGTTTTACCTGGACTCGAGAGTACAGCAGACCACACAATCAAAATATGTATAAGTGCAGGTAATAACCTGAGCATAGTCCCAAGCAGATTATGATTAGTATCCATCAAGAGATCAGCTCTTTTAACAATAAAACATACTAATAAAGTGTAAACTCAGCTGCACACCAAAGAAGAGAACTGGTTCACCCAGGCTGGACTGCTGAAAACTGGAAACACATTGCCTGGCCTGAGAAAACTCAATTTGTGTGCACCGCGCAGATGGCAGGGACAGAACTTGGCCATCATGCCTTGTATAAACAGTTCAGGTCAGTGATGTAACAGTGTGGGAAATGTTCTCTGCGAACACATTAGGCCCTGTAATAGCAAACAAGCTTTTTCATGCCACAACACTGACCTTGTACATGCCTTAACCAGGACAAAACCTCATTTCGCTCAGAAAAAAAAAGTCCTTTAACACCAAAAGAGGTTTTGTCCTGAAGGGGTTAAGGCATGTACAAGGTCAGCAACGATACTGTGTTGCGGCATAAAAATGCTTGTTTGCTATTGCAGGGCCTAATGTGTTCGCAGAAAACATTTCCCACACTGTTACATCACTGACCCGAACTGTTAACACAGGCCAGGCAATGTGTTTCCAGTTTTCAGCAGTCCAGCCTGGGTGAACCTGTGCTCATGATACAGTTCTCTTCTTTGGTGGAGTTTACACTTTATTAGTATGTTTTCTTGATAAAATAACTGATTGATACTCTATCCTCAGGATAAAAGATCGGCTGGTCATCTGTGGGGTGCACCCACCTGGCACCCTCACCATTTAGCTGTGGTGCCTACACTGCATAGTAAATGGAGCCCGGAGTTCTTCATTGAGTAGTGGTATCTCAAAGTTGCTGAAACTTACCTCTCATTTCCTTTAAGAGGAGCTGAGCAGCAGTAACCCCATCCCACAACTACACTATGAATGGAGCCATCTGCTTCTAGCCCTGTTCACGGTGTGGTGTGGGCACCGTGGCTCTTCCGCAGGGGTTCCATGTGTCTGCACCCCGCCAATCAGTGGTTATGACCTGAGGATAGCTCATAAATCATTTCAGCCTGGAAAACCTCTTTAAAGGGGTATTCCCATCTGGAGTAGTTGTATTCTACCCACAGTTTCCATAGGATAGGCCATACATAAGAGATTGCCGATCACTTGGGCCTCCTTGGCCTCTGTCAGTAATAAGGGCTATGCCTAAGGTGATCTATAGATCTGTTGAATGTATATTCTGGGATACTACTTTATGTGTGGAGGGGGCATTTGCCTGCACAGAAAGATCTAAATACTATAAAGATAGACAGAAGGTAGTGTATATGGGGGCACAGAGGGCTCTAACTACTTCTACATGGAAAAAGAGGGACATTACTATTATACTGAGGCACAGGGGGCCCTTACTACTATATGGATGCACCTACTACATGAAGGCAAAAAGCGGGCTAACTACTATATGGTGGGCAAAGGGAGGGTCTATCTTCTATATGGAGGTGTGAGGGAGGCTAATCTACTATATGAGGGTATACATGGTGGCCTTTTTACTATATGAAGGCATAGAGGCCTGCATAGTATATGAGGGCTAAAACAGAGTCTGAATACTACCTAGAGGCATAAAGTGGGCAACAGTGTACAGCAATACACATAGGGATGGTGTTGTAGCAAGGAGCCTAAAATTTTGGACTGGCAGAGTCTGCAGAGACAAGGCATCACCAAGAGAAGTCTTCATGGTGGCCAGGCCAGATAGAGTAAAAAGGAAAAGTAAGTATGAGGTAGATAGATCCAGTATGAAAAAGATATCTAGCAGCTCATCACAAATGGTGGCTTTCACATACGTATGTGACCCTAATATGAGAACACAACCACGGCCACCTTGTAGTGACTAAAAGCTTAGTACCTATACCGCCATTATATGTAGGCAGAGATAGTCAGGTTAAAGGGGTTCTCCAGGATTAAAGAAAACATCATTGCTTTCTTACAAAAACAGCACCATACCTGCCTCTAGGTTGTGTGTGGTATTACAACTGGGCTCCATTCACTTTCAGTGGAAGTGAGCTGCAGTACCACACCCAAACTCAGAAAGAGAGTGGCAGCTAACTCTAATCCTGGATAACCCCTTTAATTTTTACAAGGCTATATAAGTGTTCTTAATCTCTATTCAAGTAATGTAGCAGAATTTACCCTTTATTTTACGGAAAGCATTGTCGTCTGCTGAGGTTTCCTAGGGGTAACATAATCGGTTGGGGGCCCACTCAGACTCACTCGCCCCTCCCTTCCCCCCAGGCTGAACCCCTAGCTACACCCCTGATGGGAATTCATTGTACAGTTAATAGAACATACATAATGAAGACTGGACAGTGCCAGACACTCATCTAATAAATTTCATAGTCATAAAATAGCCATGAAGCCATTTTCCTAAGAGAATAAGAAATAAACAATTACTTTACGCCATACAATTACTCCACTTTACATCTTGGTCACACCAGGCCTTCTGGGTAATGCATTCAGTCGGCTTTTACGCGGCTCCATACCATGGCCGGCTCGCAGACCTCTAGCCTATTACTCCAAACGCACATGAGCACGGACGGCCCTGAACTGCCGCCGCTACTATTACATTCTGTAGTAGTTCTTAACATTTCTCCTCTATATCTCAGCATCTGTTCTGATTCAAAGCCTGCTATTTCTTCCTCCCAGCGAGACGTCTTACTGTATTTCCATGAATTCTTTTCAAGGGGAACTATCTGAACAAAAAAAAAAAAAAGAATCCCAGATTGCCTTGCATAGTCATATTCCCATTTAAACGCAGCTATGGCTATTGTGAAGGGAAACTTATATTCAATTCCATGATTTTCTAGGCTTTACACCTCTCGGCTGCCATATACTGCTGATTTGATGCCTTTAGAACTCCTCCTCTCACAATATCGTAAGTGGGACTTCTTTAGGCGATACGTATAACAGATGATGATAGCCGTCAAAAGAATTCACACTGTAAATAAGGGAAAATTTACTTTTGAGCAAAAATAAAATGAAGCGGTGTATGAGGATATTAATGTGATCCAGCAGCCCTGGCAGTCTCTGGGCTTCTGCTGTCTCTTTCAGCGGGATGAGTGCAGGATGTCACATTTAGGGTGATTGAAGTTAAACAATACATTAAAGGCGAGAGCTGTAGAGAGAGCTCTACAGAACTGTCAAACAATATCATTTGATGAGTTTCTTCTCGTATAATGGATCTCGGTGTGGGAAACAATCTGGAAATGTCAAATAGAGATTTATGTGAAGCTCTACCTTAGATTAACATTGCCTATAAAGTCAGCAGATGTAAAATCTCGCCTCTTTGTAATATATCTTCACCTACTTTTTTTTCGCCATTTTCAGCTCAAAGCAATGTGGAAATCTGTTGCTACGGGAAGATGTCAACTATCAGGCGTGTTGCCATCGACAGATCAGATTATAGGTATGATTTCTAATGATTGCTGGAATAGCCATATTATAGACCTGTATGGCATATCCACCAACTATCCTCAAAATATGAAATAATTTCTTAAGGTGGAAATACCCCTTTAAAAGAATTAGTGGAGGCAAAGCAAAATTAGCTGTGGGTCAATACATGTTCTTAAAGTGACTTTTAATCCAAGATCTGTCCTGGGGTCAATTCAGGAGGTGATGCAGTTATTATCCTAAAAACAACTTTTTAACTCTCATCCCTGTGTCTAATTGGCATGAACTACAGGGTCTGTGCCCTAGGCCCGCAATCCCTCCTCCCCATTTGGAACGCCCCTGGGCAGGATTTCTCCTAATCATCACCTGTCTGAACACTGCACATATGCTTTAATGATCCAGCACATGTGCAGTGTTCAGACTAGTGATGAATAGGGGAAATTCTGCCTGGGGTTGCTCCTAATGATTAAGAGGATAGGAAGGAGGGACAGAGGGGCGGTGCAGGCCTAGAACACAGGTACTCTAGGTTGCGCCAAGTTAAAAAGTTGTCTTTTTGGACAAGAATTGCATTACCGGCCGAACAGACCCCAGAGACTTGGATTAAAAGCAGCTATCTGATGGTACAAGCGTTCTTTGTTTTTTTTTTTTTTTTTGGGGGGGGGGGGGGAGACAGATTGTGGATACAGTAAAACAAACTGATAACACTGTATAACCATAAAAGGAACCTCATATACTTGATTGTATAAAGGAAGCTGAGAGCAATCCAGAAGACAAGTAAAATAATCCATGGTGACATGTATTACTAAAGTCTTTGCCTGGTGCAGATATGCAACAATATGCTAATTATTTGCACAAAAATGTCAAACTTTCTTGTTGATCTGTTCCATGTTTGCTAAGTAGGCAAAGCATGATGCATGGCCACCCCCTGCGAGTAGGCGGGAATTGTAGTTGAAATCAGCCGGCTTTGGGGCAGATTTATGAGGCTGCCACAAGGGAGGTATTCCAAACATACAAAAAGCTGTTTTGCTGGATGTATTGTGCTTTATTGTGACTGTCACTCCCATCATGCTTTAGGATAGAGCATACGGTATATCATCTATTCTCTTTCCTCTGGGATGTGCTTTATCTTGTGTTTTCGGCCTCTATCTGCTCATATATGCGCTTTCTGGGACCTGCCAACTACAGACGACAAATGACAATGGTTTAGAGCACATTTCTAGCTCAGGAAAGTGGTTGATACGTCAAAACCATTACTGGCAAACTAAGGCGAAAATTTCCACTATGGAAAAGAGCATAGATCCGGATGAATAGGGAACATGCCAATCTGGCTTCACAGTATGGTCTATGCTCGTGACATGGGGGGTGGGGGTCTCACCACTAGAGGATTACGCATTTTCCATACACGTTCTTTCCTCACATTCTATGCTATAAATTCACACATACTAATGTTCGCTCTATAATCACGGCAATCTTTTCCAGTTAGTTGAACATTTTTGCCCCGATGACATTGACATATCTATGAAAATGACTTATTAACATGTTTATAACAATTGCGACAGATATCTGACACTCCGGTTGATTGAAAACACTTGTTTGTACCATTTCAAGCATACAAATAAGCAATTATTGCTAATTTGTTGTAAGCTTTGTGGAATCTGACAATGACAAAAGCACGCTATAGAATCTATGCTAGACCATTGACATCAGAATAAAGTCCTGAAAGATGCCATTTCATTGGGTCATTTATTATAAGCAGTAAACAAATAACTTTAGGCAGGATAATAAAAAACACCATAAAATACCATTTCGGTTTATTATGCATCAAAGAAATTCCCCTATTGCCAAATTACCACGGCCAACGGGTATGCTATTCAAACATACATGACTTGCTATTGACGGGTCCCTCCTCCCTAGATACCCCATTAAATGACATGAACATGGAGCTGTTTTATGTAAATATAAAACATACAAAAACAATGTTATATTAACATCTCAAAACCATTCCAGAAAAACAATCCTTGATGCCTAGATGACAAGGAGGTGCCCCCTTGGCTAGGGGGCACCAGAAAGCAACGCCTATGTGCCTTAAATAATAACCCACTACAAACTGGAGCCTAAGTTAATTCTTAAGTTGGCATCCAATACATAACCTCTTAGATAGGGAGTCCAGAAGCTACCAAATGGTACCCTCCCTCAATCTTCAATATCAATATATAACTTTGACTTGGAGTACCCCTCGCACCTACCACTAAACAACTGCTGCAATAAGAACAAACCTCAAACCAACTTAGGCTGTCCAACCTAATCACCTGCCGAGCACCAGTGACACCAGAAATTAAAGGGGTAGTGCGGCGCTAAACAATTATTCACTCAATAACACACATTACAAAGTTATACAACTTTGTAATGTATGTTATGTTATTGAATCGCCCCCTTCCCCATGTTTCCCCCCACCCACACCAGACCCGTAAGTGTAGTGCTCTATACATACCTGCTTCTTGCCGACCCCCACGTCATCAGCTGCTCAGCCGCGATTGGCTGAGCACAGTTATGCTCAGCCAATTGCGGCTGAGTTGCTGATGACGCGGCAGAGGGCGTCCGGCACTAGGGACGGTCGGTGCGGTTCGGCCGTCCGTCCGAAGATGACATCATTGGCACAAGATGGCGGATGGGGGTCGTCAAGAAGCAGGTATGTATAGAGCAATACACTTCCGGGTCTAATGTGGGTGGGGGGAAACACGGGGAAGGGGGCGATTCACTAACATAACATACATTACAAAGTTGTATAACTTTGTAATGTGTGTTATTTAGTGAATAATTGTTTAGCGCCACACTACCCCTTTAAGAGTGGTTGAACATGCAAATGGGTGGTAGTTAGTGGGTGGGTATGTATTTTCTGCCACTTGAAACCTAAATGGTTGGCTACTACCTCTTGGGGATCCCTTATATTAATTAATTTACCTTTAAGGAGATTTATCATCTGGCCACCAGATTTCAACACATTAGGTGACACTCCGAGAGGGAATCAATAAACACCAGAGGGCGCCATGACAAGTATCTAACAATATCTAGACACAGAAACAGGCTTTAAATTAATTCCAATCCAAAACTTGTTATTTTGTGCTCACTTCTAACAGAGTAAACTAATATTTAAGCGTAACAAAAAGCACTTTAAGAAAAAAAACTCTTAGCCTTGGTTTGTATTACTTGTTAGCATAATGTGCATTCCAATGACTGTATTGTGCAAATTGCTTTTAAATCATCAGGTACCGCTCAAGAAAATAAAAAAACAGGTTAATTGTATCAAATTAAATTATTCATGTAGAAACCGGGTAAATTACAATTGAAGGGAATAATGTTGCTGCCTGAGACACTTCATCTCGCCCAGTTCAGAGGAGAGGCAGAATTTAATGAAGAACAATAATAGTGTATGCTACAATACACAACCTAACTATTTCCTATGTACACAGATCACAACATGCTTCCAGCAGAGAACACAAGGCTGCTGTATAATTTAAAATCAATATGACTGTCATCTGAAATATATATCAGCCAGACCTCCGATCAGCCGGGATCACACAGTTAATACTGAACAAATGCTACGATTAGGACTCACGCCTAAAGTTTATAAAGTCACCGCATCTACTGTATGACAGGTGAAGGCTGATTGGCCAATACATTCCCAGAATACATCCCGTGTACAGCTAGGATGGGGCTGGGGCCGCTCCTTATGGTGATGTACAACACTTTGGGATATATCTCCTCTTCATTACAGTATCTGTGTAGCCCAATGCTGTGTAGTGCATCATGAAGCAGATGACAGTGAGCACTGCGAGTAAGGTAGCTCAGTCTTAAAGGTAATGTGCCATCTACAATTCTTTTTACTTATTGGAGCCAGCTGTTTCTATTTTTTTTATGTAATTTTTCCTATTCATCACTCGGACAATATTATAGGGGCAGTCTGAGCATCTGCTGTGCTATGTTAAAGTACCAGTCCTTTTTTTGGGTGATTCCCCTCCCCCACAGGCTGGCATGTATACTTTCCACTGCTTTCTTACAGCACTGTGCCATTCAGATGCTCCAATGCCATTCAGACCCCTTTGATGCCGACATCATGGTTCTTCTGACCCTCTTTCTTCTCCAGACCTTTTGAAGGCTGGACGCCAGGGTCTTTAATGCATCTATATGAGTGCGCTCTCATAGAGATGCATTGGAGACTCTGACTTTTAGTCTCCTTAGCTGTGCGCCAGCTGGAGAAAAAGTCATGTGGGCACCAGCGGGATCTGAATGGCACCGTAGCATCAGAATGGCACCGCACCATGAGAAAACAATCTTCACGGGTAAGTATACATGCCAGCCTGTGGCGGAGAGGGGCCAGCAACAAAAAACAAACAGACTGCTTCTTTAACAGCATTTAAAGGTATGCTGTAAAGTAGCTACTGTACACAGAAACAATACACTAAAAGGGTAACAATTTGGGCCCCGTGCAAAAATCAGTCTGCAGGGAGGGGTGAGGAGGGCAACAGTAACCATTATCCATTGTGAATACCCTCATCCCATCTTAACTATATACTGGTGTCACCTTTCACCATAATCCTGATCACAAAGGCCCAAAAAAGATAAAAATACATCCAGTTTAGCCTATATGGATAAAGATTAAACTGCTGCTTTCTGTACAGAGCTGGAAGTATCAGACCCCCCCCCCCAAACCACTTGTACCTCTCTGTCCCTCCTCCCCATCATTAGGAATGCTCCAGGCAGATTGCCTCCTATTCATCAGCAGTGTGAATACTGAACATGGGCTGGATCGTTAAGGCACCTGTGCAATGTTCAGACAGGAGAAAATGTCCCAGTGGCATTCCTAATGATGAAGAGGGTAGGGAGGAGTGACGGAGGGGTGGTACAAAGTTAGGGCACAGATATTCTAAGCCCCGGCTGTTGGGCACGGGGCTGCAAGTTTAAAAGTTGTTTTTTAGGACAATAACTGCATCACCTGCTGAACGGACCCCAGGACAGATCTTGGATTAAAAGCAGCTATCGGAAGGTACAAGTGGTTTGGGGGGGGGGGGGTCAGATTGTAGGTAGAGAGTTGCTTTAAGATGTAGACAGTAAAATGGAAAATTAAAAAAAAAAATTAAAAAAATTATATTCTTTAGGGTCCATTGGCAAGTACAGGATCTGCAGCAAATTTGATGCCACAGATTTTATGCTGCAGATACCAATTTAACAAAATTACTGAGCATAGCATTACATCTGCTGAAGATCTTGTAGGTGTGAATGGACCCTAAAAATGTATTATTCTATGTAATAATGGAAACAGCAGTGCATGTGCGGCCCTGCTATTCCCTGCTGCTGCCCATACTGCTGAGTACAGGCTACAGCAGGGAACAGAAAGGCAGGGCTGCACTGCCTGCTTGGCTGTACATTCCTGCTGCTTTGTATCAATAAAAACGTTCACGCTCTGGCAATGGGTATGTCATCTGGTGTTAACGTTTTGTAACGCCCGGAGTAGTGGATCCACTGGACCGGCACCAGCGATGGCACAAACCTCACCAGGGAGCGGAGTCTAAGGGGCCGCTGGTTTTCACCAGAGCCCGCCGCAAGGCGGGATGGACTTGCTGCGGCAGGCGACCCCCAGGTCGCTACCCCTGGCTTGGTTGCTGGTGTCGGCAGGCGAGGCGTGGCAGGAGATGGCACAGGCAATAGTCTGCAGATGAGAGAGCACGTGACTGGCTGGACACAGGAACAGGTGGAGTGACAGGGGAACAGGAACCAGGAACAGGGACTAGGGACCAGGTAACGGACAGGACACAGGAACAACAGGGAGCTGGGCCAAACGCTATGGGAAGCATGTAGAGGCTCCAACACAGGGGACAGGGCATGCTGGGATTTATAGGGGAGTGATTGGTGCAACTACCAATTAGGAGCGCACTGCCCCTTTAAATCTGAGACAGCCGGCGCGCGCGCGCCCTAGGAGGCGGGGACGCGCGCGCCGGCCGGCACAGCGAGAGACAGGAGCGTGGAGAGGTGAGGCGCCCCCCGGGGCCGAACGTGTAGCAGCGCCGGGTCCCTGCACCGGGACCCCGGCAGCTGCATGAGATGGGGGGAGGTCGCGGCGGCGGCCCGGAGCATGGGACGCCGCCGCGGCCGTGACAGTACCCCCCCCCTTTGGCCTCCCCCTCTTTCTAACCTGCAGGAACCCTTTGATGAGATCTTGGTCCAGGATGTTAGCCTCGGGTTCCCAGGACCTCTCCTCAGGACCAAATCCTTTCCAGTCCACCAGGAAGAACCTTCTCCCTCTGACAGTCTTCATGGCCAGAATGTCCTTAACAGCGTAGACGTCGTCAGAGACGGCTTGAGGAGCAGAGAACGAAGATCTATCGGAGAACCGGTTCAGGACCACTGGTTTTAAGAGGGAAACATGGAAGGAGTTCGGAATCCGCATAGTGGGGGGTAGGCGGAGTTTGTAGGTGACAGGGTTGATGCGTCTTAGCACCGAGAAAGGACCGAGGAATCGAGGGCCCAACTTGTAGCTGGGGATCTTGAGTCTGACATATTTGGCCGAGAGCCAGACTTTGTCACCTGGGAGAAAATTCGTGGCAGGTCTCCTCTTCTTATCAGCCTGGTCCTTCATGCGTTCAGAGGCTTTGAGTAAGGACTGTCGAGTTTGTTCCCAGATCGATTGCAGGTCAGATAACAACTCCTCCACGGCTGGGACTTCAGAGGATGGAGAGAGAGGCAGAGGAGGACGAGGATGATGCCCGTAGACCACATAGAAAGGGGACTTGCCTGTGGAAGTCGAGTCCAAGTGGTTATAAGAGAATTCTGCCCATGGGAGTAGATCGGACCAGTTGTCTTGGCGGCTTGAAACAAAATGGCGTAGGTAGTTGCCCAGAATCTGATTGACTCTCTCCACTTGCCCGTTGGTTTGAGGATGATAGGCCGATGAGAAGTCCAGCTTCACTTGGAGTTGCGAGCATAGGGCACGCCAAAATTTAGAGACAAATTGAGAGCCTCGGTCGGACACAATGTGAAGAGGAAGTCCATGCAGGCGAAAGATGTGTCGGAAGAACAACTGAGCCAGACGAGGAGCAGAGGGCAGACCAGGAAGGGCCACGAAGTGAGCCATTTTAGAAAAGCGGTCCGTCACCACCCAAATAACTGTATTGCCCGCAGATGGAGGTAGGTCAGTGATGAAATCCATCCCAATGTGGTGCCAGGGATGATCCGGGACTGGCAAGGGCAATAGTAGGCCGGCAGGTCTTAGACGGGGAGATTTATTCCTGGCACAGACTGCACAGGAAGCCACAAAATCCTTGACATCCTGGAGTAGATTGGGCCACCAGTAGTGACGGGAGATCAATTGCCCGGTCTTTTGGGCTCCTGGATGCCCGGCTACCAAAGAGGAATGCCCCCACTTCAAGATGCGTTTACGGAGTGCGGGGCGCACATAAGTCTTCCCGGGAGGCAGACTCTGCAGAGCAGAAGTGGCAACTGGTACTAGGCGGTCGGGAGGTATTATGTGACGAGGAGATTCCTCTTGCCCCATGACATCGGATGCTCGGGATAATGCATCGGCCTTTAGATTCTTCTCGGCTGGACGGAAGTGGATGGTATAGTTGAACCGAGAGAAGAAGAGGGACCACCGAGCCTGCCTGGGATTGAGGCGTTGAGCCGATTGGAGGTAGAGGAGGTTCTTGTGGTCCGTGTAGATGTTAACCGGGTGTTTAGCCCCCTCTAATAGATGACGCCACTCCTCCAGTGCCAACTTAATGGCCAGGAGTTCACGGTCCCCAATGGTATAGTTCCTCTCGGCAGGGGAGAAAGTCTTAGAGAAGAACCCACAGGTTCTGGTCTTGCCTGATGTGTCCCTTTGCGAGAGAACGGCTCCTGCGCCCACAGAAGAAGCATCGACCTCGAGAGAAAACGGCCTGGAGACATCCGGGCGGACTAGGGCAGGAGCGGAGGCAAAGGCAGACTTGAGGCTATTGAAGGCTTGTTCGGCCTCTGGAGGCCAACGTCTGGGGTCCGCCTTCTTTTTAGTGAGAGCCACAATGGGTGCGACCAGGGTAGAGAAGTGAGGGATGAATTGCCGGTAATAGTTGGCGAAGCCCAGGAAACGTTGGATAGCTTTAAGTCCCACCGGGCGTGGCCATTGAAGGACAGCTGCGAGCTTGGCTGGATCCATTTGTAGGCCCTGATCGGAGACGATATAGCCAAGAAATGGAAGACTGCGCTGATGGAAAACACACTTCTCAAGCTTGGCGTATAGATGATTGGCCCGTAGTCTTCGTAGAACCTGACGCACTTGTGCCACATGAGTCTGCTGGTCCGGGGAGAAGACCAAAATGTCGTCCAAATAAACAATGACGCAGACATAGAGGAGGTCTCGGAAGATATCGTTCACGAATTCCTGGAAGACCGCTGGGGCATTGCATAGGCCGAATGGCATGACCAGATATTCGTAGTGCCCATCCCTGGTGTTGAAAGCGGTCTTCCATTCGTCTCCCTTACGAATTCGGACCAAGTTATACGCTCCCCTGAGATCCAGCTTGGAGAAGATCTTTGCTCCACGAAGACGGTCGAATAGTTCCGGAATAAGCGGAAGAGGATAGCGGTTTTTAACGGTCACCTTATTTAAACCCCGATAGTCTATGCATGGGCGGAGGGAACCGTCCTTCTTCTGAACAAAGAAAAATCCGGCGCCAGCTGGAGACGTGGATTTGCGGATGAAGCCCTTTTGTAAGTTCTCCTGGATGTAGGAGGACATGGCCTCAGTCTCGGGCACAGAGAGAGGGTATACTCGACCACGTGGAGGAGAAGCCCCAGGAAGGAGGTCTATAGGGCAATCATAGGCCCGATGAGGTGGTAGTGAGTCCGCCTCCTTGGCCGAGAAAACATCGACAAAGTCTTGGTAGTCCTCCGGTAGCCCGGATAGAGGCTTGACACAAGCAGGTGACCTTGTAGAGCACTTGGGTTGAGGAGATCTCAGACACCGGTTATGACAGTCCTGGCCCCAGCTGAGAACCTCCCCAGTTCTCCAGTCCAGCTTAGGGGTATGGATTTGCAGCCAAGGAAGCCCCAGCAGGAGGTTGGAAGAGGAATGGCGCAAGACATAGAAGGAGATCTTCTCCTGATGTAAGGCTCCCACCTGGAGGACTAGGGGTGCCGTCTGGCTGTACACCGCTTCGGTAAGAACCTCCCCCGTAACCGAAGAGATAGACCGGGGTTGGGCTAGCTGGATCACGGGTAGCCGCCATCTTTGGACCAACGAAGCAGAGATGAAACTGCCAGCAGAGCCAGAGTCGATGAGGGCAGTAGTCTGGAAAACTTGCCCAGAGGGTGTCTGGATGGAGACGGGCATAGTCAACCTTGGAGAGGTGGCATTCACACCTAGGGAGGCCTCTCCCACCGGACCTAGGTGCGGGCGTTTCCCGGACGCTGAGGGCGTTGGGGACATCTCTGCCGATAGTGATCCGCGCCACCGCAATAGAGGCAGAGATTCTGGTCCAGTCGACGGTTCCTCTCATCAGTCGTCAGGCGAACACGTTCCACCTGCATAGGAACCTCTGGAAGCGACTGGGACATAGGAGCAACAGGATTCTGGAACACCGGTGCCAGCCGAGGATGGCGACGGGGCAGACTCAGACGCCGTCCTTGCCGGACCTCCTCCTCTCTCTCGGAAAACCTGGTGTAGACTCTGGTAGCCAGTAGAATAAGATCGTTCAAGGAGGTAGGCAGATCCCGGGCAGCGAGCACATCCTTCACTTGGCTGGACAGGCCCTTTTTAAAGGTGGCAATCAGCGCGGCCTCATTCCAGTCTAGTTCCGCAGCCAGGGTGCGGAACTGGATGGCGTAGTCACCAACGGAGGAAGTCCCTTGGGATAAATTGAGGAGAGCAGTCTCAGCCGAAGATGCACGGGCAGGTTCCTCAAAGACAGAGCGGAACTCGTCCAGGAAGATTCGAAAATTGGCAGCAACCGGATCATTACGGTCCCATAGTGGCGTGGCCCAGGCCAGAGCTCTTCCCTCCAATAGGCTGATAATGAAAGCCACTTTAGAGCGCTCGGTGGCAAACTGACTGCTTAAAAGTTCGATGTACATAGTGCATTGGGTCAGGAACCCTCTGCACAACTTGGGGTCACCTCCATATTTACTTGGGAGAGCCAGTCGTAGTTTTGGAGAGGCTGCCGGAGGTGATGACTGCTGAGCTGTGGTATGCTGTTGAACGGCTGCAGTCAGTTGTTGAATCAGCTGTGACTGTTGCTGAATCTGTTGAGCTTGTAGGGCGACCACTCGGGCTACCTCGCGGATATCAGGCACCTCGCCGGGATCCATGGTTGGAGCCTACTGTAACGCCCGGAGTAGTGGATCCACTGGACCGGCACCAGCGATGGCACAAACCTCACCAGGGAGCGGAGTCTAAGGGGCCGCTGGTTTTCACCAGAGCCCGCCGCAAGGCGGGATGGACTTGCTGCGGCAGGCGACCCCCAGGTCGCTACCCCTGGCTTGGTTGCTGGTGTCGGCAGGCGAGGCGTGGCAGGAGATGGCACAGGCAATAGTCTGCAGATGAGAGAGCACGTGACTGGCTGGACACAGGAACAGGTGGAGTGACAGGGGAACAGGAACCAGGAACAGGGACTAGGGACCAGGTAACGGACAGGACACAGGAACAACAGGGAGCTGGGCCAAACGCTATGGGAAGCATGTAGAGGCTCCAACACAGGGGACAGGGCATGCTGGGATTTATAGGGGAGTGATTGGTGCAACTACCAATTAGGAGCGCACTGCCCCTTTAAATCTGAGACAGCCGGCGCGCGCGCGCCCTAGGAGGCGGGGACGCGCGCGCCGGCCGGCACAGCGAGAGACAGGAGCGTGGAGAGGTGAGGCGCCCCCCGGGGCCGAACGTGTAGCAGCGCCGGGTCCCTGCACCGGGACCCCGGCAGCTGCATGAGATGGGGGGAGGTCGCGGCGGCGGCCCGGAGCATGGGACGCCGCCGCGGCCGTGACACGTTTAGAGAGAGAAAGAGCGCGGGGAGCAGGGAGGGACAGTATAGCTATGCTGTGTCTGTACATAACTACTATGCATAGATTCTGCATAACAGGCCATTTAGAATTCAGTTGAGGGAGGTGCCTGTCTGATTTAAATATTGTAATACAAGGGACTAGATAGCTTAATAAATTAAATTACAAATAATAATAATAATAATATTATATAAGAAAAATAAGAGGTAAGCAGTAGCCCAAAAGTACAGTATCCAAAGCACCAATAACCTAAAATGTTCATCTATAACTGGGAAGAAATGGCGATTTTCATTTCGGGAAGAAAAGTGTTCATTAGTGTTGAGGGAGCATGCTAATTACTAATTACTTATTAATAAGTTTTAATGTGTCTTTCATTCTAATTTATGTATATTTTTACTTTCATGGGATGAAATATACAAAAACTAAAAAAAAATGCAAACATGGGGCGCATGGTTAAATGCACGAGTCTCCCGTTGATTTCAATGGGATTTGTTGAAGCACTCGAGCACTGAAATATGTTTTACTCGAGTAAAGAACACTCAAGCATTTTTGTGCTCGCTCAACACTAGTGTTCATGAAAGTTATCAATGTAAAGAACACTACTTGTTTGCAACCAGCACTCCTTCAGGATTGAGGAAGCAGGTTCATATCGATTATACCTAAAATCAGAAGCCCTACTTAGTTATAAATGATATACAAATCACAGTCTCATAGTAAAACTAACTTTAATGTTCTAAAGAAGAAGAGGCTGGGATGGAGATCATTGTTGAAGAGGGAGTAAAGAGGAATTAACCGCCTATAATTTGTTCTTCACTGAATGGAACCCTGCAGTAGTGTTGTGCCTCTATTAGCACATGTACCGTCCTATTCTATCTGCTACTTTATTTGTAGTACAGTGTTTCGCCATAAACGCTTCTTCTCTCTTTTTTTCTCTCTTCTCTCAAACTTTCAAGGTAACCAGTCAGCACAATTGTTCTGATGTGGTTCCCAGCTGCACAGTATAGATCTACTGTGCAACTCTCAGAGCATACCAGCCGCTCCTGTGGGGGTAGCTTTACATCAGGGAAAAAGTCGTTTTATTTTGGCGAGCGAGGCCGAGAGAGGGGCGGTAACTAGTCATCTAGACCGACACAGAGCTATGATTAGTTATGGACAGCTTGCCGCCCAGATGACTAGTTGCCACCCCTCTCCTAGCCTTGCAGGCCGGAATAAAACTTTTCCACCAATGTAAAGCTACCGCCACAGGAGCGGCTGGCAGACTTGGGAAGCTACACAGTAGATGTATACTGGGCAGCTGGGAACCATATCAGCACTGGTTCCCTATAAGTGTACATGTAAAGTTATATTGAATATGGAAAAATTATTTTAGTGCAGCACTGTGCACAATAATAATTTTTCTAGATTACTTTAATTGGTGTTGGTCTGAGATGGCTGTTGTCTGCACTCCTGGCCGCTCATAACTGTGCATTAGGGGACGAAGCTTCCTACTATGTCTCCACAGAACCCATAACCAGTGCAAGACCCAGTGTCATGTCATACTATAGCACTAGGTCTCATGCAAACAACAACATTTATACTCCTCATTCAAAGTAATGAGTGGCCGGGAGTGTGTACCACACAGCTTCAGACAGGTATTTAGACCCCAATTTGAAAATTAGTGTGATAAAAAGATATTAATTGTGCACAGTGCTGCATTGTAATCACTGTCCTTATAACTTTACAGGTACACTTTAAGGCCTTATTCACATGTTCAGTGATTTTTCAGGTCCACTATTTTTACTCCGTGATCTGTGAAAAATGGTCGTAATTGTATCTGTAATGCATCCACAAAAATTTTGAACTGGGAAAAAAAAATTAACTAGTTTGCTTAGATTTGATCCGTTTTTAACGGACATCACAGATCCTATAGACTTCTATTGGCTAATCCCGATCCACCCTAGGACATGTCCTATTTCTTCCCAGAAGCTATTGCGCATCCTTGAAAAAGCTGAATAGAAATGAATGGGCATTAATTGATCCGTGACTGTGGATCAGCAATCACAAACATTGTGGGAGGGAACTTTGCCTGGCAGCAGCTCCCTCTGTACCTCATAAAGCTAAAATCATGCTCCCCTCTTCCAGGCTGTGCTGCCCTGCTCTGTGGTGATTCTGTCCATAAGATGGACGACATGGAGGAGCATGTGACCACGCCCCACCCCCAGTGTCCACCATTGAGCCTGTATGTATTCCTATGGAGGACACTGGGGGCGGGGTCATGGGGATATTCTCCTCTATGTCGGCCATCATATGGACAGACTCACCACAGAGCAGGACAGTACAGCCTGGAGGTGGGAAGTGTGATTTTAGCTCTATGAGGTACACAGGGAGCTGCTGTCAGTACATAAAGTGAGTACACCTACTAATACTATACACTGAGCTATTTCACTATAACATGGCCAACCCCTTTAAGATTTGTCACTAGTAAATATCCAATATGCACAATTTGGATGCAGTTTAAGCCAACACCACGTGATACTGGTGCTGCATCTAGATGGAAATCAACAAAGTCTAATGTTATGTTTTGCATTGTAATCTGTAGTGTAGACTATAATTCATTGCATGTCCTCCACAGATTGCCTTTCTGCTGATAGAAGAAACCCCATCGTGCATGTCGGCTGATCGTTGCCTTTTAATAGACAAATCGATTATCGTCCGTAATGGCCAATAATCGGTCTTTACTAAACTCTATAAAACAGCCCAGAAGATGTCCAGATAAAGAAGAAACATCCTGAGTAATACTGTAGTTTATCTTTGCCTATAGTGATGGGTAATAGAAATGAGCGCAATTCGAGCATGCCCTAAGGCTGCCTGAAGAACATGGATACAGCCATAGGCCATGGCATGGATGCATGTTTTCCAGGATTCCCTAGGGCTGCGTCAAACTTCTTCAGCCACTGGTTATCAAATTTAGCACGATCAGTCCTGAGCATGCGCTCATCCCTAGTAATAACATATATAATCATGTACCCCATTCCTAGTTCGGAATGAAACATTAGGGTCACTTTCTGTGAATCAGGTTGTTCAATGGTATCAGTCCCATAAAAGGCAACAACTTGTCTGTGTTAAGGGTAAGTTCACACTAAGTAAATCAGGCGGAATTCTGCGACTAAACTTTCCACCGTGGAATCCCGCCTGTCCCATAGCCTGTCGATGGGAGAGCGCATGCTCCTCCACTGCCGCCGCTCTCTGCCCATAGAAATGACATGGGAGACATAGAGGCAGGCGGGATTCTGGAATTCCGCCTGATTTACTCAGTGTGAACATACCCTTAAAGTGGGAATTGTCTTATATAGCTTAAAGGGCTGCAGGGGGAAAAGGTGCAGATATATTGTAATCATACTATATGAGGAGCAGAAATACACAGAAGTAATAGCAACAGAAAGTGTCAACCCTTTAATGTCCAGTACATAGAAATATGAAGTTACCGCAATTCACCCTTTGCATAACAGTCCTAAAAGTGACAGCCTGGTGATGGAGTCCTAAACAATGGACTGATCCAAGCTGTGGTCTACAAGTCCCAAATACTGGGATACACCAGAAAGGATGACATATTGGCACCAACCATTATCCGGAGCATTTACTGCATTATACAGATAGCTCCTCGCTTTTCATTGTTCCTTCTTACATATGTTAAGACTTATCTCCCGTTCTCAATCGTGATATGTTTATGGGCCAAATGATCCGGCAAGCTGGCTAGTCATAAACAATAATGACAGGTTATAGAAAGGAAAAGACATGTACAATTTTTGATAGCTTGAATTCCACATTTATCAGCTCCAAAAACCCCAGCATTAAAACCCTGACAGCTCTTATCAGGCTTGTGCCAATCCATCTTGTATATGTATCAGAGGCTGGAGAAGACATATTACTTGCCTGCTATTGCAACACAAACAGCTTCGGAATTGAAGGGCAGTAAACTCATTTACACCTAAATGTGGCAGAACACTGGAGGCTACAGCCCGGCAGTGAATGCGGCTATATATTGAACACACAGGGAGTTTCTGCTGGGGCAGGTTTATCTGACACACACAGGAATACAATGGATGTCAGTAATAGAAGCGGGCTAACCGAGCTGCAGGAATACCATTAGCTGCATAGCAGACATGAAAGCACTGACACACGGCACAAGTTTGAGGCACGCAGACTATAATTATAGTGCTCATAACCCGAGATGAAGCCACATGTCAACTCCGTCCCAGGGGGATACAGAATTAGATTCAATGGGAAAAAAATCTAATAATTTATAACTTTCAAATTTAGCATATTCCTAGGGATCTTCACACTCACAAGCCTTCAGTGTAGGAACAGCCTGTTACAGTCTTCTAGGCAATGAATATTTACAGCTGGGCTTATTGCCCTGGAGCATGTGTTGAGATCCAGCATTTATTTAAGAACTACTCAAGCGCTTGCCGTCTTATCAGTTTTTAATGAGTTTGTGGCCATTTTATGTTGTTTTCATGAAACAGAGGCGGATAATGACAGGTCTGATGGAATGGATCATGCATCAGGGTCTATGAGTTTACAGCACTTCATCCCCATAGAACTCTTATCCTTAAAGGTTCTGGAAACTCAAAGGCCACAGGAACTCTCTAAGAAGTGCAGTCGGACATGCAGAGGGGGCTAGATGACCCAACACAGGCATATTCTAGTCATCGGTAATGTATCATATATGTCCATATACATCTCACATTAAGCAAACTTTACATAACCAAATAACTTAGTTCACAATGTCTGCAACTAACAAGAAATAGACATTGTAAGCAACTGAAAAAATCCACATTGGCATGTAATGAAATTTCAGAATCCCCCTTCCCAGGAACTTACCCAAAATAGGAGGTTGAAGACGAACATTAGATATTTCATACACTGCAGGCAGTTCTGTGCCATCCTGCACCTCTTCAGCTCTAGGAGGAAAATGAAGGAGAGATCCAGGTAAAACACCACGTACTTGTTGCCCTTAGGGGATGTGTACTTTGATTTTGTAGCTTTGGGACCAGGGTTAGTGTGAAACCCAAAAAAAGAGCCACCTCCAGATGCCCCAAACTGCCCTCCGTAGAGGCTGCTATAACGTCGGAAGGCACCACCCTGGGGAAGTGAGTAGTCTTTGCTGTCCAGGGATGGACTGCGATGGTAAGTAGATTCATCCGTACTCGACCGTCTCATGGCGCAGGTGGGTGCACAAGTTTAGGGGGCAGGGTTGGGGAGGGATGAAGCTGGCAGGTAGCACGGTTTACCCCTAAACTTAATTAGCAATCCATCCAAATGTGTCCCATTATCACAACTCAGGAGGTGACGAGAGAACAAGCACTTTTTTTTTTTTTATAAGACAGAGTTAGGATTCAGAGTGCCACTCTACCCACCAGTCTTCAGCAAAAGCGGCCATTCTAGCAGCTGCCCCAAACAGAGAAAATCCCTAAACCAGTGACTTAAGAACATCCCCTCTGGCCTCCACCACATGTCTGCATGCAGGGCAGCGGTGCTGTTGGGTGCCTGAAGGGTGCAGGTGGCATGTCCCCCGTGCCCTGCTGCAGCAGGCAGGACTAATCTGCTCCTCTCTTGCACAGTCCTGTCTGATCCTCTCTCGCCTGCGCACACACAGAGTGAGCTTCATTCACACTGCTCTCATCTCTCAGTGATAATGCTCCACTCTCTCCTTGTAACTCCCCCTCCCTTTTGACATTTTCCTGTCTCTCTCTCTCTCCCCGCTTTGCATGCACAGAAGCAGTTTCTCTGTGGTCCACTCAGAAGAAGGAGAGAGGAGGAGAGAGAATGGAAGAGATTTCTCCTACAGGCTTATTTATGCATGCTCAGCACTCTCACTCTCTCAAGGATGCTTCCCCCTTCCCGACCAATCACAAATTTATCTCCCTCCATCATCATAGTTTCCAGCAAGGGGTGAAAGAAACTGGGGAAGCTTTGCGGCGGACTCCCCCACCTTCTCTAGCAATTAATTGGTTAACAAATCGATAAGGAACCTGAGCAGAAAGTACTTGGAACCATCATTACTTGCTGGCTGTTTAATGCCACTGCCTCCTTCCTAGCAAGATCTTCTCCTATCAAATAACGTTACATTGGTGGATGAAGAATAAGGAGCTATATGGCTGAAATTAACACTTACAATTATCATTGTTGGCAACATAGTGCTACAATGGAGAGAGAGTGTTAGAAGCAAAGAGGATGGATTTACATAAGACTACAATCCTGTCTTCACACTTCGGATCAGAAGACGTAGGTTTCATGGATAATGTGAACAGATGATGTAAATGAGGAGTGTGCAGCCACCTTATAGACTGTAAGGGAAAAGCATCACTGTGCATGCCCTAAGTCAATGTATAGTTACATGGCATGGCTGAACACTGACACAGGTCCATCAAGTTTGATCAGGACAGAGGACGTGGATGAAAGGGAGGGGGGGATTTTATAAACAGATTCCGTTAGAGGTGACTTTTCCCATAGGAGCTGTTGTGTGACAGCCATGTCTATAGGAACGTACTGAGATCCCCAGTACATAGAAATCAACATGTCTGTAAAGCATTAGTCACCAGAAGTTGCAGCCTCTGGCAATGCACAGCCATAGTGTGACAGCCACACATCAAAGGAAAGCAAGCATCGCACAACGCTAGTGTGCCCTCTCCTGTACGTACATTTTACTATACATTTTCACTTACTGTACTAACCCTTTAAGACGCCAGCGGCAGCTAAACCAATCGACGCATTATCCTGATGAAGGATTTTCTATTGTGCAGGCTCACTTAGCATTAGTTTATATGGATAGATAGAGTAAAGGTTGGTGAAAAGAACATACTGTTATTTACAGAGAACACCTGGCCTTGAATTTATGTGGCTAAATAGTTGTATTCTTACTTTATACCTTTACATAAATAAAAGCCTTTTACTGGATTGTGATATGTGATTCTGTAAACAGTAGGTGGAAAGCATCAAGAGATCAGCATTCAGATATACATGTATATAAGCATCCACCTGGGAACAAAAAGAGGCTGTGTATATACTGTACTTTGTGCACTACAACCATACGGGTATAAATCAGAGAGGTGGATACATGGAGTATACCAGAGCAAACTACCTTGTCCAATAGGCATGATCAGCGTAAGGGCAGCAGATCTGCAATTGATATTAAACTCAAATGTTTTGGTGCAGAAACAATGCACATGTTCTGCACCTGATCTGCAGTAGATCCACAGCTAATCTGCTGTGTGTGAACATAATCTAGATCAGGGGTAGGGTACCTTGGCTCTCCAGCTGCTGTACAACTACAACCCCTATCATGCCTGGACTGATGATTTTATTTTTTTTCCGGACTGTGGATAAAGATAATGGTGGTCCCAAAAATCTACTGAACGTGTGAATGTAGCCTTATTCCAAAGTGCTTTACATACAGAAGCTTGGTATTGCTCAAATCTGTCCCTGTTCTCATTAGGGCGACTTTTCTACATGTGAACTAACCTGTGTTGCAAACAGTTTTTGAAAAGAAAAAAAAAAAAAAAACAGCATCACCCCTGTCCTAAAGTTGCATGTGGTATTACAATTTAACTCCATACACTTCAGTGGAACTAAAATGTAAAACCACACCCAAACTGAGGACAGGGATGGTGCTGTTTATGGAAGAAAGCAGCCATGCTTTTTAAAACCTGAATAACCTTTAAAGAGGTTGTCTATCCAGGACCTCTTTTTTTTTTCTAGAATGCCCAGGGAGGGCACTTACCTCCCTGGCTCCCACCCATATCCTGCCACTCTGGTCCACAGCCAGTCAGCAGCAAGTGGGACACTGGTACAGCCTGCCACATCACGCGTCAAGTCCTGACTCAATGCCAGGCAGCAGCCATTCACAGGAGACTGCATGGGACAGCATGGGAGCCAGGGAGATAAGTAGATGTTTTTTTATTCCCCCTCCCCCCTCCCCAGGCATTCTGAAAAAAGAGGTCCTGGCCGGACTACCCCTTTAACCCCACTAGACAGAGCTGTCTCACTAAGTTAAATATCATAAATTATTCAAAGTCATTGGCCAACACATACTAAGCCAGAAAATGTAGTTGGAGGGATTTTCACCAAATTAATTACAAATGACAATTCCCTTATTAATATGACAGTAATTAAAATTTATGTCTGCTATAAGCAAGCTACTTATCTGTCAGTGTTCACATTATTCCCACTGATTCTGCATAATAAATGTGCCTAAACTAAGAATAGTTAGCGACCTCTTTTACTTTTTTCTTTATTAACTCTGCAAAGAGGTATCATACAGATTTTTTTTAAATTAATTCTATTTAAAATCTCCTGTCTCCAATACTTGTCAGCTGCTGTATGTTCTGCAGGAATTGGTGTATTCTTTCTAGTCTGACATAATATTCGCTGCTGCCACCTCTGTCCATGTCAGGAACTGTCCAGAGCAGCAGCAAATCCCCTAAAAATACTTTTACTGTCAGACACCACTTCCTGCAGGACATACAGCAGCTGATAATTATTGATTTTTAAACAGAAGTAAAATTACAAATCTGGATCACTTTCTGACACCAGTCGATTAAAAAAATAATATTTTTCAGGAAAAACAGACATAAACTGCTTTAGAAGTATAGAGCGTTGGGTTTAGGTCAAAGGGCAGCCTAGAATATGGACGTTCTTATTCATTCAGTATGTAACATTAGACAGCAAGCTGACATCACAGTAATAAAAAGGACATACGCTAACACCCATTTAATCTCCATGTGCAGGGCCTGGGGAAAAGACACAGGAATCCTTTCTGTAAAGTTTCTTGAATTCTTAAGTCCCGCACTGCCCCCTCAGGTCCTCTAATAGTCGTGGAAAGAAGATCTGTCCGGCACCAGGGAAGGTGGCATTAAATCTTTATTACCATATATTAAAATCCAATTCAGAATCAGTTGTGCTGGCACATTCACGCTTACGTGTTTCGATTGCCAAATGCATTTATAATACCTAGACTAGGCATAGCACAGGGTACCAGTTTAGCCTGGAGTGCTTCTTTAATTATTTGAACATCCAACTTTTGTGTAGGTGAGTTAGAGGTGACCAAAATGTAAGATTCATAAATGGGTTCTCTGATTCCACTAATCACACAGAACACCAGTACTATACAGCAATACTGAGACAGGCAATGCAGAACGAGGCACCTCTGCCGGTCAGGAGCCTGGGAAAGATGGGGAAAAAAAGGGGGAAAAAATGTAACAAAGGAAATGGCTGAACAGAAAGACTATCTTAAAACCCCTTGAGTAGCCCCAATCATGTTCACCTTTGGTGGAAACAATGTTAAAGGGGTAGTCAATATTTTCTGATTAATTGGTATCAGAAAGTAGAATTGTAAATTAGTTTTAGTTAAAAAAAACCCTCAAACCTTCCAGTACTTATCAGCTGCTGTATGTCCTGCATGGAGTGGTGTATTTCAGTCCATGACAGGAACTGTCCAGATCAGTAGCAAATCCCCATAGAAAACCACTACTTCTCTGAACAGTTCCTGACATGGACAGAGGTAGCAGCACAGAGCACCATGTCAGACTACTTGCACTTTCTGCAGGACATACAGTAGCTGATAAGTCCTGGAAAGCTTCAGATTTTTAAAAAGAAGTAGTTTACAAATCTATGTAACACCAGTTGATTAGAAAAATATCCCCCCCCCCCCCCCCCCCCCCGCTGGCGTACCCCTTTAACAGGGAATGTGAAGTCATAGACACTGAAGACATATTACTAGAATAGGCATCAATGTCTGATCATAGGGTGACTTACTGTTTCCACTCCTGCTGATCAGACCAAAAGGAACTCTCTCTCTCTTACTTTTCTGAAGGCCACATGGTTGCCAGACTCCAATGGACCAACTAAACGGCGACATAAAAGACCAAGAAAGAGGAGACTGAATGGTGCGGCACTTTCCTAACACCGCTGCAACCTTATGCTAGCTGAGAAATTCATGCCATCAGTTCCTAGTGATATGCCATGAAACGTCATAAGTAAAAGGAAGACTATTCAGCACCATGGACAGCTATACAGGACTACTGCCTCTTCATAGAAGGGCCGGATTATAGTCACTTTCTGTACTGGACAGTAAACAGCTCTGGACAGAGAACCCTATTTCTTTGCCTGACTGTATACAAGATGATGTTATGCACTGACATTTAACCTTAATGGTGCGTTCACACGTACAGGATCTGCAGCAGATCCGCAGCAGATTTGATGGCTCAGAGTTACTTTGAATTGAATCTGCAAATTTAAATCTGTGCCATCAAATCTGCTGCAGATCCTGTACATGTGAACGCACCCTAACATGCGAACGGCATGTCTGACAGATGCAGGTCCCCCTGACCCACTTTACAAGCCATTGGCCTTTGCATGCATCAGGAAAATGAGCAGAGAATAAGATGGCTGTGCATTGGCCTGGCTGTCTCCATTCACTGCTATGGCGGGACCCATCAGACATTAATGGTATTCTATAGATATAGTCCAGGACTCCTCAGCATAACCAGCAATGAATGTGAGCAGGGGGCCACAAGACCCTTAAAGAGGGTGTATGCATCTACATGGGTGGAACAGTATCAACATAGGCAGGGCTCAGAAAAAGCAGTGTGAGCAATGGTAAAGATACTGTACGTCATGTAGGAAAGGGAGGGGGTAAATCTCTTCTAGGAATTAGAGTGGGCAAATGCCCAGTATCCACACAGTTGGAAGCAGCGATGACATTTGAGGCTTATTATAAGCGGGGAGGCAGAAAAGATGCTGGCATTAAAATGTCACTTCTGAAACATCTTAACAACCCGCATGATTTCTTCATAGTTTTGGGTAGTTACATCCTTTCCTGGCCACAGACTCTGCATTATTACATACACAGGTTTGTGTCTGCAGAGCATTCCGACAGGCTGCAGAGGGGCAGAAGTCAGGATATAGGAAGCCTGGAGCTCTGGGACAACTCTCACACCATAGCTCTCATTTAAAGACAAAGCATTTTGGTTGGGATGTTCGAAGAAAGTAGGCAGTTTTGCAAAATACTCGCTTTATTTTTTCTATATTTAACTCGACGTTATACATGCGGCCAAACAGTACATGCTTCCTCCCTGCCAATATTTGTCCTTTTTACTCCCAGTCCTTTGTGCGCTCATGCAAGGAAAGACACCTGTTTATCATGCAGATTGTGTATTAACTGAGGGCAATAACTTTTGCTGTCTATATTATCAACTCTGCATGCTTACCAGGAGACAATGCTCCTTGTTATGCTGTCAAAGGAGAGCTGACCATACAATGCAAGCACTCCCAGAAATCTCTGCTATGGAATGTGGACTCGCAGCAGTTATACACATGCACAGTGAAGGAAGTCACCTAGTTTATGATTAAAACATACAAATCACTGGAGCAGTGATTTCCTATGGACGTCAGACTCCTCTCATTTATATATAGAGCGAGCAGACCACCAGGCGTCGATTTCTCCGCAGCGGGACAATGTTCCAAAGCCAGCTCGGCATGAGCGGGTAAGTATCAGGGGCTCTACCGGGAGGGTCGGGCGGGCTCTGCCCCGGGTGCTGTGGTAAAAGGCACTATGAGGGAGATTTGTCAAACATAGTGGAAAATGAAACTGGCTCAGCTGCCCCTAGCAACCAATCAGATTCCATCTTTCATTTTCCAAAGAGTTCGTGAGGAATGAAAAGTGGAATCTGATTGGTTGCTAGGGGCAACTGAGCCAGTTTCACTTTACACCATGTTTGATAAATCTCCCCCTATGTGGCACTACCTGGGTACAATAAAACCATAATAAAATCACTGTAGGATACTTTTAGTTGGGCACTGAATGTTGTACTAGGCTTATAGCAATACATGGCACTGTAAGCTAAGCACATACGTAACATATGATGCCGGGGGGGATGTATAGATGGCTATCCTTTCTGGTACTCTCCCAAACTCTCAGAAGGTGGGTGGCTCGTGACATCTGGCTACAATATCAATCTTCTGTTCTCTCTGCACCACAGTATATGCTGACATTACATAAAATGATCACAATTGACATCTCCTCAATAATAAATGGGTCCTGGGTAACTCCAGGGCTGCGGATCATTCGCCGAACTTTCCCGCAATAAATAAAACATCTTTATTGATTATTGAACCTAAGAAATAAGCACTCTTTGGCCCTTGGGTGAGTTTAGGACATGCCGAATCTGCAGCCACAGCACATACAGTATATATCAAAGAGATATTCTATTAATACCACATAGACTAGAGAAAGGTTTGCACCACTGATGTCCATAACTGTATAAATATATGGCCACCATGGCATTTCAGCCATTAGAGGACGCTGTTTAACATTTCGCTTCTGTACACACACACACACATAAATGGCACACCAATATAGTCGGGGTGTATCTAACTACTTTAGACTACCGTCAGATAATTATTCTACATAGTCAGACACTTAAACACACACACACACATATACACATAAATATCACACCACTTACACATAACACACACATGTGATCTGCAAACATGTGCTAGGGAACTAAATCTTGGAGCGTCCTGCAGTAGCAGCGGCGGGCAGATGGCTGACAGTGACTGATCACTTCTGATGACCAAACCTCTTTATATTCCTATTCCCACCAAGGTACCAAACAGAGAGAAGTAAAATTGTTAACAGTACTCCTGGAGGACACCTGATGAATTCCTGCAGGTTGCAAATGTGATTAGAATTGCGACATTATTCTGCAATCTAATCAGCAATAGGAAGAATAACAGGAAACCATTACATTAAGCACACAGATTTGCTTTTGGAATCTTTGGCACATAAAAGAACATAAGCTGCACAGAGGCTGTACCCGTGCTAAGAGCCTATTTCCCTGTATGTACAGTGTATTCCTTCCCTTAAATGCCCAACAGGGATAGGAGGGATGAGGAGGAGCTGGACCCTTCTATATAAAAGGTTCATTTTTTCTATATAATATCTATAATATTATATATATATATATATATATATATATATATATATATATATATATTATTTTTTTTCTCCTCCTCTGGGCAAGTACCTATCAATACTTTTTCTGGCCAATCACAACACGGTACATATTTCTCATTGTTATCCTGCAATAAAAAGGCCCTGGACTAAACAAGCTGTCACTGTGTTGGGTAATGATATACATTAAACCACTATACACGGCCTGTGGCTGGAGTGTGGGTTACTGATGCACTGGTCAAGATGATTCTAGATAGTGACATAGACATTACAGACAACCCTAGTGGTGCCAGAACATCATATTGAAGTGGCTTTTTTTTGTGCTTTTGCTTTTTCCATTTTATGTTTAACCCCTTAAGGACAGAGCCTGAAATGGCCTTAAGGACAGAGACAAATTTTATTAATATGACCAGTGTCACTTTAGTCATTAATAACTTCGGGATGCTTTTACCTATCCGGCTGATTCTGAGATAGTTTTCTCCTGACATATTCTACTTTACATTTCTGGTAAAATGGAGTCGATACTCATAACGAATCTTTATGAAAAACACCAAAATAACGTGAAAAATTGTGAAAAAATGCATTTTTCAAACTTTGAAACCTTTCTGCTTATACAGAAATGGTTATGCCACATAAATTATACATTAAATAGCATTAGCAACATGTCTACTTTATGTTGGCGGCATTTATTAAACTATGCGGTTCAGGGAAGAAAAAGAGCACTGCACCTCACACCTATGGCTGATACTAGTGCCGCTAGGCTAAATAAAAAACACATCAGAATTTTGTGTATGAATTGATCAAGCCATACTGCCCCATGTACCTCGTGCCGGTATCTAATACACATGGGTCCCTACACTAAGTTCACCCCGTGCCAGTCAGTGGCCACCAACCCCGCAGGCACGCACAGTCAGGGAACGGGGGCCATGGGACGGCCCTGCGACCCCCATGCCACAGGACCAGACCCAAAAACACCACACCAGAACCCGGCCAGCACCGCCAGCGGTGAAGGTCGCCCCCAAACAGCACAAGTCTGGATGAGGTATTGCACTCACCATAGCTGCTACAGACAGAATGGGAAAAAACAGGAGGGATTAAAACCATGTGCACTCCTGCTAATTGCGGTCATGTGGGTCCTGTGACATTGGGGTTGCAGGGCCGTTCCATGGCCTCCCTTCCCTGCACGTGCACGCTTTGCGGGGTTGCGGTCGCTGACCGACACGGTGTGGAGTTAGCGTAGGGACCCGTGTGGACCAGAGGACCTGCGCGGTGGTACACGGGGCAATATGGCTTGATCAATTCATATACAGACACTCTGGTGTTGATTTTTAATATAGGCCTAGCAGCATTAGTATCAGCCATAGATGGGATGTGCAGCAGTTCCATTTTCTCCAGTTCGTGTTTTACAGTTCTCCCTCTCTGAACAGCTAGCACTCCTTTATAAGACCCACATGACCAAAATTAGCAGGATATGCCTGTGCTCACATGTCTGGACCCTATGTCTTCCCCATTCTGTGAGAGCAGCAATGGTAAGTGTAATACCATATCCATACTTGTGTCGTTTGGGGGCAGCCTTCCCCGCCGGTGGTGCTGGCTGGGTTTTGGTGGGGCTTTTTGGGTCTGGTCCTGTGACATTGGGGTTGCAGGGCTGTTCCATGGCCTCCCTTCCCTGCACGTGCACGCTTTGCGGGGTTGGCGGTCGCTGACCGACACGGTGTGGAGTTAGCGTAGGGACCCGTGTGGACCAGAGGACCTGCGCGGTGGTACACGGGGCAATATGGCTAGATCAATTCATAAACAGACACTCTGGTGTTGATTTTTAATATAGGCCTAGCGGCATTAGTATCAGCCATAGATGGGATGTGCAGCCGTTCCATTTTCTCCAGTTCGTGATTTATTAAACTATATTTCATTTTTTTTTAGACAATAGGAAGCTTAAAACATTAGCAGCAATTTTCCAAATTTTCTGTAAAATTTCAAAATCAGATATTTTTAGGGACCTGTTCAGGTTCAAAGTGTATTTGAGGGGTCTGTATGTTAGAAAGCCCCACAAAGCACCCCATTTCAGAAACTGCACCCCCCAAACTCTGCAAAAGCACATCCAGAAAGTTTTTTAACCCTTTAGGGGAGTCACAGAAATAAAAGCGAAGTGTGTAAGAAATTTGAAAATTTTTATTTTCTGTGCAGAGATTTTATTGTAATCCAATATCTTTCATAATGATAAACCTATTAGCAGAGAAATGCACCCCAATATTGATTGCCCCATTTCTGAAGTTTATAGAAATACCCCATATGTGGCCCTATTGCGCTATTTGACGCAACCACAAGCCTCAGATATAAGGGAGCGCCTAGTGAATTTCAACGCCTCCGTTATATTTGGTCATTTTTGACTGTACCACTTCAGGTTGGCAGAGGCTCTGGGGTGCCAAAACCTAAAAAACACCCCTAAAGGGACACCATTTAGAAAACTGTACCCCTCAAGGAATGTAACAAGGGGTGCGGTGAGCATTTGGACCCCACAGGTGCTTCACAGATTTTCAGAACAATGTGGTGTAAAAAAGAAAAAATTCTATTTTTTACACTAAAATGTTGTTCTAGCATTCATTTTTCATTTTTACAAGGGGATAAAAGAAAAAAAAAAACACCAAACATGTAGCGCAGTTTCTCCCGAGTACGGAAATACCCCACAAGTGCCAAGCGGGCGCAGGACGAGCCTCCAAAGGGAAGGAGCGCCAATTGGCCTTTGCAAGCTGGATTTTACTGGAATGGATTTCAAGGGCCACGGCGCATTCACAGAGCCCTCGTGCTGCCAAAACACTGGAAACCCCCCACAAGTGACCCCCTTCTGGAAACTACACCCCACAAGGAATCTAACAAGGGGTGCAGTGAGCATATGGACCTCACTGGTGACGGGCAAAAATGTGGAACAATGTGACGTGAAAGGGAAAAATTTTTTCACTTTCACGGCACAAATGTGGCCATCATCAAGGGGTCCATATCCTCACTGCACCCCTTGTTAGATTCCTTGAGGGGTGTAGTTTCCAGAATGGGGTCACTTGTGGGGGGTTTCCAGTGTTTTGGCAGCACGAGGGCTCTGTAAATGCGACATGGCGTTCATCATCCATTCTGGCCAAATCCAGCCTTCAAAATCCAAATGGCGCTCCTTCCCTTCGGAGGCTTGCCCTGCACCCACATGGCGCTTTATGTCCACATGTGGGGTATTTACGGACTCAGGGGGAATTGCTCTACACATTTTGTGTTTTTTTTTTCTCTTTTAACCCCTTGTGAAAATGAAAAAATTAAGGCTAAACCAACATTATAGTGTAAAAAATGTAATATTTCATTTTCACGCCATATTGTTCCACATTTGTGCCCGTCACCAGTGGAGTCCATATGCTCACTACACCCCTTGTTACATTCCCTAAGGGGTGTAGTTTCCATAATGGGGTCACTTGTGGGGGGTTCAACTGTCTTGGCAACACAGGGGCCTTTTAAATGCAACATGGCCCCTCGAAATCCATTCCAGCCAAATCCAGCCTCAAAAAGCCAAATAGCGCTCCTTCCCTTTGGAGGCTTACCCTGCACCCGCATGGTGCTTTATGTCCACATGTGGGGTATTTCCGTACTCAGGGGAAATTGCTCTACACATTTAGCATTTTTTTTTTTTATCTTTTAACCCCTTGTGAAAATGAAAAAATCAAGACAAGATCAATGATTTAGTGTAAAAATTAAACATTTTTTACACTAAATGTTGGTCTAGCCTTAATTTTTTCCTTTTCCACAAGGGGTTAAAAAGAAAGTGAACACAAAACGTGTAGGGTAATTTCCCCTGAGTACGAAAATACCCCACATGTGGATATAATGTGCCATATGGGCAGAGGGCAAGCCACCAAAGGGACAGAGCGCCATTTAGAGGCTGGAATGGAGGATGGAGGCCATGTCGCAATTACAAAGCTCCTGTGCTGCCAGGGCAGTAGAAACCTCCCACAATTGACGCCATTCTGGAAACTACACCCCATAAGGAATCCAACAAGGGGTACAGTGAGCATATGGACCCCACTGGTGACGGGCACATAAGTGGAACATGTGCCATGAAAATAAAAAATACAATTTTTTCATTTTCACGGCCCAAATGTGCCCGTCACCAGGGGGCCATATCCCCACTGCCCCCCTTGTTACATTTCTTATGGGGTGTAGTTTCCAGAATGGGGTCACTTGTGGGGGGTTTCTACTGCCCTGGCATTACAGAGGGTTTATAATTGCATCATGGCATCCTCTAATGGGAATGGCGGCCATACCTATTTAGCTGGGGAAAAGGGACCATTCTCATTTATTTGGGGGTATTAGGCCAATTATTAGTTTATAAGGTTGAAAATGACAGGTGTCCATCAAATTCAACCTGTGTTGATCCAGAGGAAGGCAAAAAAAAACCCTCGTGAGGCAGACGACAGTAGCCTCATCACAGGGGAAAAATTCCTTCCCGACTCCATAATGGCGATCAGAATAATCCCTGGATCAACGTGACCCCTGAAATAGGAATAAAGGACAGAATTTAGATAATGTAGAACCCCAATGACGTGTGGTACGCCTTAAAGCGATCCAGTATGCAGAGGCCGGGGCAATCAGGACAGGTGTCACACTGGAAAATGGTGTCCTTCCTGATCCCCCTGTTACGCCACACTCTGCACTTCTTCTGGCGTCTCCTGTTTTCCAGTGTGGGGGACGTCACCTGGAAAATGTTGTCCTGGTGCGATACGGGGTCCTTCATATCCAGAAGCGCTGGGTCAGCTCCATGGCTGCTAAATATTAGGGCTTTATTACTACTTCTGATATTTACGGATCGTGCAGCAACCTACAGTAGCTCAGGCAGCGAGGGACCGGAAGAGGGGGCGCTGGTATAAAAGTTATCCCCTTACAGGTGGTAACCTTTATCTAGCAGTGGGTAGATCAGTTCCCGAACAATCTCCCCACTAACTCGGAGGATGGGGGGGGGGGCATCTGGGGGCTGGATTTGGGTGTTCCTTCCTTCATACACTCTAAGGGTACGTGCACACTGCGGAACGGCGAAGGATAACCCTTTGTGCATTCCGCAGCTGGCACTCGCCGGCGGACTGATGGAGGCGCACGTCTCCGCTCGTGTCACACTCCATTATATGCACGGGCGGATTCCGCTCTCCGACCAATGTGTTCATTCTTTGGACGGACGACGGAATCCGCCCGTGCATAGAATGGAGTCTATGACACGGGTGGAGACGCTCGCCTCCATCAGTCCGCCGGCGGGTGCCAGCTGCGGAATGCACGAAGGGTTATCCTTCGCCATTCCGCAGTGTGCACGTACCCTAAATCTGTAAGTGCACCCTGAGGTACACTCACAGAGTTTGTAGAATTTCACGCCATACCGTGATCTCTTATTGGGACAGTACTGGCGGAAAAGACGTGTCTGGGGGGCAGCGTACGCTACGCTACCCCCAGACACGTCACTGGATGATGAGGATGATGAGGATGAATGGAGGAAAGAAGGATCCCCCCATTCATCCTCACTGGCTGTTTCGGTGTCAGAGGCAATAATAACGTATGCGTCCGACACCGAAAACACCCTGAGGGCCATCTTTATACGGGGATTGGTATATGGGGTATGTAGTGGTGTAGTGTAAAACTTTATTTCATGTAGTGTAGTGTAGTGGTTTTTTACGTGTTATTTTGACAGTAAGAAAAAATATCCCTACGCCAAGAAAGGAGCTGCTGCTAAATGCCGCACTTATGTGCGGCACTTATCAGCAGCCAGTGGCGGTAGGATATAGGGGGGAAAAACACCCCTACGCCAAAAAGGAGGAGTTGCTGATCAGCGGCGCACTTACGGGCGATGCTGATCAGCACTCAGCGGCGTTAGGGGGCAAAAAAAGAAAGAAAAAAAAAATTTGAAAAAAAAAAATCTTTTTAACCCAAAGCAACTGATCAGTGAATGATATTCACTGATCAGCCACTAGGGGGGGGTAGAGCGACGCTGCCGGAGATTACTGAGGCCCGCCGAACACGAGGACCCGAGCGATTACGAAGATTTCTGACGCTGGACGACCGAACCCGGAAGTGAAGCGAAGAAGACGCGAGGGCGGCGCGGACCGCAGATCGTCGCTCCGGACGCCCAGATCAGGTGAGTATGGTACACCTGCACCACACACACCTGTTCTGCACCCCTCAGCTACCGAGCTGAGGGGTGCAGAACGCGACAAAACTGTTTTTTTTACAGCTGTTTTCAGCTGCTATATGCCGATATGTATAGATCAGCATATAGCAGCGATCGTCGGCACGGGAGGGGTTAATCACCCCCCGTGCCGACGAGCAGAGATGGCCTGCTATACATTATAGCAGGCCATCTTCCCCGACCGCTGTGTGTGAACATACAGCGATCGGGGAAACATCGGGCGTAAGTATACGCCCGTTTGCGTTAAAGCCCACCCTGCGGGGCGTATACTTACGCCCGATGTCGTTAAGGGGTTAAAAGGCCATAGTGCTTGCATTTTTTTCACCTAGAGACGTATATGAGCACTTATTTTTTGCAAAACCAATTGTACTTTGCAAAGACAGGCATTATTTTTCCATATAATATGCTGTGAAACCGGCAAAAAATCATTTGCGCTGTCAAATTGAAAAAAAAAAAGGAATTTGTTTTGATTTCGGGGAGTTTTGCATTTACGCTGTTCGCCCTATGGTAAAACTGACTTGTTATCCATGTTCCTCACGTCATTACAATTACAACGATATATAACATGTATAACTTTTATATTATCTGATGGCCTGTAAAAAATTTAAACCATTGTTAACAAATATATGTTCCTTAAAATCGCTCTATTCCCAGGCTTATAGCATTTTTATCCTTTGGTCTATGGGGCTGTGTGAGGTGTCATTTTTTGCGCCATGATGTGTTCTTTCTATTGGTACCTTGATTGCGCATATGCGACTTTTTGATCGCTTTTCACTTTTTGACGCCGTTTACCGTGCGAAATCGGGAATGTGATAATTTATTTATTTATCTATTGCCAAACCGGGATCGGCATCATTGCGTCAGAACTGATCCCCCCCCCCCCCCCGCGATCGCATTGCGGGGGTGGGGGGAGATCCGACCCACTAGACACCAGGGACGTGAGGTTTAAAGCCCTTCAATGCAGCTGTCAGGTCTGACTGACAGGTTTTGACCCGTTGCCGCGCCGGCTAATAGAGGCACTGCCCAGCCGGGAGCAGCGCCAATCAGAGCGGGGTCCCCGCGGCACCATGACGTACCAGATACGTCATGGGTCGCTAAGGGGTTAAAGAAGCTTCTGCCCATGTCTTAGTGCCATATACCACCATTATAGGGACACTTAATATGGTGGTTTTGGTGGTTTCCTTACAGGAGCCACCCCTTGGCTGGGTCCTTTCTGGAGGGATATCTGGCTAGTCCTGTGTTTTGAGACTCTTTGATGAGGCTCCACGGGCTCCTTTTTTGCCATATACCACAGGACTCCTATAGAGGCCTTGTGGCATACATGCCTCAATAGGTGGCATTAGGGCCACATACATAATAATTGGCAGCTGTTTTAATGTTATGGCTGATGGGTGTAAGTAAACCAGAGAAAAGCTTTAAAAAAAAACAACACAAAAATAATATTAATAAGATACATAAAAAAAAAATATACTGGTTTAGAAAAAAAAAGTCTCTACAACTCCTCTGACCATCCAGATCAGATGATGCATGTTTCTTTTAGGCCTAACATATGGCACACTGTATGTGCGGCACACTGGGCTCACTGAAGCGTACCTGCTCCATACCTTGACAATATGTTTTCACTTATTGTTTGATGAACTGTAGCAATACATTTGAACACTAGATGGCGCACTAAAGAAATCCAACGTTTTAAATTTATATTCTGCACCTTGCAGAAGCAGCTTTGGTGCGGTCACGTTGCTTATGAAGCTATAACATGCCAATCCAGTAAAGAACAATGCTGTCCAATGACTGCACACTGCTTCACAATCTGTACCATAGCATAAGCAGCATGTATGTCCACAACCAGCCTGGCGTAACCAAATCTGAGCTATCCTTGCATGTTTACTATAGCATCCTATTACACCTACTGAACAGGACTTTGCAACCTTCCTATTTTAGAGATAAATCAGGACTGTATCAGTCGAGGCCTGGAAGCAACTAAGAGCAAAACTCTCATCGCTGGAGCTAAATCTAATCTGGTAGCATGCCATAAAGCATAACCTACTGAGTTCTACCAGATCAGGCCTCGCGAGGACTCACAATAAGTCAAAATTCAATTGACTCCATTGGTACTTGGAGGTCAGGAGTAGAAATTGATAGAATAAAGTGCAGCAAGCTTCCATATAAAACAATATTGGAATGTAAAAAGCAGAAAGATTGCTTTTTTATATAAAAATGCTTGAAAGCTAACACGTCAGACAGCTATCACCCCTGCACGTCTTATAAAGCCGTCATCAGAAATGTATATAGACGGATCATACAGGCGATCAAACTCTAGGGCGGCATTAAAGCTGTTGCTATGGCAGTACAAAGAAATACATATAGAGGATGATACTGGCACGTCTACCTACAAGACACGGGGTACAACAAAGTCAAAGATTACATCGGGAATAGATCACAGCGGGCAGCAGGCAGACAGATTGAAGGGGTCAAGTATTCTGTTCTCAGCGCCAAACTCCTCCATGTGCATTAAGCTGTAACTTATGAAAAAGTGGCGCCTCAGCCTGCGCGAAGTAACCGATTAGCATATCGAGGACACAAGCTGCCATGCAACTATAATTTATGGTTGTAATTATCTATTCCGGCTCGTCAAAAGAAAAAAAAAACTACGCCACAAGTTCTGTAATCAAAGAAATCGCAGAGCGTGCCAAGCTGGGAGATTAGCACTGATTTTATGGGCATCCACTGCCTGCCAAGATGTAAGGATCTGTAAAAAAAAAAAAAAAAAGAAGCTCGGGAAGACGCTGAGAGTTAAAGAAAAATTTAGAAAAATCAAGAAAACTTTAGGCAGATTAAAAATCGTAAGAAAAATCTGTACAGGAACCAGAGGCAGGAATCATACGTGTTGGCACATGCAGGACTGATAAATCGGACCAGAAATGGGCTACCAATGCGGGCCGGTGGGATGAAGTGATGTCATCAAGACTATCTGGGGTGAGCTACCAATTGCACAGGCTGTAATTGTAACAGGAATAGGGCTACTGGGAGTATAAATGTTATTTACAGGGTAGGTAAGGGAACACAAATGGGGCAAAGGTACTCTACAGGGGGCATTTATACTGTAAGGGGCCCTTATAAAGTAAGCAAGCACAATAGGATGCACCTACACAGTAAGGGGGGCACAAACACTATAGAGAGGCACTAATAAGGCACCTATACCATAAATGGGCACATACAGGGGCATATACTATGAGAAGACACACAGGGCTTCATTACTCTGTATTAGGAACTAAGAGGACAACATTATGGTGGTGTGGCACTAAGGGAGACACCAATATTGTGGGGGTAAATACGGTAGCATTATTGCTGTGTGAGTGGTGCAATAGGGGCAGTATTACAGCACGGGGGTTATGGGAAAATAATTACGTATAGGGTACAAAAAGGAACTACTGCTGATTGGTTACTGTACACGAAGAAGCTAAAAGCACTATTACTGTGTGGTTCACAAAAAAGACATTATTGAGTATGTGTTTGATCAAAGGCACGTTGTAGGACTTTTTTTTTTTAATTGAGGAGGGACTGTTTGTGACAGATGAAGACTTCAGAAGAGAAGGATTATGGGGTGGTAATTTCTGACAGCAATGAGTCACCAGTGCAGCCAGGTGGTGGGGAAAGCAAATCATGTGCTGGGCTGCATAGCTAGAGGTGTAACCAGTCGGAAGAGGGAGATTTTGATCCCGCTGTATAGCGCTCTAGTGAGGCCACATCTAGAATACTGTGTTCATTTCTGGAGACCTCACATACAAAAAGGTATTGATAAAATAAAATGAGTCCAAAGACTGAGTACAAAAATGGTGGAGGTGTCAGGCATGGGACATAAAAAGATTTAGCGCTGACTTGTCAGCTGCAAATTACATTCAGAGCTGCTGATATTGTTCATTGTTAGATAGCTCTTAGGATAAGGAGACACCTGGTACCCTTCATGTATCCATCTGTGCTTCTTGAACCTAAAGAAAAATGCTTTTATTGTCTAGTTTAACGTTTTGAACAGGCTTTCCCAAGCCATTTATAACCCTTCCTCTCTCCCCTTTAATCCCTGTGCTTGCTTACAGGAGGGAGCTGAGCCCTGACTGTCATTCAAGGGATAGAGGGGGACGGGGCAAGGAGGTTTTCCAGCCTGAAGCTGTTCACAAGCTTGGGAAGGCCTCTTTGACACTTTGCAGTTGGAGTATTACAGCATTCATCTACAGTTTGGAAGCACAGACAGACATATGAAAGGTACAGTGTGTCTCCTTGACCTAACAGCTATCAAGCAGTGTCAGCAGTTTGGAAGCTGAATTACAGCTGACAAAAACTCAATCTGTATCTGCTGGAAGTAAGGAGGGTAAGGGGGACATGATTAAAACCTTTAAATAAATTAAAAGCCTTAATGAAGTTCAGAATGGAAATGATTTTAATAAGAAACTGAACACAAGAACAAAGGGTCACAATCTGAGGTTTCTTGGAGGAAAGATCAGAATATAAGAAAATATTACTTTACAGAAAGAGTAGTAGATGCTTGGAAGAAACTTCCAGCAGATGTGGTTGGCAAATCTACAATAACAGAATATAAACCTGCTCGGGATAAACATATATCTAGCCTATGATAATAAGTGAGGAAATACTAAAAGGGCAGCCTAGATGGACCAGGGGGTCTTCTATGTTTCTATGGTATTTTCAGTAAGAGTAACAAGCAGATAATATCTAGGCTGCAGACTGTGCAAAGAACTTGTCATAAAGCCCTGGACCAGATGGAGAAGAAAAAGAACGACTCCAATGTGGGAAGATGTCCCCTGTGAGTCACTGGATGTAAATGTTTATTCTGCCTTTGAGTGATCAGGACTGTAATCACTGTAGAGTGATGATGCTGGTAGGATTCCTGTTTGTGAAACAGCACCTCTCAGTATGCCCCGATATTGTTAGTGTCATACTAGATGCTATAGATTCACACAGTATAATGATCCCTCAAGATACAATAGTTTTAACTTACAATGGTTTTAACTTTAGGGGTCACAGTACAAACCTAGCAGTAAGTTACCTCACTTTGCAATAGATATCTGTCCTGAGCTTGGTTCTGTGACTGTATTCATGTTATGGACTTGGTTCTAGTGTGATATCTATGTATGAATTAACATCCAATGCCATATGGTATGAGCTAGCTTCTGGGATTCTTTCTCTCTCTATAATATGTATGAGCTTGGTTTTGATGCTGTATTTATGTTATGAGCTTGGTTATGGTAACAATATTATGTACTGAATTTAATTTTACTGTTGTACTTATGTTATGAGCTTGGTTCCAGTGCTCTATTTATGTGATACGCTTAGTTCTGACATTTTGTTTAATGGGCTTAGTTGTGATGCTATATGTACCATACCTTGAAATTATTTATGTTATGAGTCTAGTACTGGTGCTATTAATATGTATGAGCTTGGTTCTGATGCAATATTTAAGTTATGAGCTCGGTTCTGGAACCAATATTATGTACTTATGTTATGAGCTTGGTTCTAGTGCTGTATTTATGTGGTATGTTTAGTACTGACATTGCATTTAATGGGCTTAGTTCATATCAGGGGTAAGAAATGGCAACGTAATTGCCTTCATTTCCTTATTTTAAATCAACCAGTAGTTGTCACCTTTACAACCACAGTAACTCACCTCATTATTTAAAGAAAATTTAACAGTTGGTACATCCCTGTGTTTTTACCTGAATATCATATTGTAATATTAATTGCACACCATGAAACAGTTATCTTGCTTCTTTCTTATTTTCTTATTTTATTACAATATGTATACACAAAAATTGGCTCCGCAATTAGGCACATGCATTCTTGTATAACAATTTGTCCATACAACATATACCATAACTGACATTTCGGTCTAGTACGACCTTTTTTAACTGGTATACATTGGTGGGTGGTAGGAATAAAGGAATGCCATGTGGCTAGATGTAACAGTCGCGGCCGGAGACTGTTACATCTAGCCACATGGCATTCCTTAATTCCTACCACCCACCAATGTATACCAGTTAAAAAAGGTCGTACTAGACCTAAACGTCCATTATGGTATATGTTCTATGGATGAATTGTTATACAAGAATGCATGCACCTAATTGCGGAGGCAATTTTTGTGTATACATATTGGAATAAATAAGAAAATAAGAAAGAAGCAAGATAACTGTTTCATGGTGTGCAATTAATATTACAATATGATCTACTGATGTTCTAATTGCACCCAATAGTGTGCACAGATATAATACTACTATCTTTTTACCTGAATAGACTGGCACAGGTGCGGTGATGCTGTTGCAGAGGTCCTTTTTTTAACCGCTGCCTTGTTCCCACGAATGGCATCGGTTTATTACCAAGCACCGGCCCGCTGGCCCCTAGTGTGACGAAAACCTCTTCCCTCTGTGATGCGGCTCCATTGATTCTAATGGAGTCGCGTCACAGAGAGGAGAGGGTTTTGCCATACTGGGGGCCGGCAGGAGGCCCGCCTCCAGTGCTTCATGCCCGGCTGGTGCTCAGTTACAAACTGGCGCAATACACGGAAACCAGACGGTGGTTAAAAAAAAATACCTAGTGGCCCATTCACTTTAAAGGGACTCTGTACCCACAATCTTCCCCCCCCCCCCAAACAGCTTGTACCTTCAGATAGCTGCTTTTAATCCAAGATCTTTCCTGTGGTCCGTTTGGCAGGTGATGTAGTTTTTGTCCTAAAAAACAACTTTTATACTTGCAGCCCCAAACTAGCATGGCCTAGAATGACTATGCATTAGACTGGCACAGCCTCTCTGTACCTCCTCCCGCCCTCCTCATCATTAGGAATGCCCCAGGCAGATTTTCTACTATTCAACACCTGTGAGAACACGGCACATGGGCTGGATCGTTAACGCACTTATGCAGTTTTCTCTGCAGAGGAATAGGAAATATCCTGCCAGTGTCATTCCTAATGATGAGGAGGTTGGGTAGGAGGGACGGAGGGATGGTGCAAAGTTAGGGCATGGATATTCTAGGCCACGGGCATTTGGCACAGGGCTGCAAGTTTAAAAGTTGTTTTTTTAGGACAATAACTGCATAACCTGCCGAGCGGACCCCAGGACAGATCTTGGATTAAAAGCAGCTATCCGAAGGTACAAGTGGTTTGGGGGGTCAGATTGTGAGTATAGAGTCGCTTTAAGTCTTGCATTACAAATTTTATATTAGGTAAGAGAGGAAGATTAAATTTGGCAAAAGGATAAGAGGTCTTTGTGATAAAAATCTAAAACCCATTCAAACTATTTATACAAGTCACATGTAGATTATGCTGTGTAGTCTTAATACAAACTATTTGCTATTTTTTGTTTGTTTTTGCCTTGATTAACCCAGAATGTTTAAAAAAACAGTCCGGACACTGACTCTAAAAAAACAAAACAAAACACTAGGGAGGAGAAGGGTGAACAAAAAAACATGCACTTACCTCTCCGACTAAAGTGCTGGGGTCTGCTGTCCTCTGCTCTGATCCACAGCCATTTCTAGGTCTCTCAGACCCACTTAGCCAGTCAGGACTCTACTATGTCCACTGACTGACTGAGCGGGCTTGGAACGTCACATCCCAAGCCCCCTCTTTAGACCGGGAAGTGGCTGGGGACTGAGGACTAGAGCGGAGGAAAGCACCCCGCAGTGCTGGAGCCGGGGAGGTCAGTGCATGTTATTTTGTTCACCCACATCCTCCCCAGCATTTTTGAAAAAAAAAAGTCTGTGCCCAGACTACTCCTTTAATTAAAGGGGTTGTCTGGCGGTTTCAATTTTTTATTATCCTTACCTCTCTGTGCTCCCCTGGTGCCGGGTTATGGTGTCACCAGCGCCCCTCTGAATGCAGAGTCTGCACTTCTGTGACGCACTTGTCACTTGTCAGTCCGTGGTCATGGCGCTGTTCCTTCTCAGTAACTGGTTGAGCAGGATGTCACTCCTGAGGCAAGTTTGTCTTGAAGTGGAGGTGCTGCAGTCCACCACAGGAGGACACTGGGGGTGCGCAGACAGGTAATCATAGGCTCTTTATTGTTTTATTTGCACCAGCAGCAATATATTAAAAAATGTTTAACGCTGGACAACCCCTTTAAATGTGTGCTGACTACAAGGGCACTATAGGGGGAAACAGCCAGCGGGGTACCCTTGTGCAAGATCAGTGTTTGGGCTTGCCACTTTTTATCCAGATACAGCACCTCTCCTGTTCTCAGTCTGGGTGTGGGTTTTGCAGCTCAGTTTTATTGAAGTGAATAGAGCTGAACTGTAAAAGCACCCGAGAGACAGGGGTGGTGCAGTTTTTGCAAGAAAATAGCTGTGTTTTTTCTAATCCTGGATAAGAAATAACGAGAAAAAGGAGAAGGAAAATAAAAAGCACAGAATCTATTAGCACACTGGCTAAATCTGAATGCCAGTCTTTTTTGAAGACTCCCCAGTTTTTCTTTAACAGAAAAGATTGATTCTATTACAGATGAGAACTGCATTAAATATTATTCTATGTTCTTCAAGATTTTAATTATACAAAGCAGAAGACGTAATTTAATTTGTACAATCTTTGATCATCTTATTCAACCACTAGTGGGAGCAATGAATGTAATAAAATACAATATAGGTTTATTAAAATCTACCAAGGACGGCTCCAAAGGTTCCCTCCAAACCTCTCTTACCAGTAATCTGATAATAAGCAATGTTAGGTTGGGTTCACACTATTATAGGGCTCTACCAGAAAGCGGTTGTGGTCTATACCTTGGTGTGCTCTCACTCAGCCACCTTTGTTTGATAGACTAAACATGAACTAAATGTTCATTTCACTTATAAATGTATAAAGTGGTACCTTGGTTTAAGAGTAACTTTGATTGAGAGCGTTATGCAAGAAGGGCTCACAGTTTTTCAAAATTGGAACTTGGTTTAAGAGCATTGCTTTGGTTTAAGAGCTCCCTGTACTGGGGGAGGGGGAGGGGAGGGGAGGGGAGGAGCGGCATGGTCTGCATAGCGGGTCTACAACCTTGTACTCTGACCCAGGAAGTCTCCCTTAGCTTCCGAATCATGGCAGATCCATTTCAGGCTGGGGTTTATATCAGGAGACAGGACTGTTGAGGCAATTTCTTTAGATTGTAAGCCCTCGTGGGCAGGGTCCTCCTCCCTCATGTACCAGTCTATTTTTTTGCCTTCATGTAATGTGTTCTGATCTTGTATTGTTCCTGCTTGTTACCCCTATCGATTGTATAGCGCTCTGGAATTAAGGGTGCTTTATAAATAAATAATAATAGCTGTAACCCCTCTCTCCACTGACAGAGAGTGCTGCATGTATGTGCCCACATTTGCCCTGCTCATTCCTTCATGCTCCCTGCAGTCTCTGTCAGCCCTTGTTTTTCTCATCCTCTCCATTCCTGCTATAATGTGCCTGCACTCACACTCATCTATACACACTTCTGCTATAATGTGCCTGCACTCACACTCATCTATACACACTTCTGCTATAATGTGCCTGCGCTCACACTCAGCTATACACACAGCTGCTTTAATGTGCCTGGGCTCACACTCAGCCATACACACTGCTGCTATAATGTGCCTGCACTCACACTTATCTATACATGCTGCTATAATGTGCCTGCACTTACACTCAGCCATTCACACTGATGTATAGAAAAGTTTCGGTCACTGTCCTCCTGCACAGCACTGTGATTCTCACTCCCTGGTCCATGCAGAGCACACACCCCCTACTCCATTGCTGTCATGTGACCACACAGACCTCTGACAGCAGCCCTGCTTCTCTATTCTAGCCTGTTGTACTACGCTACTGCATTATGGGGATCTGCAGCTCCATCCTGTATCTACAAACTGCTGCTGAGTTTTCAGGTTTATGCCCTTACTATATATTATACCCACATGCTCATTGCTATACTGTGCAGTAACTTTTATTCAGTATAAAAAAATTTGGGTTGGGGAACCAATTGTCTGCATATCAGTCATTTCTTATGGGAACATTTGCTTTGGTTTAAGAGTGGATTTAGATTACAAGCACGGTCCCGGAACGAATTATGCTCATAATCCAAGGCACCGCTGTACTTTTATTTTTCTGGACCCACAAAAAAAAAGAGCACCTTCGAAAATTGGCCAAAAGTAGTCTTCTATGATGCATATCAAACAAAAAGAGGATGAAACCTAAGTTATATCATGTAAGTAACCCCTTCATATCCATAATAGCCCACAATTTGGAATAAGATGTCAGTAAGCATACTGCTGCATGTAAAGCCAATTCCACCAAAGTAACAACAACAACAAAATAATAGTAATAGCCTTTTTTCTCCAGGTTTACTGAAGCTATAAGCTTATTGTGAAATGTTTAAGTAAGCGCATTAATAGCATTACTCCATCCAAAAGGGATTATAGGGTCAATAACCACAGTCAAATAACGCGTTCAATCATTTCATGATTTTAGCGTTTCTAGGTTTATTACCAAGGACACTTGAGGGTTGAGCTTCTTATTTGCATTTAACTTCCTACTAAACCTTACATCATGGTTTCTGTGTAGCAGATGTTGGACGGGAAGGTTCAGTAAATCATACAGTAAAATCTACCATTCTCTAGGGCAGGCATAGAAGTTTAAATGCACCATATTACATTCTCCATTGAAGCATATCCTACAAATCCTACACCCATAATAAATACTATGTAAAGATTTACAGTAATGTGCCGCAAAGAGGGAGTGTAGAGCTCAGCACCATCCCAGAGCACAGTCAGTGTGCAGTAACCATTCCCCATCTCACCATTGTCATGGCCAATTGACACTGTACAAAGTGGATAACACATTAACCCCTTAATAGCCAGGCATCTTTTTCCGCTTATGCCCTAAGGATAGAGCTAGTTTAGGAGTTAAGGACCACGTGCATTTTTTCTCTATTGTGGCAGTATAAATTACATCTCTGTTAGGACATACAGCATCTAATAAAGTAGGCAGTGTTGCAAGACAGCCCTAAGGGCCTTTTTAGAGGGCTGTCATTATATAAAGCTTAGCCCCTGAGTTTACAGTGCTAAAGGGATGTTAGTTCGCGACTGAAGGTTTATCGAATGCTGATCATTAATGGAGCACTGCAGCTGTCAGTCACAGTTTGTCTCTGTACAGCCGCTATCATCAGGTGTAAAAGGGCTGAGGATTTACAGCCTAATGTGGGAAGGAGTCGATGACCAAACTTAAAGGGGAACTCCAGATAGGGAAAATTATTTTCTATTAAAAGTTATATTATATAGATGTCTATATAATGTATTACACATTGTGTGTGTTTGCTGAGCACAGGCTGATGATGCAGACAGGGGACAGGGCATGATGTCACAGGAGACTAAGCTGGATCCCCCAACCCCCTAAGTGATTCACCATCTCTGACCAGCCTCTCCAGCCTAAACCTAAGCAGACAAAGCGTGACAGAAGCAGCTGCTGCAACTTCACTGATTGTGGAAAACTCTGCAGTGAAATTAGGGCTATGTTCACACATGTTGGAGTGTCATTGCCGTACTGCAGCGTCTTCACAAAAAGGATGCAGTGAAACATACGATAATCAGGATCAGAGCTGGCACTGCCAATCCCACCTGGACAAAAAACGAGGCATAAACAGTATATCCCTTGTAAGATAATATCGAATTAAGTCATTATTATGGGGCTCAACTTCAAAGATAAAACATGCTCGATCATAATATGTGCGTGGAGATGAGAAGAAAAATAAATTTGGCCGCTCAATAGCTCTCTTCTAACCTCCCTATACACATTTACTCTCTACAAGTCACTACCAGACAGTTAGCAGTGGCAGCAGGTTATCTCTCCTACATCAAAAGGGTTGGGAAGTTGAAATCCAACATGCCCGATCCCTCTCTCCCCTGACATCATCTGCCAGGGAAGAGTCAGAAGGTTCCCCGAATATGTTAGGCAGTTGTCTGGTCCCACCAAAGTCAGCATGTTTAGCTCACTTTTAACTGAAGTGGATGGGAACCTTTATAGTTATGTTCTTCACGAAAGGTAAAGCCACACGTTATTCTGTAGGCAGATTTACCTGAAGGTTTTGATGCATATTCATTACAGATTTCACAACCATTGTACAACTAATTGCAATGCTGCAAATTTTTAAATTGCACCAAAATTCTAGATTTCATTGTTAAATCTAATCCACATACCTAATAACACAATATGCTGTGGATTCTACCAGCACAGCCACATTCACATTCTGTAAATTTACAGTTAAAATAAAAGGAACTGTAAGACAAACTCTAAGAATACTTTAGATTCTGTTAATCTCTGATCTGAACAAAATATGTATTTAGCCTTTGAAATGGCCGATAATATGAGAAACGGACATTGTGCTCAGAAGCTCAGGAGAAGTGCTAATTTGGCATCAGAGAGTAGTGGCAGTCCTGGCTTCCCATGCCATCCTTGTGCTCATGCTGTAATGTTCCCATTGGTGCCAAGATGACGGGCTGCACACACCATCTGTTGCCTCAAGCACTTAGCCGCAAGCGGCATCGGAACGCATACAGACATTTATAGATCAGGCAGGTATATGCAGCCCTAGTAATAAACAGACATCACCATATTCATTTAGTTACACTGGTAGAGCACATACAATAGCTGGTGACAAATATGGGGCACACACCAAGCACAAACAAAACTCTGAACAGGAAGAGGAGTTTCCTGTACTACAATATAATAGAATGTCTCATGAATGTGAAGAGACCTCATATCAAAGGGATTGTCCAGCACTACAAAAACGTGGCCACTTTCTTCCAGAGACAGCACCACTCTTGTCTTCAGTTTGGGTGTAGGTTTTGTAACTCAGTTCCATTGAAGCAAATGGAGCTTAATTGCAAACCACACCTGAACTGGAGACAAGAGTGGTGCTGTCTCTAGGAAGAAAGTGGCCATGTTTTTGTAGCGCTAGATAACCCCTTTAACATACTTGTCCGCTATTAAAAAAATATTTCCAAAAGTAAATTAAATGTCTCTTACATATGTGTATGTGTAGTGTCCCCCATAGCCAATAAGAACCAGAGTGTCCTCAGAGACCATGAGCAGTGAGCGTGCCCCCCATAGTCTGAGTGCATTTAGGGTCAATTCCCCCTTATGAAGGCTCAAAGGCAGTGTGGCAAGCCAGGCTTTACTCGCAGACAGTGATATGTCATCAACAAATAAACAATGGCCAGTTAGAGCGCTCCAGCAGTGATCAGTCCAAGGGTCCTCAGAGTTGGTGGCTGTTAAAGGGCACCTATAACTACAGCAAGAACGATAAAGGGTCGGTGTGGGACTGAAATATCACAAGAAATAAAGAAACCTGCATCCAGTATGGGAGGACTGTCCTCTATTATAACTTTTCTGGATTGTTGAACAGTGAGGGATTCAGACTATACACAATATCGGGAGGTAAACCACACAGTCTTGGTAGGTTTTGAGATATGCTTTTCAATAGAACTTTTTCCTAGCCAGGATGACTGACTGTCAATGCTGCCTAATGCAGAGTTACTTCATAAACAGGGACCTGTCACACTACCCCCACACCAATAAATGATCAGCCACTACCTATGCTATAGCCAACCATAAATGACTATCCTGTGGTGGAAACAGCTAATAAGAGAAGGGGAGGCGCATATGTCAGACATCATAATCTCCCTGTCATATACACAGATACATCTTTATTGGAATAATAAGACGTGTTTAAAGCATGTTGCAATGCAGTAAAAAAACAATGCCACAGGCAGAGGAGCAGACAGGAAATGAATAAAGCTGCTTCAGTCTGTTCTGCTGTGTTATACAGTGTTCGAAGCAGAGAACTGGCAGGAGTGCTGGGAAAGGGGAGTAGGCAGGGTGGGAGGGCTGTGATGAGCTGATGGAGAGCAGTGGAGAGCTGATGGAGTTGCACAACCAATTAACCAGGTAGTAGTGTGAGGACATGGTATGGGACAGGGCTACAGACACACAAAACAAATGGATCTTTGGCGGTTTCAGTTGGAGTAGATAGGTAAGCAATGCTATGTGTATCTCTTTAAAAGAAGTGTGCATCACAGCAAAACACTACTTATAAAAGCTAGAAACAATATATTATTACATCACACAAGAGTAATACATAAAAAAGCCTTAATTTTATTTAAATGTATTTACATTTTCTTCATAGAAAAGTGACCAGCATATAATGTCGACCTCCTCTTTTTATCTCCGCTCTTTGTTGGCCTAGGAGCATGTGTGTGCTATTAAATGCCAGCACAATACCCACAGTATGGCTGGGGTGGCGCGCAGGCAGGGGACGGATGACAGCAGTGGCCCAAGCTGCATATGTTATCTGAGCTCTCTCCATAACAGCCAGGATGAAGCTAATCTGCCAACTGCCTGGAACTTTCTGATTTTTTGGCTGCATAATTGAAGCAGCCTATATGTTCTGCTAGAAAAACACATCATTCTCAGCATGGCAACCTGCTACAGTAAAGTGGAGGCATGCTGGGCATAAAACCTACAGCATAAACTAGCCAGATATGCTATATAGACCATTCTGCATGATAAATATGACAAATCATATTTAAAGGGGCTTGCCAATGAAGTGAATACTTAGCAATATACCATGTCAGTGGTTGTAAGATTATTCAGTCCCCTACTGATCCCGTTAGTCGGGGGGCCTAGTCTTATATTCCTGCCAGAAAAGAGGCAAGTTACACATGGTCACTTCTTATTACAGTCTATGATGAGATACGGAAACATTAGGTAAATCAGCCGGCATTTTGCCATGTGGTGCATACGTGTGTAGGAAAAGCTGCTCCATAAAAGAAGGTCAGTATGAGGTTTCCTTTTACTTCCAGCTCCTTTATAAATGGCCAATCAGAGACCAGGAGAGTTATTTATCAAAATAGTGTAAAGTAGAACTGGCTTCTTCCTAATGTCCTTCATGATCCTGGGGCGACTTCTAAGTAAATAAAAAAAAGATATAAAGCAGATTCTCCTCTGTGTGTATTCAGTGGATGCAGCCAGTCTCCAGCCTACATGTCCTGAAGAACTCACTACTAACTAAACTAAGACATAGGCCAAGATTTATCAGCTCTCTGTCAGCGTCCTCCTGAATCATCGCAGTTCCACATGAACTACCTGCAGCTGTGTCCTTTTTCAGTCACTGATTGGCTGAGCGGGCATTTCTGAGAGGAGCCATGATGTCACCGGTATTTAGTGGGTGACCATAAGTCCTCACACTGCACTGCAGGGGCATGGTGACAGGTAAATAGGACTTCTTCATTATTATCACCATTATTATTATTAGGAACACCAACCATGAACTCACCAGCAATGTGGCATTTTTTATTGGCAATGTGCAATGTGTTTGGACCAAACATCAAAAGGAGCCTTCCTCAGGCATAACGAAAATAGTCCATCACATAAATACCTACCCTGCCGGGTCAGAGGTCATGCAAATACTCCTTTATCCGCATTCATATATATATAAATACTAATACAATCCTCTATAACAATAAAAATATAATCTAAAACAATTATGCACAAAACATAAAACATGTGTGTACATTGAAGCTCTCCCCCCTGTCTTCATTGTTCTCCTATGGAGAGAGCTAAATAAAAGACCAAAAACAGGACAACAAAGAGTTAATCTACAAATACTTCACCCTTTATCTCCTCTGACAGTCAGCACTGACCTCTGTGAGCTCTGATTACAGCTGTCACCCAGCTCCATGGGTCTAATCCTTTGTTCTCAGCTTTCTGCTGTCGGCTAAGTCCCTCCTTCCTCCTCCCCCCTCCCCTCTCTATAGACCAGACTGGGTACGTCTGATGCAACAAGTCACAATTTCCTGATTTTTTGCAGTGGATGGAAAAGAGGAGGGAGGGGGGAGCTGGGAGAGGCTTTTTAAATGCAGATAATGGCATATTTGGTTAATAAACCCAATTACAAAGTTTCTTAAAATCGCCTGGACTATTGATTTCTGAAAAAAAATAAAAAATAAAAAAATATGACAGTGACACTTTAAAAAAATTTACTACCTGGATCAATTGGGAACAACATACTGGCAATACCTCTCCATAGCCTCTGAACTGACTTTCTTTATGGAAAATGATCAAGGCATTTCATAAAAAAACAAATGGAGACAGGATTTTCTCCTGTACAAAAAAAGAGGTGCTACAGCAGCAGCTGACGCATGTATTGTAAGAGGTAATAGCATACATTATTATGGCTAAGTCATAGCAGAGTCCTGTTCCCTATAGAAGTGCACTTGGGCACAGAACTCCTTGTTTACCTCTTATAATGTACGGAGAGGGCTACATTATCCCATATACAACTTTCCAATTTGCGTTTACTAAACAGAAGGCAACTAAAAGAATTTAAATTTTATTTTTAAAAGTTTGCTGACAAGAGAGCAAGTTGTGTAATAAACCCTGATCTGCATCGCTGGTTAGCACTATGGGCGGGGGTAGCTTAACTATTGTACACCTGGGGAATAATAGGTCACTGTGTTTTGCCTCTCTAATATCTCCTTTTCCATAGATTTGTTTGTGGTCGTGTCTGAAGAGTCTTCGCTGAGACCACTTCTCGTTTCGCTCTCAACAGAAGAGGCACTAGTACTCATTTTAGCAGTAAGTAGCTTCTATTCTACACCCCTTGACCTCACAGCAAAGCTGCTAATTGGCTTCCTACATTATGCAACTTCCAGAAGAGTTTATTAATTCAGGTCTTACCGCTTTTATACGGTCAGGAATTATTAAAAAAGTAGAAGAAAAGGAAATAGAAGCAATAAAAACACACAATGTTGCATACCACAGATGTAACTTCTGCTTCCGAAAAGAAACATCAAAGTACATAAAGTCGACTGTCTAGAGATATACACTAAACCTCTCCAGCAACAAAACAATACTGTAGGTGCTGGGTGCCGTTTTGTTCAGCTCATCTGGGCAGCTTCAGTCTCAGCATAAATTGTGACACTCAACTGCAACTAGAGTAAAACCTCAAACACAAGAACGCTGCAAATGCTACGACGTATGCTTAATATAGATATTTAGAATTGCAAAACTGCTAAGTAGAGATGATCAGCGCCCCACTTGTCAAGCCACCTGCCTACTGCTCCCTGACACTCAGGGTGTCCCAGGGTGAAGCGGAAAAAAATTAGCTTCTTAGCATAACATTTGAACAAATAGTGTGTATATCCCGCCATTCATCCCACCCCATGGGTGATTTTAAAACAGTCATCCGTAAATTCGCTTTAAAGCGAACCTTTCACCTCAGCTGCCCCCCGTCGGAAGCCCTGCACAAGCGTTATGCTACCATATTTTCTGGTGTATAAGACGACTTTTTAACCCTGAAAAATCTTCTTTGAAGTTGGGGGTCGACTTATACGTTGTGTATGGTTGCCTGTTGAGTTAACTGTTTTGTTTTTTTTTTTCTATTGGTGGTCACCCCATACAGTGGGAATGTGGCCACCACCATAAAAAAAAATAAACAGTTAACTCACCTGGGGCATGTTTCCGACAGCCGCGCATCTCCTGGCCCATTCACGGCGCAGGCAGTGTGACGTTGGCTGCCAGGAGAGCTTCAGCAGAATGACAGAGGCTCCAGAAGTACCCGAAGCCTCTGTCATTCTTTCGAAACTCCCCGAGCTTCTCCGATGAGACGTCACGCTGCCTGCGCTGGGAACGGGCCCCAGGTGAGTTAAAGGGGTTATCCAGTGCTACAAAAACATGGCCACTTTCTTTCAGAGACAACACGACTCTTGTCTCCAGTTCATGTATAAGGCGAACCCCTGACAATCTTCTTAAAAGTCAGGGGTCGTCTTATACGCCGGAAAATACGGTAATTACCAGAGATGAGTTTGACGTTTTGCAATCAAAGGATGAAAAAAACGGACTGCAAAAAATGCAGTGTGAACCCAGCCTAAGGCATAAATAGTGGAATAAATTAAGCAAGATGTATCAAGGCACTTGTGTCTAATGATGATTTTTGCGCAACAACCGTAAAATTGTGTGCAGCCCTTAAAAACCTCTTCCTGCTCAAAAGAATAGTGCAGAGGATGCACTGATGGGACACCGCCATCTACTGTCAGCTCAATGTAAGCTCTGTACTGTATATCCCAACAAGAGGAAGCAGCTGTGTGTCAGAGTATGATTAAAAAAAATAATAATAAAAGATCTGCACACTTTTCAACAAATTAGAGAAATTAGAGATAAAGTGAGAAAACCAGTAAAGTGATAACATGATGACCTAGAGGGATATAGTCTTGCCTAGGCTATTTTACCCCCCCCCCCCCCCGGTACAGAATATATCCCCTGGGGTATACTGTAGCCTGGGCTAGAACTGAGAAAACCAGTGACATAACTTGGAGAGGTATAGTCTGGCCTAGACTGCTTTACACCCCCTAAATATAGAGTTTATCCTCCGGGGTATATTGTGACCTGGACTAGACTATACCCAGGTTTATTGTATGGCCTAGGCTATTTTACACCCCTAAGTACAAAAATATATCGGAAGACAAACAAATATATATAAACAACGTGGCGTGAGTAGCTACTCACGCCACGTTGTTTATATATTTCACCTATGTGGGGCATGGAGAGTAATAGTCCCCCTTTACATTTTGGGTTACGACCTCTTTATTTATGAGCCGTTTTAGGACTTGATGACACAGAGCCATGATTAAGGGCGAGTGAGCCCGAAACGCGTCGGCATTTTAAACATTATCAAATAAAAGTTATAATTTTAGAGAGCTGGAGAAAATCTATTTGTTTGTCTTCTGTTGGATGCCCTTGGGTCCAGGGACCATTCTCACACGCTCTCAGAGTGGCATACAGCCAAAACAGGAACACCGCACTTTGATTCAAGGGACCTTGTGTTTTGAGTGCTGACTATCTACTGTCTTCACGCACAAAAATATATCCCCTGGGGTATACTGTGGCCTGGGCCAGGGGTGAGAAAACCAGTGAAGTAATAACATTATGACCCGGAGAGATATAGCATGGCCTAGGCTGTTTTACACCGCCAGGTATAGAGTTTATCCCCCGGGGTATACTGTGGCCTGGTTCGACATTAGATGGATATATTCTGGCCTGGATGGGTATACTCCGGCCTAGGCTATATTACTATATGTCCTATGTCATGTAAGCAATGAGAAGGGGGTGTATTGCACTGTTTTTGTTTTGTAAAATGGTACATAGGCATTCTATGGAATACTATATACAGTACATTATTTTAACTTAATATAATATAGAGTTAGTGGTTAGGCACTGATATCTGAATACCATATGGTAACTACTATGGTAGCAGGCTGAGCAGTTGTGTTAAGCGTAATGGACTCGCTACAATACATGTGGACCAGGTACATTCTTTCACTTCTTCTACATATGGATATCATTGTGTTTCTGACATTAAAAAAGGGAAGGCATCTGTGTGGGAGAGAGGGAGAAATAAAGGACTACTAAAATGTCATGGGAAGGAGAAAAGACACTGAGACAAAATGGATTATATAATAATAAGCTTTCTATAATTCACTCGCTATTAATGTTGGCCATAGTGGACTGGGGTATTCTGCTATGGGTTTGCTCTTTAGTTCCATGATGACTAAGCCTTGGATTCCACTTTTACTATATAGGTCACTTAGTAAGATATAAGACTGCTGAAGGCCTTTACCGCTAATACTCTACATCCTACGAGGCCAGGAAAGAGTTTTGTAAAGAGCAGTGGAATAGGTAAAGTGTGTAGACAGAGAATTTATGGCAGCATGGGGACAGAGTGCAAATTGTACTTCTGCAGTCTTGCAATATGCAAAGTAAAACTAACCTTTAGTAGTTTATGCATCAGCTTTTTTTTTTTTTTTTCAGATGTCTAATGCTTCTATATCCCCATCCTCTTACTGCATTGTTCTTTTGATCACATGGAAATGGCAATGAGAACTTATGATAATCACCAAAGAAAGGAAATTAATTTACTGCGGTACCACCGATTGTGAATTTGCAAATATTTTTCTCAAATAATAACTGGATTTGGATGCAGAACTTCGAAGATGAAAGCCGTGGTTTGCGATCATAGGTTTTCCTAATTTGTTAAAAACTAACAATATCCTTTTACTCTAGGCACCTGGGAAACAAAGTGAGTAAAGAAAATTGGTCTTAGGGACAATAATCGTTTGGTTAATAGGTCACGTTAAAAGACATGTATTTCAACACGTTGGACCAAAATTATCATGCCGATGATGATATGCTGCCCGCCACTCAGTGTACTAGGAGCGGTGGGGCAGCAGACGCTGTTCTCTTTAATGGGTCACCAAGATGATCTAAATATTGTCCGGGCAGCAAATCCCCCCCCCCCTTCCTTCCACCCCGCTTCCTCCTCACATTGTGCCATGTAATAAAGCCTTTACAGTTTATAACTTAGTAGGTAGATATCAAGCACTAGGTAAGGCAACGCAGTCTATTAGCTTTAGTGTGGGGTTTTCCTAGGTACAGACCAGAGAAGCGTTAAAGGTGATATCCAGTGCTACAAAAACATGGCCACTTTTGTACCACTCTTGTCTCCAGTTCATGTGTGGTTTGCAATTAAGCGCCATTTATTTCAGTGGAACTGAGTTTCAAACCCCACTCAGTCTGAAGACCAGAGTGGGGCAAAAGTGGCCATGTTTTTGAAGCACTGGATAACCCCTTTAAATAATACAGGTGACCTTTTTGGGCACATTTAATCAATTTCACACTAATTTTCCAACATGGGTGTGGATGGTGAAGCAAAAATTGCATTAAGGCAAAAACCATACTATCCTAGGATTCATGTGAAATCAACGCTTTTGATTTTAAGGGTACCTATCACAACGAAACAGTAATGTGCCCAACCACCATTGGATAAAATGGAGGTCACGTGCATTATGGTCTCATTGCATGTAGGTATCCATGGAAAACCCAATTTTCTAGATAAACAGAGGAACTTGGCGCTAATCCGGCAGCGGCCCATCATGATAGGTACACTTTAACTCAGTGCTTCTCAAATCCAGTCCTCAGGCCTCACCAACAGGTCATGTTTTGAGGATTTCTTTAGTATTTCACAGGTGATATAATTATATCAGTGCATCAGGTATTATCACAGGTGTTCTTTGTATGGGAAATCCGCAAAACATGACCTGTTGGTGAGGCCTGAGGACTGGATTTGAGAAGCACTGGTATAACTGGTCCACATTGAAACTTGAACTTTGAGTAAAAACTATTTGGGTAATAAGTGAAAGTGTAGATATAGCAACCACTATATTGTATGTTACTAAAGGGAACCCCAAGGACTACCCTGCATCATTATAAAAGAATCTAAGTTGATATTAAACAGCATTTCAGGAGTTCCAGTATTTTTGTAGGTTAAGCTACCGCAATTGGTATGGATGAAACCTCTGCAAATAACTTATAGGGGTTATAAAGTGATAAACTGATCAGGTTTCTGACTGTAGGTCTTAATGACTGTAGGTCTTACCACCAGGACCCCCTTAAAATGGAGGGTCCTGTGTGACCTTTATTCAATGGAGTGGCTGTTGGACATGCCTGATAATAATAGATGAGCACAATAATAGACTGACTGTCATTTCCTCTGCATGGAAAAGTGCTATAACATGGCAGTGATACACAAATAGTCTAAGTCCGCCACTGCTAGGGCCACTACTTGTTATTATCAGATCTCAGCTATGGCTCATACAGGAAGGTCCATGCAGGGGGACAAATGAACCTAAGGTGGCATATGAAAAATGGCTATCCTGATACCCCTTTAATATACTGGACCATCTAGGATCAGTTATGTAACAATGCATCTAATTTATTAAACAACAGAATGTTAACTTCTCAGTGTCACTTCTATTTCTTTATTGGTATTCCTTACCCGTGTTCATTTGCATTTCCTAATTGCAGAGTCTTTAGGTAACATTGTGAGTCAGGTCTTTAATGGCATGTTTCTGCATAACTGAGTGCACCAGGTCAAAGCTGTTACAACTGAGGCCTATGGATTCCTCAGAGCCAGTAGTGGATTATAATAGGGGCGTTTCGGGCGGCAACCCGGGGCCCTGAGCTCTTGGGGGGCCCATGACCACGCAAAAAGACTTATACTTTCAGTGGTGTACTGTCTCCTGGCTACACTTCCACCATGATTTGCAAAAATCACAGTTTTTTTATGGCAATTTTGCACAAATCAGGACATCATGACATTATCTGTCCTGTACTATGAACGCTAGGCTAGTGCTGCCATTGTTACAATGGGGTGGGGGGGCCCAGGCTTGGTGAACAGCCCGGGGCCTATGGTAAAGTTAATCCGCCCCTGCATGACTGCAGCTCTTCTCTCTGCTACTGTCCTGTATGCATCTGCAGTGACTAGGCCCTTTTTTCAGACAGATTTATCTCAATGGCATACCCTCAGATTTCTGCCTTGAATTTGCACTGTGACTTGACACGGATTTGGATGCAGACTAGCCCCATTGGACGTAGCCTTTTAGCATTAAAGGGGTTAGTCAGTGCTACAAAAACTTGGCCACTTTCTTTCAGAGACGACTCTTGTCTCCAGTTCAGGTGCAGTTTGCAATTAAGCTCCATTCACTTCAATGGAACTGAGCAGCAAAACCCTGCCCAAACTGGAGACAAGAGTGGTGCTGTCTCTGGAAGAAAGTGTCCATGTTTTTGTAGCGCTGGATAACTCCTTTAACCTATCTTATGTTGAAATATTTCCACAACTTAAGTACTAAAATTGGACTTCACATGGATTCTAACATAGGACCGGCATGCATAAAAAAAATTGGGTGAATATACCCAAAGGGTATACTCACACATAGTAGACTTGAATAAATTTCTGCAGCTGTTGTATGTCATGACACTTCTTTAAAGGGATTATTCCAAGGTTAGAATTTATTACATATCTGTGGAGGTCCAACTTTCAAGACCCCCAATGATCATGAAACAAAGATCCATTGTGACCCACGCATTTCCAGTGGTGGGGCTCAGGCTCCATTCTGCTCCATTCACTCTCTATGAGACTTGTGAAGGTAAAGAACAGTGTTTGGCTGTTTTTAGAAGATGATAACTTTTAATCTGGGAATAAGCTCCTATGACTTCTATATGTACAAAGTAATGAAGAAACTCCCTATAGGCACTGAGGCAAATGAACTCAAAAATATGGTGACACTCACAGACACTTCTAAGTCCATATACTATAGGCAGAGACACATAAACAGTACCACCAAGGGACGTACACAGACGATTTTCCTGCATACAGGAAAGCACACATACAGTCCCGCACTGATATTAGCATGGGCTAATGGCGTTTGAAAGCTGTGGAAATATGCCGTGAAAGCACTTATCAACACGCGGCCCGCTCTCCAGATATTAAAAGCATTACTTATCATTACAACAGCCACTTCCCTGTGGAAATTGAGAGTGATTTTGCCACTTTGCAACATGGCAATATCCTTGGGCTTTGATCTAGCAAATCTCACTACCCCTCTAGCAAAAAAAAAAAAAACACAGGGAAGGAAACATTATTTTTTTGCAGCTTAAAAAGTCCCAAAACGCAAAGCGATAAGAAGGTGTGGGCAGTTTATTTCTTACCACTCTTACTAATGGCACCTATTATAGTTCTGTCTTTTGATGCTACAAAAACATTCAATATTAAAGGACCAGCTAAATAGGGCGAGAACGCAACAGGTTTTATGCAACAGGTATGAGCATTAAAATGAACCACATAACTACACATATATATGTATTTTCTTACAAAAACTAATATAGATATGTAGCAGGCCTGAATGGGTAATTTAACTCTTTGGAATTGCTCTTTTTATCATTTGTACCTTCGGATAGCTGCTTTTAATCCAAGATCTGTCCTGGGGTCGGTTTGGCAGGTGATGCAGTTATTGTGCTAAAAAAACAACTTATAAACTGGCAGCCCCGTGCCGTATGAGAGTATCTGTGCCCTAACTTTGCAACACCCCTCTGTGGGGAATAGGAGACAATCTGCCTGGAGCATTCCTAATGATAAAGAGGGTGGGGAAGAGGGACGGAGAGGTTGTGCCAGCCTAATGCATACACAATCTAGGCCACTCCCCTAGGTCACGGGGCTGCCAGTTTAAAAGTTGTTTTTTAGCACAATAACTGCATCACCTGCTAAATGGACTGCAGGACAGATCTTGGATTAAAAGCAGCTATCTGAGGGTACAAGCGGTTTTGGGGGGTCAGATTGTGGGTACAGAGTCGCTTTAAAGCTTAAAGTGACTGTACCACCAGGCCCAGGCTGAAGCACTGGCGGCGGGGCGATCCACCCTTAGTGGGAGGAAACCCTAGCCCCTCTACGATAGGGTTTCATTGATTCTAATGGAGTCACGTTATGGAGGGGCTGGCATTTCTTCCCACTAAGGGTGGGTCGGCCCGCCTCCAGTGCTTCTGCCTGGGCCTGGTGGTACAGTAACTTTAAAAGCAGCCAATTACCTTCCTGATGGAGAGTACACTGGCCTCTGTATCCTATAGCTGCTGGGACCAGCTCACTGATGCTGTGCCTGGCAGCCTCCAGTGGGAAGCTCCCGATAACTAGGCATGGAGGTGAAGTTGCAGTAGCATGTAGTCACGGTGTCTCTGCCTTCCACTGATGCTTGACTGGCAGCCTGAGCGCTGGAAACTTAAGGCAGCGTGAAGACACTGCGTATTCACCCCCATGCCTAGTTACCAGAAGCCAGAACTGAGCATTAAAAATTTATTTTTTTAAATTGCCGCCCTTTCAGGCACAGCTCTCTGAGGCTGTGCCCGGCAACTATAGGGTGCTAGGGCAATTCACACCCTATCAGGGAGGTGATTGGTTCCCTTTAAGAGAAGGCTGCATATTATGGATGCAAATCCAGGGGTCTAATGCTATTAATATTATTAATACAATAACATGCTGCTGGGTAACTGGCACAATGGACATTGCATACTTACCTAGTCCATGTGATCCCCAGCTCTGGTTCTTCTACCTCTGGTCCACCTATCTTCTGTCTTCTTCTTGCTTCTGAGATGAGGGCTTATTGCAGGACCTGCAATTACAGACCACAGCGGTGTCCCATCTCGGCCAGTGGTTGGCTGAAGCTGCAGGTCTTACGTCAAGTGCTTGTTGCAGAAGCTGGAAGAAGACCTGATAAGGAGACTAATTGGAGCTGCATGGACCAGTGGGGACCCTGGGCTAGGTAAGCATAGATTCTCCCGCTCTAACCAGCTGCCTTCCCCCCAAACCACCAACATATTTTTTAATAAAGCAATGAAAAAGTTTTAAGTGTGATACCATTTTTGTAAGTAGTGTCCGGATTCCTGTTTGGTAATTATCGTACATAGCTATAAATATGAGTGGGACTCTGTGATGACATAAGTTCATGTTTTTTGCCCTATGTTTAAGCTACAGTCACATAATGTACTAATTTTATTAACAAGGGCTGTTCTTTAAACATTGTTAATGAAATTAATACAATCTCGTTTTTTTTAAATGGGACAATGGCCGTAGTGCATATACACTGTATACACTAAGGCAATTGTCCACTGTGGCCTCATAGAACTATCGACAGGTCTATTTTCTACGGCCACAGTTCGGTGAACCACAGCAGTAGATATTAGTCTGTGCACACAATGTAAAGTACAGTCAATGGTTAATTGGATTGTGGGCACACCTGAAGGTGTCAACATGCCGAATAGTAAAAAGATAATGTTCCTACGGCCAATACTACAGAATTGGCTGCAGGAACATGCTACATGCCGTTGTATTTCAGCGTGTGAACATAAAACTAAAGCTTTGGCTGTCCAGGTATGATGGGCATTGTAGTTTTACAAAAGCTGGGGGGGGCAAAGGTTCCCCATCCCTGCCTTACTGTGTATGTTAGAAAAGCTCTTGACTCACATACTTAAAGAAGCAGTTCACCAAAAATTATTATTGGCCCCCTCGGTAGGCGCTGGCATGTATACTCATCGCAGGTGATCAGTATCCCACAGCGCGGCTTCGCTTCGCTTCAGCCTCTGCAGTGACTCCTCTTCTCTGTCCTGTATGCCAGAAGTCACACACTTTCATAGAGAATGCATTGGAGTGCCTGAGTTCCAGGACAGAGAAGAGGAGTCACAGCAGAGGTGGATGTGAGCGCGCACCGGATTTGAACAGCGCCACGGGACCGGAGCGAAGCCGTGCTGTGGGACACCGATCAGCTGTGGTGAGTATACGTGTCAGCGCCTACCAGGGGATCCAATAATAATTTTTTGTGAACTGCTTCTTTAACTTGTCCAAAGTGGTACATTTATTTCAATCTGGCCAGTACACATTAGTATACTGCAAAAAATGAAGAATGGAATAGTGTAGTAGACTATGTATTCCATACCTCAGCATCCATTAACAGATACAATGTTGATACTAGCGTTGAGCATGCTCAGTTGTGGTGCTCGGGTAAAGTGTCTTGCACTAACATTGCATTTTTTGTTCAAATTTTGGTACACTTTGTCCCTTGAAGGGATGTGTAAAAAAAAATGCAGTAGGTTTCTGCAAAAAACATTAGAACTCCGGCAATTGACATGCACATGAGCTTTCATGAGCATGAGCTTTTCAGTAGATTTTTATGATGTATCTGGTAAATATATAATACCATATTACCATATAATACCATAATACTCTATGGGTGGTGTACCTGTCAAACAGATGCTCAATAGTGACACTTGTCACTCATATAATCTGTTTAACAGATCCACCATGCAAAAGCTCAATAGGGATCTGATAAACAGATCCCACTTTTAGCCTATGGATGATGGATGCCACTGTTAGGCATCTATTACAGCCTTCATTTAAAGGAGTATTAGTAACTGTGCTCACTACACTTACTGACAGCAGCTCCCTGTGTACCTCACAGAGCTAAAATCAGACTCCCCTCCTCCAGGATGTGCTGCCCTGTTCTGTGGTGAGTCTGTGCATAAGATGGCTGACATGGAGGAACATGTGACCATGCCACACCCCCAGTGTCCACCACTGAGCCTGTCTATACCTATGGAGGACACTGGAGGTGGGGCATGGTCGCATGGTCCTCCATGTCGGCCATCTTATGGACAGAATCACCACAGAGCAGGATAGCCCAGCCTGGAGGAGAGGAGTCTGATTTTAGCTGTATGAGGTACACAGGGAGCTACTGTCAGTAAGTGCAGTGATTACAATTACTAATACTGTACACTGAGCAATTTCATTATAAAGTGGCCAACCCCTTTAACATACATGTTGGAAGCTTTTAAAATAAACTAAGGTTAAGAACATGATTTAAACAGAGCCTTATGCTGCATTTACACGTAACGATTATTGTGCGAATTTACGCAATAAGGGTCGAATTAGAACGATAATCGTACGTGTAAACGCAGCGAACGATCGAACGACGCACGATAAATCGTACATTTTGATCTTTCATCAGGTCATCAAATCGTCGTTCATCGTACGAAAAAAATTTGCAAATCGTTCCGTGTGAACAGTCATTCGCCGATTTAACCAATGTGTGAGACAGGCTTAAACGATCGCAAAACGATCGCAGTGCGAATATTCGTACGATATATCGTACCATCTAAACGCTGATCGTTATAAAAAAAAAAACGTAAATCCGACATCGCTAATCGTACGATCAGGCCAATAATCGTTACGTGTAAACGCAGCATAAGGGCCCTATTCCACCGGGCGATTATCGTTCGCATAATAGTTAACGATTAATGATCTCAAACGACCGCTATTGTGAAAGACCTGAAAACGTTCACTCATTTCCATGGAACGATAATCGTTACTTATGATCATATTTGGGATCTTTTTCTTCGCTATTTCTTCGCAATTGCATTCGTATCTACTGCGAACGACCGAACAATGTCTTATTCAATGCGAACAATTTGCGAACGAGCAACGATAAAAATAGGTCCAGGTCTTATAAATAGATCAACGATTTCTCGTTTGGTCGTTAATCATTAACTGCATTTCAACTGAACGATTATCGTTTAGATTCGAACGATTTAACGATAATCTGAACGATAATCATCCGGTGGAATAGGGCCCTTAGACACACATGAGGAGGCCTAAAGCAGTATGTTTACCTTAAGGGTCATCGGTGAATGAAAAAACTCAGCTCTGCTGCAGCTTTTGCGGCATATTACTGATTAGTCAAATACCACTAAATTATTACCAGCTGCATCCTAAAGAGAAATAACAAAGCTGCAGAGCGCTGCGTAACCCATCAGTCCTGTCCCTTGCCCCTCCCCCGTTCCTCGATTGCCTCGTATCTGTTCCACCGCAGTCTGTGTGTGAAGTTTAATTAAACCATAATGCACAGTTACAGTGTTCTGATCAGCAGCACCGGCAAAGTGGCAGGCTGAAAATTAAAGAGGGTTCCACTCTTGGAATTTCATTATCATCGTAAAAGACTAACAGCTTCGCTGATATAAAGGGATTCTGCAATCTCGACACGGATACTGAGGCCATGTTAAAATATGCTTGTTATAAGAGCTCTCTATTACACCAGCTAAGGCCCCATGGAAGGCTTCCCGAGCTGCATTAATCCATAAACTGCAAACTGGCACTACTGAGAAACGAGGAACAGGCTCCAGAAAAACGCCAGATAGTATAAATGGACCATTCACTTCATGAGAGACATAATACGAATATTGCTAGGCATTCCTTCCCCCAATCCCATTATTACTCAGGTTATGGCTTAAAGGGAAACTATACTGGGATCCAAATTGTGCTTTATTACCTTGCTATAATCTATGGTTTATTCGCTCTCCATAGTTTTTCATACACATATGGAATCCCCAGAGACTGATTAGCAATGCTGCTTACATGAGGTTACTGGAGCATCCATTTTGCTTGCCTGCAGGTCCTGATACTCGATACAGAAAGCTCATTTCTTTTTTTATGTTGTATAAGGGAAGCAATTCGTATAATGATCCTTCACGCATGATACGCTGCAACCAAATGCTATAACAAACAGCATTTTCCTTACCTTATCTGCATTGCTTATAAATGACTCAGCAATGAAAATAAATGATCGACAATGTAAAATAAAGAGTAAAGCTTCACCGTGATCAGACAGGAGACTTTCGTGTCTGGGTTAGAGTGTCCCATAACAGGCTCTCCCCACCCTGCAACCGCTCATTCAGCCTGGTACCTGGAGAGATGTTTGGTCTGGACGGCGTGACTCTTTTCATTTTACCCATTTTTTCATTCACCTCAAAAAATTCCTATAGACGCTCAAGCACTGAAGATGTGTCCCCCTGTCCAGCCTCCTCCGAGATATACTGCACTGTCCAAAAAAAAGTTCTAGTCGTGTGTCTATAAGGTCTTATAGGAGGTAAATGATAATAATTGAAAAAAGTGGCATAAAGCTTTTATCTTTATACTTAAAGGAGAAGTGCCATGAAATTCAAACTCAAAATGATAACTGTCCAAAAACACAGATGTCAAATGGACAAAAAACCCAAACAGACTGTGCGTGAACATTGCCTAGTCCATTGCCTAGTCCATTGCCTAGTTTGCTACGTAAAAAAAAAAGGGTAGGTCCTCCTACTGTTTCCTATCTGTGAAACAGTATGCTGGCACAATAGATCCGAGGGGTCAATGTTACCCTCCAAATAATAGATTGTGAATAAAAAAATTTCATTATTCAACACCCCCTTTAAGTCACATAGCTATCACTCCCCTAAATTGGCCTTTTATCCATTGTACCAGGTCCCCTTTCAGTGGTTAAGAAGGGAGTACTACATAATTTTCTCACTGTGGTGACAAGGGTTACTGGAAGACCACAGCATCTGCTCGTCTGGGTGACAGGGTAGTTGCGCTTAAAGGGGGACATTTATTAAAGGGGTTATCCAGCGCTACAAAAACATGGCCACTTTCCCCCTACTGTTGTCTCCAGTTTGGGTGGGGTTTTGAATCTCAGTTCCATTGAAGTAAATGGAGCTTAATTGCAAACTGCACCTGAACTGGAGACAACAATAGGCGGAAAAGTGGCCATGTTTTTGTAGCGCTGGATAACCCCTTTAAGACTGGTGTGCAAGTGTGCCAGTCTAAAATAAAGGCCTGCCCCCTTTTCCCTGGCCGAATTAACGAAGAGGCGTACACCTGGGGACAATCTTGATGAATCTCTCCCAAAGCGTTAAACTTTTGAGATATCATAGAAATACATCAAAAGTTTTAATCGGTCAATGTCTTGTGAAGAGATCCCCACTGATCGCCAGAACGAGAATGTGCGCACCTGGCTGTTTTTTTCTAGTGATCTGTTCTAGTGATCTGTGGTAGGTCCCAGAACCCTTCTGGCATGTCTCTGACATGTCTTTTTGACACTTAGGGTGGGTTCAGACTACAGAATTCTCGTGGATAAATTCTGCAAAATTCCGTAGCCTGTACGCGCTCACGGCCGCGCGCCTTTCCGCCGGCTCCATAGACACCATTCTATGGACAGGCTGATTCCGCATTCCGCTGAAAGAATTGTCACGTCACGTCACCATGGTAGCCGACTATATGGTGTTGACGGGTTCATACAATGATGGGTGTAAAGTGAAACTGGCTCAGTTGCCCCTAGCAACCAATCAGATCCCACCTATCATTTTCTGAAGAGTCTGTGAGGAATAAAAAGTGGAATCTGATTGGTTGCTAGGGGCAACTGAGCCAGTTTTACTTTAAACCATGTTTGATAAATCTCCTCCATGGTTTTTAAAGAAAGTCCAGATACGATGACCTGATTCCAGATAAATGCTTATTGTGGTCATGTGCCTTCTCTGCCATGAAATACTGATCTTCCAGCTCCTCTTACCCTATCCCATCACCCATCCTCTCCTTTCCATCACCTTTTCCCTTTTCTTTTTTGGTCACTTCTTCTCACCTTATTCAGTTAACCAAGAGTAATACCACAAACAACTTGATGTGCTAAAATGTATTACCATTAGCCCTATTCTGGTTTCTATTTGCACAACTGCTTCTTTTTACTTCTATATAATAACAATTGTTTTATTATATTTATATATATATATATATATATATATATATATATATATATATTATAATATATATATATATATATATATATATATATATATATATATATATATATTATGCGGTTCAGGGAAGAAACAGAGTGCTGCACCTCACACCTATGGCTGATACTAGTGCCGCTAGGCTAAATAAAAAACACATCAGAATTTAGTGTATGAATTGATCAAGCCATACTGCCCCATGTACCTCGTGCCGGTATCTGATACACATGGGTCCCTACACTAAGTCCACACCGTGCCAGTCAGTGGCCACCAACCCCGCAGGCGTGCACAGCCAGGGAACGGGGGCCATGGGACGGCCCTGCGACCCCCATGCCACAGGACCAGACCCAAAAACACCACACCAAAACCCGGCCAGCACCGCCGGCGGAGAAGGTCGCCCCCAAGCAGCACAAGTCTGGATAAGGTATTACACTCACCATAGCTGCAGCAAACAGAATGGGAAAAAACAGGAGGGATTAAAACCATGTGCACTCAGGTGTCTCCTGCTAATTGCGGTCATGTGGGTCTCACCAGGAGGAGTGCAATACACGGAGAAAAGAGAGAAACAAAATGCGGTTCAGGGAAGAAACAGAGTGCTGCACCTCACACCTATGGCTGATACTAGTGCCGCTAGTAAAAAAAAAACACATCAGAATTTAGTGTATGAATTGATACCATATCCATACTTGTGTCGTTTGGGGGCAGCCTTCCCCGCCGGTGGTGCTGGCTGGGTTTTGGTGGGGCTTTTTGGGTCTGGTCCTGTGACATTGGGGTTGCAGGGCCGTTCCATGGCCTCCCTTCCCTGCATGTGCACGCTTTGCGGGGTTGACGGTCGCTGACCGACACGGTGTGGAGTTAGCGTAGGGACCCGTGTGGACCAGAGGACCTGCGCGGTGGTACACGGGGCAATATGGCTTGATCAATTCATATACAGACACTCTGGTGTTGATTTTTAATATAGGCCTAGCGGCATTAGTATCAGCCATAGGTGGGATGTGCAGCCGTTCAACTCTCTCCAGTTCATGTTTCACAGTTCTCCCTCTCTGAACAGCTAGCACTCCTTTATAAGACCCACATGACCAAAATTAGCAGGATATGTCTGTGCTCACATGTCTGGACCCTATGTCTTCCCCATTCTGTGAGAGCAGCAATGGTAAGTGTAATACCATATCCATACTTGTGTCGTTTGGGGGCAGCCTTCCTCGCCGGTGGTGCTGGCTGGGTTTTGGTGGGGCTTTTTGGGTCTGGTCCTGTGACATTGGGGTTGCAGGGCCGTTCCATGGCCTTCCTTCCCTGCATGTGCACGCTTTGCGGGGTTGACGGTCGCTGACCGACACGGTGTGGAGTTAGCGTAGGGACCCGTGTGGACCAGAGGACCTGCGCGGTGGTACACGGGGCAATATGGCTTGATCAATTCATATACAGACACTCTGGTGTTGATTTTTAATATAGGCCTAGCGGCATTAGTATCAGCCATAGATGGGATGTGCAGCCGTTCCACTCTCTCCAGTTCGTATATATATATTATATTATAATATAATATATATATATTATAGCAAGAAAACACTGGTAATGTGAGTACTTCTACTTGTCAGCCACAGGCAACAGAAACACCTTAACTGTATGCTGTAGTGCTAGAGATGCAATTGAAAGAATGGTGGAATACACATCAGGCATTTCCCATTTCGACTAGAAGAGACAATGATTGATACCTTCCTGAGGGATAGCTGAAATGTCACCATTTGAGGTAAGTGGCCTGCGCTCTGTTAATCTCCCAGGAAATGACAGAAGAAATTACATCGGGGTTACTGGAAGCCGTTGTTACTCACTATTTCAGCTTTTGAGTGGATCCAATTCTACAAATTTCTCTGTCATCTGGATGTGACCGTGAATATACCATTTTATTTCTTTATGTACCAGTGAGACACTTGAATTGGATTACAAGTGGCACAGGGCAGAATGGCGCAGGTTACAGGTCACAGCTTCCAACATCATTTTGTGTTCACAAGAGGATCCTGAAACAATGTGGGCTCTGCTTCATCTTGCGTTCTTTCCCATTTTAATTCATTATTACTGGGGACAGGAAATCTTAACCACAATGCCAGTGTAGGGTGTGCATAAAGAGGGTTTATCAAATGTAATGTTTGCAAGCTGGGACCTTTGTCTGGGATTCTTAAGCAATGGCTTCCTTTTTAACACAAAAAACAAGCTTCTTCCTTGTAAATGGACTGTGTATAGTATTGCAGAGCGTTGGACAAGTGAGGTGGTGTTTCTAGTAAGAACGCAGACCAGGTTTTGTATCCTGTATAACTATTTAATTCCACCAAGCCCCCTAAATTCAGAGTTAAGTCGCCTTTAGGGTGATTTCACATGTAATGGAATGGCAACAGACTTCACGCTGCAAGTTTGTATCAAAATCCCCTGCGATTCCCATAATGTTAGTTTGAATAGGATTACATATTCCCAGCAGAATTTTCATCCCGCTGCGAGTGTGTAAACACCGCTCCCCTTAACCTGTGGCAGACCTGTGTTTACATTATCAGTCCATGCTAAAGCTTGCTTTGGGGGCTCCCGGCATCTCGACGTCCCACTCAGCCAATCAGTGCGCTGCCAGGCCACAGCAACCGATTGGCTGGGCGGAATGTCAGGATGTCGGGAGCACCCGAAAAAAGCTGGAGCATGGACTGGTAATGTATACATCAGGCCGCCGCGGGTTAAGGGGGCTGGCATTTACATACTCGCAGCAGGATGAAAATTCCGCCATGTGTATGTAATGCTTTTCAAACTAACAGTGCCCATGTTGTGCCGCATGACCGAGCTCCCATACCTCAACGAACGTCCTCATCTCCCTGGTATGTCACGACCTAGCTGAAACATCACAAGCGGGTGGAATATAGCCTGCTAGGCCAATCAGTGACTGCAGCGATGTCCCGCCCGGTCAATGACTGACTGAGCGGGGCATCGTCTCCGTAGCCAGAGGTGAACTAAAAAGAAAGCCGACTGGGGTCCCGGAGAAGGACGCATTGTTGCACGGGCGTCAGGACTTCTTTTTTTAAGTTCCTCTACCCCCACCCCAACCATAAATAATTTTTTTGCCACCCCAGACTTTTTTTAATACCTCTGCCCACCCCCTTTATTTAGGCTCATGAAGGCATAGGATTGCTGGGATCTTTATCATTTTTCTAGAACCATACGTAGATTGCTAGCAGAAAAAGACCACCAGTCTTTCACCGTATTCATGTTTTCCAGGACTCCCTAAGGTGACATCCAACTTCTGCAGCCAAGGCAAATGCCAAGGGGTCAGATTCAGAAAACATTGCCAAACCTTAACAGTTTGACAGGTTCACTCAACGCTACTGATAAGCATTAAGCTTCAGACAGTCCATAATTTTTGTAGCCATCTTTGGATCTGCTCTGTTCTATCTTCTGTTGGATAGCGGTAATCCTAAATTATAAAATAGCAGTTCTTTGAGGTTAGGCAGTCAAGAAAAGATTTCAAAGGGGTAGTCCAGCATTTGGTTTCTAGGCTCGGATACATCAAATAAAAACTCTCTGCTGACCTGCCAGATGGCCCACCATTGCTGTTCCAATGATGCCTGGTTATATGGCGCTATAAATATATACAAACGAAAAAAAATATGAAATTCACTTATGTTGTTTCCATTTCCTCTTTTAAAATGATTTTGTTGACTTTTAATCAATTAGGAAAGCTTTTTATTCCTTTAATACGGCTAGCGGATAATTGTTTATCCATCATGGTCACCAGTACTGAGCTGGATATGGCCATACATTATATTAGTAGCAATAAAGGCAATATAAACACAAAAATAAACAAAGCCAATCTTAATGAATCATTTTATTTATATATCTATAGTGATTTGTGTTTCAGAGCTCAAAACATTAAAGCGACTCTGTACTTACAATCTGACACCCCCCCCCCCCCCCCTAAACCGCTTGTACCGTCAGATAGTTGTTTTTAATCTGTCCTGTAGTCCGTTCGGCAGTTTTTGTCCTAAAAAACATTTTTTAAACTTGCAGCCCTGTCTTAAATTGGCGTGGCCTAAAGCACCCATGTATTAGGATTGCACTGCCCCTCCGTCCCTCCTCGGAACCCTCATCATTGGGAATACCCCTAGAACTATTTTTCCTATTCATCACCTGTGTGAACACTGCACATGCGTTGGATTTTTAAGGCACCTGTGCAGTGTTCAGGTGAGGAATAGAAAAAATCCTGCCTGGAGCATTCCTAATGATGAAGAGGGTGGGGAGGAGGGCGGTGAAAGCCTAAGGCACAGATACTCTAGGCCACGCCAATTTGACACAGGGCTGCAAGTTTAAAACTTGTTTTTTAGGACAATAACTGCATCACCTGCCGAACGGACCCCAGGACAAATCCTGGAGTAAAAGCAGCTATCTGACAGAACAAGCGGTTTGGGGGGACAAATTGTGGGTACAGAGTCGCTTTAAGTTCACCGTATAAACTGTACACGATTGGTTCCATTTAGAAGAGGCTGTGGCATCTGTAAGATTAACTTTTAAAGTAAATCTGTCACCTCCAGACCCTATACTGAGCTAGTGGCACTGCTGGATAGTATATATATATATATATATATATATATATATATATATATATATATATATATATATATAAAATCTTTATTCAGGTTAAAGTGTGAAGGAGGCGGGGCCACTACACCTCACTGTGCTGTATGCATGCTTCCTTGCAGGATCAGTGAGCATACTGTGTGTACAGAACAGTGCAGTGTACTGGTGCTAAGGGGCCCAGTGAATGATGGCCCCGCCTCCTTGACACAACTCACAGCTGAAATGTTTTCTTCAGTAGGCAATCAGGAGGTTATGGGTTTACTTTAACTGTGAATATATTCAGTGGATCTGGGGCTTTATATCATAAAAACAAGGTTCAAAACATTACAAAAGATACAAAAGCATAACCATTTACTTTAACCACTATTCACATTAAAAAAAACACAGTAATCACTGAACTCAAGGAGAACAGCGAAAAAAATTCCAATGAAGTACTCAATCAAGAGTCTCCACTGATGCCCCTAAAAATTTAAATATGCAAAACAAGAGTCCGTGGAGCCTCAGTTACGAGTCTCAAAACACGGGATAGCCAGATATCTCTAGCCTGTTGCCAACGAGGTGCCTCCATGATGGGGAGAGAACCACACCACCCTGATAAATAACCCCTTAAGTCCCACTCGGTTGCGAGTATTGGAACATAGACAGGGAAACAACAGGGTGGCCCCTTTTGTCAATGTCTAACTCAAGGTGCGAGTATTGCGATCATGACAAGGGCTTGCAAAAGCAGGCTTCCACCCACAGACAGCCGTTTCGGGGTTTTTGCTCCTCGTCAGTGTGGGGTAGGATTCTGGCTAGTTGGGGCAATGAAAAATCAACCAACAAAACACAGTAATCACTGAACTCAAGGAGAACAGCGAAAAAAATTCCAATTAAGTACTCAATCAAGAGTCTCCACTGATGCCCCTAAAAATTTAAATATGCAAAACAAGAGTCCGTGGAGCCTCAGTTATGAGTCTCAAAACACGGGATAGCTAGATATCTCTAGCCTGTTGCCAACGGGGTGCCTCCATGATGGGGAGAGCACCACACCACCCTGATAAATAACCCCTTAAGTCCCACTCGGTTGCGAGTATTGGAACATAGACAGGGAAACAACAGGGTGGCCCCTTTTGTCAATGTCTAACTCAAGGTGCGAGTATTGCGATCATGACAAGGGCTTGCAAAGGCAGGCTTCCACCCACAGACAGCCGTTTCGGGGTTTTTGCCCCTCGTCAGTGTGGGGTAGGATTCTGGCTAGTTGGGGCAATGAAAAATCAACCAACAAAACACAGTAATCACTGAACTCAAGGAGAACAGCGAAAAAAATTCCAATGAAGTACTCAATCAAGAGTCTCCACTGATGCCCCCAAAAATTTAAATATGCAAAACAAGAGTCCGTGGAGCCTTAAGGGGTTATTTATCAGGGTGGTGTGGTGCTCTCCCCATCATGGAGGCACCCCGTTGGCAACAGGCTAGAGATATGTGGCTATCCCGTGTTTTGAGACTCGTAACTGAGGCTCCACGGACTCATGTTTTGCACTATTCACATTAGCAATATGGTTGTTTTTACATGATTCGTGCTAGATGTAAAAAATGTATTCCATCACATTTTATTATTTTTTTCCCATACTTTTTTGTCTGCCAGAGACAACATAACATAAACCATGATGAGACAGAATATAACCATGATTCCTATGTGAATAGAGCCATATATGTAAAATAGTGTCTTTAAAATATTTTACTATGTATATAAAATGTCTAATGTTAACTGAAAAGAGAGGGTCACACTTACATTGAATTTGTAGTTCACTGCCTATTGTTAGGCTCAGTCTACCTTTAGTAACACCAAGAGGGAATACAGAAGTGGGAGCAGGGGATAGCTAGTGCTATGTACAGGAAACTTGGACTGTGTGAATGCATTCTCAGCCTGTCTTCTCATTCAGAAGGTCCACTCTGTGCCTGAAAGGTAAATTTAGAGCTTCCTTCTTATCTCTGAAGACCCAGACAGTTATATGTAGCTGTGCTTATACCATGGCTGCTTTTGTGCTATATGTCATTATAGGAAGATCATTGCTTAGCTGCAGAATTGCTTACATAGATTTAACCCCTGTCTTACTGTCATACTGTTGCATGATTTTATTTCTGCTCACTAACAACCTTACAAAGCCAGTGCATCAACAATCCCCCTTTCCCGTCCCTAAGTTTAGTCTAGTGCACTTTCTCTAGCATTAGGGCATGGCATTAAACAGAGAAGTAGGAGCTGCCCTGTGACTGACCAGATATGGGGAAGGATGTCAATGTATCCTTTAGAGATAAATGTATGCTTTAAAATTCAGCTTTTTATTGAGATATTTTTCATACATTTGACACTATGTACTATGACTCACATGCTTAGAACAATTATTTAAGAACAAGTGGTAGTGTGTCCTTAAAGTGTCCCTGTCGTTATAACTTTCAAAATCTAAATCAACTGTATATGTGATAGAAAGCAAGTTTGCAATATACATTCATTATTTTTTTCTGTTGTTATCATGCTGTAAAACAAAGTTGTACTTACCAGAAATCCAGGACCAGTCTCCTGAAGGAAGATTTTCTGGCTTGTAATGGTGAAAAAAAAAACACAGGAATTCAGGCCAGTACAGAGAGTCATGGCTCAATGTGTCCCACAGTCACATGACTGCCTTCTCTCTGTGAGCGCTCAGATGGCCTGGAATACATAGGACTTCCTGTTCTCTGATTTTTTCCTGTTTTTTGAGAAAAAATAGTCAGAAAAGAGGAAGAGCTGTGTTTTCCATGATAACTAAAAAAAAAAATAAATAATGAATGTAAATTGCAAACTTGCTTTATATCATATCTACTGTTGAATTAGATTATAAGTTATAACGACAGTGACACTTTAAATCTCCCTAGGGAGAACACCAGAAATCCTATCCATCCAGTGTGCACAACCACTTGTTTTCTCTATGCTGTGTACCGCACTATTAGATGATTCAGCTTCTGTTTGCCGTATAACCTGTGACATTTACTACAGCAATATAAGAAACGTGCTTTATAATGATTCCAATGACATTTCCAAAGCCGCTGTGTTGGGTATGCCACATGTGACAAGCAGAGAGGCGCCTTGGTTGCTAAGTATTATTAGGACTAAGCGGCCAGCAAAACTATATCCGGTACCCGCACCCCAGACATTATGGGTCATTGAGAAACATGCCTTTTCTGCAGAGCCAGGGCACAGTTCACATTATCAGAATTCCTTTGGATAGTTGCAAGTGTTAACTACCACAGCAACATCTCATCAACCATCTAGAAATTACCATTTCCCTCTCTCGCTAATGCCTGGAGCCGGCCTCCTGAGCCTGCAGTTTATTCATGAATGAGCTTGAAGTAATTTTCAAAGCAGGTGCATCTTCTATTCTGAGGCAGCTCTGGGGCATACTGTAAAATCACCAAATTATGCAAATGCAGAGACAGTACACCTGAATACCTGGCAAGTAGCAATAGGCGGGGGCACAAAATCAAGCAGTCCCATTATTAGGATGAGGCGGGTGTCCCAATGTACCAGTGAATCTGGCAAAATTCTGAATATATATATAGCAATTGGCCATAAAATAGCACTAGCTCCCGTGGAGGATTACAGGTCGTATATGAATAGTGGCCTTATGGACAAAATATATATAGCACCAGTGGTATAGCTAGATGGGTTGCAGCTGGGACTGGACTTATAAATCAAGAGGGCCCAGAGATCTATATCACTTCTTTAATACTGTCTGCTTATGCATGGCCTGCTAAAATTTAACTCCAAGGCTCAGCTGTATACAGAGGACTGTGCAGCAGCACTGACAGGGGCACAGATGTCACACAGGTTAGAGGTCAGAGAAGAAAAGTCATAAAACACAAGGCTGCACTGAAAGGAGCACAGGAGACAAGAACTGTGTGTTAAAGGGGTATTCTGATAAAGGGGTATTCAAATATCTGTGCTGTGTGATCTGGCATCCTCTTCTCCCGCTCCCGTCCAGCCATTGTCTTCAGGCCCTGCCTCTTCCAGCTATCAATCTTTATGGAGGAGGCAGGGCCTGAAGACTAGAGATGAGTGAATCGGTTCGGCCAGTATGGGATCCGGTTCGGATTTTCCCAAAAATCCAAGTCCAATCGGATTTAGATTTTTGGAAATTCGCTCCGATTTTTTTTCTCGGCTTTCTAAAATGGCAGCTGCCATTCTAGAAAGCAGGAAGTGTTCCGGGCGGGAAAAGCGCTTTCCCATGATGCCCAGAGCACATCCAATCAGCAGGGATCTTGTACTAACTTGTACTAAAAAAAATTGACTTTGAGATATCGAGAAGATAATGATGTTACTGACATGTAGAGCCCTAAATTCAACCAAATACACTACCCCCGTATCATATAGATGGTTTAAACTATGAAATCCCAAGAAATCTGAAATTCGGTCAGACCGAACCTTCCGAAAAAATCCGAAAGTCCGGTCGGATCGAACTTTTGAAAAGTTCGCTCATCTCTACTGAAGTCAGCAGCTGGACGGGAGAGCCGGTGAAAAGGACGTCAGATCAAAAGCCACAGCACACCAGGTAATGTATGTATTGCTGTGTGATCTGCAAACCGACAGCACGGGTATATGTGAAGCCATACTGTCGGTTTGCCTAACGTCAATTGGTCTCACATTTCCTGTTTACACTGGAAGATGCATGGCCGATGAAGAGAAATTTGTAGCCCACTCTGGGCTGAACAATCAGCCAAAGAATGAGCATTTTCCCCATCCTCAGCTGATTGTCACCTTTACACAGGCCGATTATTGGCCACAGGAGCATTTCTAGCAACTCTCCTGGCTGATAATCGGCCTGTGTACAAGGATCTTTACAGCTTTGTCAGCAAGGCCAATAAGAAAGTCTTCAGAGATTAGCTTCACTGATTGACTTTACTAACAGAAGCTGTAGAACACAAAGACCTATAGCGAATGGGAAAAATGTTTTTTAATAGTTTTTTTGTTTTTTTACTTAACAATTTTTAATATATAGGTATTAAAGTGTCACTGTCGTTTAAACTTTTAAAACCTAAATCAACAGTAGATGTGGCATAAAGCAAGTTTGCAATTTACACTAATTTTTTTATTTTTTTTAGTTATCATTGAAAACATGGCACTTCCAGAAAACAGGAAGTCTTGTGTATCCCAGGCCATCTGAGCGCTCACAGAGAGAAGGCCGTCATGCGATTGATGAAAACATTGAGCCGTGACTCTCTGTACTGGTCAGACTTCATGCGTTTAGTCTCTTTTTTTCAGCCAGCACAAGACTAAAAATCTGCCTTCAGGAGACTGGACCTGGATTTCTAGTAAGTACAGCTTTGTTTTACAGCATGATAACTAAAAATGATGATAACTAAAATAATGAATGTAAATTACAAACTTGCTTTATATGACATCTGTTGATTTAGATTGTAAAAGTTATAAGGACAGGGACACTTCAAGCTATTTTATTTTTGTAGTAGTTTCATTAAGAACATAAAAAAGAAGTACTACAAATATACAAATATCCTATTTCAAAGCTGCCTCAAGCTTGAATAGGTGCACACAAGTAGTATTCTCTTATGAGTTTAGCTACAACACCGGCCTGAGAATAGGAAGATATATTGTATGTTTCTATGTATTACCGAATGAGAACACTGCGTACAGAAGGTAACTGTAGCTGGTATGGCCAGGCTATAAATAAAATCATGGCAAAGCAGAAGCATCTAAAAAATGTGAAAAAAATTATGAATTATTTATCAGATGTAGCACGGCACATAAGTCTTCGGCAGTCAGAAAATGCATCTAATATGGCATAGTGGCTCACACTGTATGATATATACGGTGCATCCGACTAGACATGTTAGACACTATCTATACACCACCTATTAACTGGTATTCTTTATGTTAATATTTTGTACCAACACAGTGTCTTGTTAGGCCCTGTTCACACTGAGCAAAACAGGTGGAAATTCAGAGCAGAACCCGCGTCCCGGACTCCAGCCGGAATTCTGTCTGCCTCACTATCTTAATGTGACATGTCAATTGTCTGAGTGGAAAGCAGAGGCGTGCGAGACATCACATTGAGACAGTGAGGCAGGCTGTTTTTCTCTGTGTAAACATATCCTTACAAGCCACAGCCCACATAATAATCCACAACCCTATAAAAGGGGTTGTCCAGCGAAAATCTTTTCCTTTCAAATCAACTGGTTCCAGAAAGTTATATAGATTTGAAATTTACTTCTAGTTAAAAAATCTCAAGTCTTCTGCTACTTATCAGCTGACGTATGTTCTGCAGGAAATGTGGTTTTCTTTTCAGTCTGACACAATGCTCTCTGCTGACACCTCTGTCCGAGACAGGAACTGTCCACAGCAGGAGAAGTTTTCTATGGGGATTTGCTTCTACTCTGGATAGTTCCTGTCTCGGACAGAGGTGGCAGCAGAGAGCACTGTGTCAGACTGGAAAGAATAAATTACTTCCTGCAGGACATACAGCAACTGATAAGTATTGGAAGACTTGAGATTTTTAAATAGACGTAAATTGCAAAACTATATAACTGAAACCAGTTGATTTGAAAGAAAAAAGATTTTCGTTGGATAAGGCTGGGTTCACACACTAATACAGTAATCGGATGCAGCTGTCAAAGTTGACAGCTGCATCCGATTACCGAATGCAGCCGTTCCCTGGTGTCTAGTGGGTAGGAGCGATCCACACATCTTACCCCTTCCGGGGTCAGCGACGTAATGGCACTGATCCCGGCTCGGCACTCGATTGCTTCCGGCTGCAGCAGCCGGAAGCAATCAATGTGCCTTTCTCATGTGCCTTTCTCAGAGATCAGTGCACTTATACTAGAAGTCCCCCAGGGGGGCTTCTAGTATAAGTGTAAAAGTTAAAATAAAAGTGTTATTATAAGTAAAAAGCCCCCTTCCTAATAAAAGTCAGAATTACCCACCTTTCCCAATGTTATAAATAAAAATAAACAAATAAATAAATAAACATGTTTGCTATCGCCGCGTGCGTTATCGCCCAAACTATTAATCACATTCCTGATCTCGGAAGGTAAATGGCGTAAGCGGCAAAAAATCCCAAAGTGCAAAATTGCGCATTTTTGGTCGCATCAAATCCAGAAAAAATGTAATAAAAAGCGATCAAAAATTCGCATATGCGCAATCAAGGTACCGATAGAAAGAACATATCATGGCGCAAAAAATGACACCTCACACATAGACCAAAGGATAAAAGCGCTATAAGCCTGGGAATAGAGCGATTTTAAGGAACATATATTTGTTAACAATGGTTTGAATTTTTTACAGGCCATCACATAATATAAAAGTTATACAAGTTACATATCATTGTAATTGTAACGACTTGAGGAACATATATAACAAGTCAGTTTTACCCCAGGGCGAGCGGCGTAAAAACAAAAACTCCCAAATAAAAGAAATGCGTTTTTTTTTTTTCAATTTCACCACACATTGAATTTTTTTCTGGTTTCGCAGTGTACTTTATGAAAAAATTCAGCCTGTCATTGCAAAGTACAATTAGTGGCGCAAAAGATAAGGGCTCATGTGGGTTTCTAGGCGAAAAAATGCAAGTGCATTTTTCTGAAAACAAAAAATATCTATAGTACAAGCGATTTTAAGAAACTCTGTAATAGGTTTTATTTACCAAAAGACTTTCCTTCTGTACTGAAAAAGCTGTTTCCTAGCTCCCCCCTGTCTTCAGAAGAAGCAGGATTTCTGTGTCCATTATGTGGCTATGGAGAGGGGAGGGACTGTTAGGAGTGACGGAGTGACTGAGCACAGAGCAGTCCTGCACAGCACAACACCCTGCAAGCTCCTCTCAGCAAGTTCCTAGATAACCACTGACCTTTTTGACCTCTGAAATCAGCGTTTTAGTTGCCCAGTCAGTCTACAAACAGCTGATTTCATGTCTTCTCTTCCTGCTCCCTCATCTCCATCGTCCCCTCATCTCCATCGTCCCCTCCCCCCTCCATAGGGTATAATGGACACAGCAGAACCTGTCTTCACTGGCTTCTCTGTAATGAAGAAGGGGTTTGCCTGATAATGCACAGATAAGAAGTGAGGGGAAATTGGAAATTACTTTTTGAGTACATTGCTTTTTTACCTAATAAAACCTTTTATAGAGTTTCTTAAAATCGCTTATACTACTGATTTCTGTAAAATAAAAAAAAATAAAAATAAAAAAACATTATGACATTAACAGTCATTATGTATTGTTAGGTGCAAAATTGTCTAGAAAACACATACTCTAGACTTGAAATGCCAGAAAATAAGAGACACCTGCCATGGAATACAGCATGCAAACTCTTGGGGCCATTGGCTGCCACATGCAGTCGAGCACCCCTGTATCCTCCCCCTTGGGGCCCTATAACGCAAGCTGATGCACAGTCTAAACACACATAAATTTCATAGATTAACGCTCATATAAAGAATTTGACCAAAATGTAGAGAGAACCTATCAAACAATTTCTGGATCATACTTGAGGCCCTCGATTTCCATCATTCGTCCCCTGCATTTCTCCACGTGTTGAACAACAGTTTCCTAGCAGGTTAAAATGATGCAAGCAGCCGACAAATGAGCACTTGTTAGTTCATTGGCTGGTCACAGGTCCTATTATACAAGATGATATTGGCTTATTCAGCTGACAATTGCCCCCTTCAATAGCGCCCTTAAAGGGGAAGATAATTGGTCGATATAAGCACTGGTTGATTATATATAGGTTAATCACTGCTCATTGAAAGGTCAATTTACACTGGCAAATGTCAGAAGTGAAGAGCCATTCACTTCCATTATAGTCTGACAGCACATCCCCTTTTTACATGAAGACATGTACGGCCAACAAACAATGACTTATATGCCTGAATACAAGATGTAAACAGTCAATTGCCAGGCCTTTTACATGGGTAATACTACTTCTTTAGTTCTTTAGTGACAGATAACTGAATAACCAAGGTATAGCAGTATTATATAAACCAGACTTTTCAGTGAGCATTTTTAAGGGGGGATAACATTTTTGCTTCATTGCTGATTATTTGGAATAGAACAAATCAGATTTATATCACGTTTCATTTGCTTACATAAATGTGATCCTTTGTTCCAGTGCATGATAAGAGCTCATACACTTGGGACGTGCGTCAACATAATTACGTTCAAATTCATGTAACGCCTGGAGTAGTGGATCCACTGGACCGTCACTAGCGATGGCACTAACCTCACCAGGGAGCGGAGTCTAAGGGGCCGCTGGTTTTCAACAGAGCCCGCCGCAAGGCGGGATGGACTTGCTGCGGCAGGCGACCCCAGGTTGCTACCCCTGGCTTGGTTGCTAGTGACGGCAGGCGAGGCGTGGCAGGAGCAGTAGGCAGGAGATAGTGCAGGCAGAGGTCTGTAGGCATGATCGCAGGTGGCGGACAGGACTCAGGAACAATGGGAAGACAGCGGGCAAGGACCAGGGACAAGGACTGCGGAGAGGGACTGGGAACAAGGACTGAGGTCAGGAACAACAGGGAGCTGGGCCAAACGCTATGGGAAGCATGTAGAGGCTCCAACACCTGGAAGGGGGCAGGGCTGGAACTTATAGGGGAGTGATAGACACTAAACCAATTAGGAGCGCACTGCCCCTTTAAATCTGAGACAGCCGGCACGCGCACGCCCTAGGAGGCGGGGACGCGCGCGCCGGCCGGCACAGTGATGGGCAGGAACGAGGCAAGGTGAGGCGCCCCCCTGGGCTGAAGTAGCCGCAGCGCCAGGTCCCTGCCTGTGGACCCCGGCTGCTGCGGAACTGGGTGAGGAGTCACGGCGGCAGTCCGGAGCACGGGACGCCACCGTGGCCCCAACAGTACCCCCCCCCCCTTGGCCTCCCCTTCTTTCTAGTCTGCAAGAATCCCTTGATGAGATCCCGATCCAAGATATTAGATTCGGGTTCACAGAATCTCTCTTCAGGACCAAAACCTCTCCAGTCCACTAGGAAGAGACGTCTTCCTCTGACAGTTTTCATCGCTAAGATGTCTTCAACAATGTATACGTCGTCAGAGACGGCTTGTGGAGTGGAGGACGAAGCTTTACTGGAGAATCGGTTGAGGACCACTGGCTTCAAGAGGGAGACATGGAAGGAGTTCGGGATTCGCATAGTAGGAGTAGGGTAGACGGAGTTTGTAGGTGACTGGGTTAATGCGTTTTAGCACTGAGAAAGGACCAAGAAATCGAGGACCCAACTTGTAGCTGGGAATCTTGAGACGGACATACTTGGCCGAGAGCCAGACTTTGTCACCTGGGAGAAAGTTTGTGGCAGGTCTCCTCTTCTTATCGGCCTGATCCTTCATGCGGTCAGAGGATTAGAGTAAGGACTGTCGAGTCTGTTCCCAGATCGACTGAAGGTCAGAGATCAATTCTTCCACGGCAGGAACCTTAGATGATGGAGAGAGAGGCAGAGGAGGACGAGGGTGATGCCCGTAGACCACATAGAAAGGAGACTTGCCCGTGGAACTAGAGTCCAGATGGTTATAAGAGAACTCTGCCCATGGAAGTAGATTGGACCAGTTGTCTTGGCGGCTGGAAGTAAAATGACGTAGGTAGTTGCCCAGGATCTGATTGACTCTCTCCACTTGCCCGTTGGTCTGGGGATGATAGGCAGATGAGAAGTCCAGCTTTACTTGGAGTTGCGAGCAGAGGGCACGCCAAAACTTGGAGACAAATTAAGAGCCTCGGTCGGACACAATGTGAAGAGGAAGTCCATGTAGGCAGAAGATGTGTCGGAAGAACAACTGGGCCAGACGGGGAGCAGAGGGTAGTCCAGGAAGAGCCACGAAGTGAGACATTTTAGAGAAGTGGTCAGTCACCACCCAAATGACTGTATTGCCCGCGGATGGAGGTAGGTCTGTGATGAAGTCCATCCCTATGTGGTGCCAGGGACGGTCCGGGACTCGCAAGGGCAAAAGTAGGCCGGCAGGTCTTTGACGGGGTGACTTGTTCTTGGCACAGACTGAGCAGGAAGCCACAAAGTCCTTGACATCCTGAAGGAGATTGGGCCACCAATAGTGACGGGAGATCAATTGCCCGGTCTTTTGAGCTCCTGGATGCCCGGCCACCAAAGAGGAATGACCCCACTTCAAGATGCGTTTTCAGAGTGCGGGGCGCACATAAGTCTTACCGGGAGTAGAAGTGGCAACGGGTACTAGGCGATCGGGAGGTATTATGTGACGGGGGAATTCCTCTTGCCCCATGAAATCGGATGCTCGGGATAATGCATCGGCTTTTACATTCCTCTCGGCTGGACGGAAATGAATAGTAAAGTTGAAACGTGAGAAGAAGAGAGACCACCTGGCCTGCCGGGGATTGAGGCGTTGAGCCGATTGGAGGTAGAGGAGGTTCTTGTGGTCCGTGTAGATGTTAACAGGATGTCTAGCCCCCTCTAGGAGATGACGCCACTCCTCCAGTGCCAACTTAATTGCCAGGAGTTCACGGTCTCCAATCGTATAGTTCCTCTCGGCAGGGGAGAAAGTCTTAGAAAAGAACCCGCAGGTTCTGGTCTTGCCTGATGTGTCCCTTTGCGAGAGGATGGCTCCTGCGCCCACAGAAGATGCATCAACTTCAAGAGAAAACGGCTTGGTGACATCTGGACGGACTAGAGCAGGAGCAGAGGCAAAGGCTGACTTTAGGCTATTGAAGGCTTGTTCGGCCTCTGGAGGCCAACGTCTGGGATGCGACCAGGGTAGAGAAGTGAGGGATGAACTGCCGATAGTAGTTGGCAAATCCAAGGAAACGTTGGATAGCTCTAAGTCCCACAGGATGTGGCCACTGGAGAACAGCTGAGAGCTTAGCTGGATCCATCTGTAGGCCCTGGTCGGAGACAATGTATCCAAGAAACGGTAGGCTGCGTTGATGGAAAACGCACTTCTCCAGCTTGCCATACAAATGGTTGGCCCGTAGTCTTCGTAGAACCTGCCGTACATGGGACACGTGGGTCTGCTGGTTGTTGGAGAAGACCAGGATGTCGTCAAGATAGACAATGACGCAGACATAGAGGAGGTCACGGAATATATCATTCACAAATTCCTGGAAGACCGCTGGGGCGTTGCATAGGCCGAATGGCATGACCAGATATTCGTAGTGCCCATCTGTGGTGTTGAAAGCGGCCTTCCATTCGTCTCCTTCACGAATACGGATCAAATTATACGCTCCCCTGAGATCCAGCTTGGAGAAGATCCTGGCTCCACGGAGACGGTCAAAAAGTTCGGGGATTAGCGGAAGAGGATAGCGGTTCTTGACAGTCACCTTGTTTAAGCCCCAGTAGTCTATGCATGGGCGGAGAGAACCGTCCTTCTTCTGCACAAAGAAAAATCCAGCGCCAGCGGGAGACGTGGATTTGCGGATGAAGCCCTTCTGTAAGTGCTCCCGGATGTAGGAGGACATGGCTTCAGTCTCGGGCACGGAGAGAGGGTACACTCGACCACGTGGAGGAGAAGTTCCAGGAAGAAGGTCTATGGGGCAGTCATAGGGCCAATGAGGTGGTAGAGAGCCCGCCTCCTTGGCCGAGAAGACATCAACGAAGTCTTGATATACTGCCGGTAGGCCGGGTAGAGGCTTGACGGAGTCAGGTGACGTCATAGAGCATTTGGGCTGAGGAAGCTTCAGACAGCGGTTAGGACAGTCCTGACCCCAACTGAGAACCTCCCCTGTTCTCCAGTCTAGCCTAGGGGTATGTAATTGCAGCCAAGGTAGACCCAGCAAGATGTCGGAAGAAGAATGGCGCAAGACGTAGAAGGAGATCTTCTCCTGATGCAAGGCGCCTACCTGGAGGACTAGAGGTGCCGTCTGGTAGTGTACAGCTTCAGTAAGAGTCTCGCACGTGACCGAGGAGATAGTCAGGGAACGGGCTAGCTGGATCACGGGTAGCCGCCATCTTTGGACCAGTGTGGCTGCAATGAAACTGCCTGCAGACCCAGAGTCGATGAAGGCAGTAGTCTGGTGCGTTTGTCCTGAGGGTGTCTGAATGGAGACTGGCAGAGACAACCTTGGAGAGGTAGCATTCACACCTAGGGAGGCCTCTCCTACCGGACCTAGGTGCGAGCGTTTCCCGGACGCTGAGGACGTTGGGGACATCTTTGCCGGAAGTGACCAGAGCCACCGCAATAGAGACAAAGATTCAGCTCCAGTCGGCGAGCTCTCTCATCAGAGGTGAGGCGAGCTCGTTCTACCTGCATCGGAACTTCAGGAGTTAACTGGGGTACTGGCGTGACTGGATTCTGGAAAACAGGTGCCGTGATAGCGAGGAGACAGGCTTAGTCGCCGTTCTTGCCGAACCTCCTCCTCTCTCTCGGTAAACCGGTTGTCGACTATGGTAGCCAGTAAGATAAGATCGTTCAAGGAGGTAGGAAGATCTCGGGCGGAGAGCACGTCTTTTACCCGACTGGATAGGCCCTTCTTGAAGGTGGCTATTAGAGCGGCCTCATTCCAGTCCAATTCTGCTGCTAGGGTGTGGAACTGGATGGCGTAGTCGACAACGGTGGAACTGCCCTGAGAGAGATTAAGGAGAGCTGTCTCAGCCGAAGACGCACGGGCAGGTTCCTCAAAGACGGAGCGGAACTCGGCCAGAAAGGTTCGGAGATTAGCAGCAGCAGGGTCATCTCGGTCCCAGAGAGGCGTGGCCCAAGCCAGAGCTCTACCCTCCAGTAGGCTGATGATGAAAGCCACTTTAGAGCGCTCGGTGGAAAACTGACTACTTAAAAGTTCAATGTGCATGGTGCATTGAGTCAGGAATCCTCTGTACAACTTGGGATCACCTCCGTATTTACTCGGGAGAGCCAGTTGGAGTCTCGAAGGAGCTGCAGGAGGTGAAGAGCGCTGGTAGTATGCTGCTGTAAGGCGGCGGTCAGTTGCTGAATCTGCTGTGCCTGCTGGGCGACCACTCGGGCTACATCCGGATATCAGGCACCTCGCCGGGATCCATGGTTGGAGCCTACTGTAACGCCTGGAGTAGTGGATCCACTGGACCGTCACTAGCGATGGCACTAACCTCACCAGGGAGCGGAGTCTAAGGGGCCACTGGTTTTCACCAGGCGGGATGGACTTGCTGCGGCAGGCGACCCCCAGGTCGCTACCCCTGGCTTGGTTGCTAGTGACGGCAGGCGAGGCGTGGCAGGAGCAGTAGGCAGTAGTCCTGCAGGCAGAGGTCTGTAGGCGTGATCGCAGGTGGCGGACAGGACTCAGAAACAATGGGAAGACAGCGGGCAAGGACCAGGGACAAGGACTGCGGAGAGGGACTGGGAACAAGGACTGAGGTCAGGAACAACAGGGAGCTGGGCCAAACGCTATGGGAAGCATGTAGAGGCGCCAACACCTGGAAGGGGGCAGGGCTGGAACTTATAGGGGAGTGATAGACACTAAACCAATTAGGAGCGCACTGCCCCTTTAAATCTGAATAAGTGAATAAAATAAAAAGGAATTGAGGTACTCACAGTCAGCGCTGTCCACATAGAGAAGTGGCCGAAAGCTTAAATAAATGCATTTAATATAGTGAGAAATATATTTAATATAGCACCTTTAAATCTTAGACAGCCGGCGCACGTGCGCGCCGGCCGGCACAGTGACGGGCAGGAACGAGGCAAGGTGAGGCGCCCCCCTGGGCTGAAGTAGCCGCAGCGCCGGGTCCCTGCCTGTGGACCCCGGCTGCTGCGGAACTGGGTGAGGAGTCACGGCAGCGGTCCGGAGCGCGGGACGCCGCAGTGGCCCTAACAATTCACTGGAATTAAGGGTTTCATTCAATTCCACAAGTAATGGTGTATAAAAGCCAGCCCCTAGCAATGCAGTCCACGTTTACAACATTTGTAATAGAAGTGGTCGTTCTAAAGAGCTCACTGATACCATGGCGTTGCTGTTATAGGAAAGTATGTGCTGATGTGCATATAAGTCACCAATGCTTTGCTGACTCAATAAGTGCATTGTCTCGAACCTCATCTGCCATTAAACGCACCCAAAGCTTCATGGCAGCATACATTACCAAGAGTGGTCTAAGCACTGGACTCTATGGAGCGATGAAGCACACTTTGGCAAATGCCAGGAGAATGTAATTTGGCGTCAGCTGTAAAGTTTGGTGTAGGAGGGATAATACTATGGGGTTATGACCTTCCTAGCAGTCACTTTACTCACTCACAGTCTGCTCCACAACCATTTTGTCTGGCAAAGCAGCTTAGCCACTTCTCCTCGGAGACTTGCTCCTCACAGCTTCAAACTGTAGACACATTGCATTTCCCAGCACATCTGCATCCCCTGCAGACAGACAAGCTTGCTCTCAGATGCCCAGGCCTTTGGCCTACTGTTCTTGTACAGAGACCGACGGCACTTTTTACCGACACCTCTCAAGAACTGTCCACAACCGCCCCATCTGGCATTAAACCACAGAATTTTATCACCTCCCTTAGGCTTCTCGCAGTATGTGCATCCTTCCTCTAGCACCAGGTGCTTACAGGGCCTCTGCCAGAATCTACACCAGTATCCCTGGTTGCTACCAGCTCAGAAGACTCTCATTCACGTTGCTGCCAGGTATTGTGGCTCACAGCCCAGTAGTTAACATTCAACCTCCTTATACACAACTACATTTTGAGACTGGCTGACTGTAAAACATGTGATTAAACACACATTCATTTGCCACTAAGTTATGAGGTAATCGCTGTACTCTCGATATGTGTTGATGAACATGGCATTAACTATATACACAAATAGGTTACATCCTGGCACAGAAAATATCAGCATTCAGCAACATACCTTTACCAAAGCAAAAAACATCAAAGAAGTAAGTTATGGGAAGTAATTATGGACTAACAAAATTATAATGTGACATTTGTTCCTTTGTTTTATTCATACAATGTAAGGTAGAAAAAGGTTTAAAAAAACATACAAGGCCCTGTACTGAGGTTATACCAAGTACTAAAAATCTCTTGCTACAGATACCTCTTAACCATCAGGACAATCTGTAAAGTCATGATATTGATAATCAGCAAGACAAAGAGCCGAAGCCGAAGTATCGTATGGAATACATATGTTCAGTGAAACATTGGTACAACGCACATATCGCTTTCCTGATATAAAAATGGCCACAACTACATATCAGGGCATACAAAATATTGGGATTACGGCAAGTTATAAAGTCTTTTACTCCCCAGGTGACAACCCTCAGGGTTCTATTCTGACATCATTCAGATAATTGCAGTGGCCGCACTTATAATTTCCCTGTAAATCCCGTGATGTAACCATAATTTATTGCCATAACTAGGTCTATAACAGTCTCTCACCAACTCGTCTCTTATATTTTATATCGCTTGAATGCAACAAGAGGTTTCTTTGCTGTGAACTGTTTGAACGTCTCCTCCCCTTCCAGCACATGCCAACTCCTAGTAATGGTCGATCTAATTACTTCGTCCATAGGATTGGGTTTAAATGGGAACCCAAACCTACTGGACTTATTCCTCCTACATGTGTTCCTGTAGATTAATGCAGTGTGGCCCAATCCACTGGCCCCATTCCTAGCTTTATCAGTCCCCTCTTTTGGGTCTCCTTGGTCAAGAAGTCTTCTACTGAGGTCACCAGCCTGCTGTTCAAAGAGGCTACTAGAATTATTTGTTTGGCATGACACATGAACTGCCCATAGGGGGCAACCTATTTAACATGATGTGGGTGATAGCTGTTATAATTAAACAACACATTTTTGGTTGTGGCTTTGTGGCAATGTGGATGTCAATCAGCTGCAGTTGACACCTCATTGGTGGTATTGCAAAGTCATTGTTGATGCAAGTATTGTTGTTCTGGACTACAGCTCATTGTCTCAGAGCAAAGTAAAGGATCTGAATGAGACCAACATGGAGAAGCAAATAAGTGGTGTGATTGTAACTGCGTTGAGGCTGATGGACCCGACAGCAGTTACAGGTCGGGAGGACGCCAATGATTTCTTTGCAGCATGTGATGTGAAGGATGAACTGCAATTGCTGGGCAGTAAGGCCCTAGAATATGGAGTATCGTTCTTAACTGAAAAAGAAGTAAAATTATCTTGGACAACAAACATGTTGCAGTCATACGCAAAAAGTAATAAAGCCCCAAGAGGGTTATATACCTATAAGGAGATGTCCCAGTTTCATGGGGACAGGGAATTTAAAATGTAATGGCAGAGAATACATAAAGAACATTGCTTAAAGGTTACAGAACTGGTGCTACAGCGCAGGAAATGTAGTTTTCTTTCCAGTGTGACACAGTGCTCTCTGCTGCCACCTCTGTCCGAGACAGGAGCTGTCCAGAGGAGAAGAGGTTTTCTATGGGGATCTGCTGCTGCTCTGGACAGTTCCTGTCTCGGCCAGAGATGTCAGCAGAGAGCACTGTGTCAACCTGGAAAGAAAACTAAATTTCCAACAGGAAATACAGCAGCTGATAAGTATGGGAGGACTTGAGATTTTTTGCATAGAAGTAAATGACAAATATTTATATAACTTTCTGCAAGCAATTGATTTAAAAGATGAACATTTTTGCTGGATAACGTTTTGATGATTGTGTATCTTTATTGACCAAAGGTCTAAACTAATGTATTGGTCTTTGATTACACCGAATTTTTGATTGATTTGCATAAAAGAATTAGAAAACAGAATCTGCACAAGTTTTTATTTAATAGATCACAAGTTAAACATTAAGAGACGCCTATAGCAGAGAGAGTCATTAAGGTTGATGCTTGAGGTTTTAGTTTAAGTACACACAGGGGGTATCTCCTGAGGCCGCAATGAGGAACCTTTCAGGGGATCGGTGATATTCCCACTTAATCTCCCTTTGTCTGCTAGATCACTTCTGGACCTTTTTAACCAAATTGTGATGTGAGAGGTGAGGGCATCTATTTGGTCTCAGGCTCACAAGAACTTGTCTGACGCTGAGGCTGCAGCACTGATGGTTAATGGTTAAATTCCAGAAAAGATATAATCATTAAGTGAGCAGACAGAGGGTATGACAATCAGTGGTACTATCAGCAGGCTGGATTGGCGATGGGAATGCCAGTGGCACCAAGTGGCACCAATATTTTCTAATTTATATTTAGCAGAGTTGAGAGATAAAATCATGTTTAAAGTGACTCTGTACCCACAATCTGACCCCCCCGAACTACTTGTACCTTCGGATAGCTGCTTTTAATCCAAGATCTGTCCTGGGGTCCGTTTGGCAGGTGATGCAGTTATTGTCCCAAAAAAACTACTTTTAAACTTGCAGCCCTTTGTCAAACTGCTGTGGCCTAGAGTGTCTGTGCCCTAGGCCTGCACCACCCCTCGGTCCCTTCTCATCATTAGGAATGCCACTGGCAGGATTTTTCCTATTCCTCTGCAGTAAACACTGCACAGGTGGCTTAACAATCCAGCCCATGTGCAGTGTTCACACAGCTGATGAATAGGAGAATACCTGCCTGAAGCAGGTTTTCGGAGCTGCCTGTCATTTTGCTGGGCTCCCAGGACACTGATGTGTGCGGGGTTGCTCTCACTGCAGCAGTCCCTCACACATCCAACCCCCTCTCACAGTCAGGAATGTACATATACGTTCCTGCTGCACAGGGTATGTGCAGCAGGAACGTAGTATATCTACGTACTGCTGACGTGAAAGGGTTAAAGATTTTGAAGCATTGAGTTCCTCATGCTTTATAATTCTTGGATGCAAGTTATTCACACATAGTATACAGGTCAGTATTTGATTTTTCTTATAATTAAAGGGGTTGGCCACTTTATAGCAAAATTGTTCAGTGTACAGTATGAGTTCGTAAATGCTCAGCCATTACTGACAGCAGCATCCTGTGTACCTCATAGAGCAAAAATCTGGCTCCCCTCCTCCAGGCTGGGCTGCCCTGTGGTGAGTCTGTCCATAAGATGGCTGATATGTTGTCCTCCATAGGTATATACAGGTTCAGTTGTGGACACTGGTGGTGGGGCATCATCACATGCTCCTCCATGTAAGCCATCTTATGGAAAGACTCATCCTAGCCCAGTCTGGAGGAGCCTGGAGGAAAGAACAGCCTAGAGGAGAGGAGTCTGATTTTATCTCTATGGGGTACACAGGGAGCTGCTGTCAGTAAGTACAGGGAGTACAATTACTAATATTGTACACTGAGCTATTTTACTATAAAGTGGTCAACCCCTTTAATATTTTTTGTCAAAACCAGGAGTGGATCCAAAACACAGGAAAAAAAGGGCATCTTACGGTTACAGTTTTTCTTTGCATCAGGTCTGCATCACTCCTGGTCTGGCTAAAAACACCAACCCCGGACAAACTTTTCTTGTATATTTAGTATTTGTTTTTATTTATTTTAAAGCCCAAAATGACTGAATTGGTTTTATTAAAAGCAAAAATAAAAAAAGGATGTCGACAAAAATGAATTGTCCTCTAAACAAGATAGAATTCATCCCAGTTGCTAAAATGTTGGCATCATTTGTCATATAGTTCCCTTTCTGAGGGATTTATCAGCATGACGTCCCCATAGTTACTATGGTTTACATCAGATAATTTGTTAGGGGGAGGATGGCTTACTGTTTTCCTGTAAATGTCGACACAAAAGCTTTTTATCTTCACATATGAAGCTGATGTTTCAATGCTAAGGCATAAGGGCTCGGCCACACTAGCGTTTTTCTTTGTTTCTAACGAACCGTCTATATTAATTAAACGGATGAGCATAAACTGATGAGCAGACTGATGCAAACTGATTGCAAAACGTTCATCTTTTTTTAATGGTCCGTTTGTATTTTGGCTTAAAAAAAACTGACTTTTGTACATCAGTTTGCATCCGTTTGCATCAGTCAGCATCCATTTTTCTATCCGTTTATTTTTCTTCTTTGGTTTCTTGCTGCTTCTGCGCATGCTCAGTGCAAAAACGGATGAAAAAAACGGATGTGAACGGAAATACCTTCCGTTTTAGATCCGTCCTCATTGACTACAATGTAAAAAAAAAATGGAAGTGCACTTTCCGTTCGTAATCCGTTTTTTTTAAGCGGAAAGAAAAATACTGCAAACACTATTTTTTCTTCCATTCAAAAAAACGGATCTTGAACGGATTGCATACAAACGAAGCACAATTAGGGCAAACGGAGCACACTAAAATAGCATGGGAATCTATGGGGATTTTAACTGATCCGACAGTTTCCGTTTTGCTTACTCTAAAACGGAAAAGGTAGACGGAATGGTGCCGGATGGTTAAACGCTAATGTGAACGTAGCCTAAGACGAGTGAAATGGCCTTTGTTTACATTTGCTTTTTGCAATTTTCTATGCGAGTTGTAAATCCTGTTCCTCACAGGTAAAAAAAGTAGTAGTAGACACAGCTACACTAAAGAAGTCGGAGACAGGGGGTGATTGTATTAGTTGATTCTTATGGTTCTGACTTGAGTGAGTGCTTACTAAAGAAATTTTTGAAACCGATAGCAAACATGTCAGTTGTTTAGAACAACTACAGGTGGTCCTCGACTTACGACGTTGATCCGTTCTAAACCGTCGTAAACCGAATTTTGACGTAAGTCAGATCATACATTCATACAGTACTGTACCATAATAACAGTACTGTGCTGTAAACACTTAGCCTATCCTAACACCTACTGTATGCTAACACAGTACCCTACATAAGTATCAATAAACACATAGGTACAGTAAAATGTTGTGCAGTAGGTTTAATAATGATAAACAGTAATAAACAGTGTACAGTACTGTAATGAAAAAAAACAGTACATACGTACTGTACTGTACTGTAACAAAGAGAGCAGTACTGTAAGTACTTTAACAGTAACAAACAGTGTACTGTACTGTAAGAAAAAAAATTCTAAAGAGAGAAGAGGCTTATTGGGAGGAAGCTGCAGAAGGTCAGGCAGGTAAGTCAAGAGGGGCAGCTGAGGTAGAAGGTACAGGTACAGGATCTGTTGCAGGCCTCTCAGTCATCTTGAAGTACTGCTGCAGGTTAGTCTGGAAGGAGACCATCTTCTTCTCCTCTAAGATCTCCTTTTAACATCTAAGGGAATCCATGACTCCTCTGGCAACACTACTGTACCTCTCCATGTTGGGATCCTCAGCCTCAAACTTAGACAACCCTTCTTCAATCAGGGCAAACCCTCTTGCCAAGCCTTGCCTTCTAAATCTCTTGGGTTCTGGGGTTGGCATGTCTTCCTCTTCCTCTATGATTTGCTTCTCCAGCTGAATAAGGTCCTCAGCAGATAACTCCTCTCCATGAGATGCCAGTAGCTCTGTGACCTACTCCTTCTCCACCTCCAGATTCATTGTCTTACTCATAGCAACAACGTTCTGTATGACACTAGTCACTGACTCTTGAACCTCTGTGACATCAGTCACAAACTGGGGACACAGTTTTTTCCACACACCATTCATACTGGTCTGCTTCACCTCATCCCAGGAATCAGCAATGTTCTGCACAGCATCAAGGATGTTGTATTTTTTCCAAAAGTCCTTTAGAGTCAAGTCCTTATTTTTTTCAGTTGCTTGTAAAGCATTGCCAATGACCCTTCGGAGGTAGTAGGCCTTGAATGTAGCAATGACTCCTTGGTCCATAGGCTGTATTAGAGCAGTGGTATTAGGTGGAAGGTAAACCACCTTGACATTAGGGTGAAAGTCATCCACATCAGCAGGGTGTCCAGGGGCATTGTCCAGAATGAGCAACACCTTAAAAGGGATATCCTTGGAGGTACAGTACCGCTCCATGCTTGGCACAAAATAGTTGTTGAACCAGTCCTCAAACACTGCAAGTGTCACCCATGCCTTCCTGTTAGACTTCCAGATGACAGGTAGTTGAGCCTTAGAAATGCCCTTGAGTGCCCTGGGATTCTCAGCCTGATACACCAGCATGGGCTTCAGTTTGTAGTCACCAGCAGCATTGCCTCCAAGAAGCAAAGTCAGTCTCTCCTTGCTGACTTTATGACCTGGTGCTGACTTTTCCTCCTTGGAGATGTATGTGCGGTTAGGCAAACGTTTCCAGAACAAGCCTGTCTCATCCACATTAAACACTTGTAGGGCACAGTAATCCCCCTCTGCAATTATCTGAGCCAGTGCTTTAGGAAACTCTCTTGCTGCTTTGTCATCACCACTAGCAGCTTCACCTTGCACTTTAATATTATGGAAATTGGCACGCTCCTTAAACCTCATAAACCAACCTCTACTCGCCACAAACTCCTCACTTTCACTTTCTTCTCTCCTTTCTCTTTTCAGCGCCTCAAACAATCGCCAAGCCTTCTCCTGAATGACCATAAGGCTCACAGGGATACGGCGTTGGTTTTGGTCTTCCAACCACAGCACCAGCAATCTTTCCATCTCAAAGATTAGCCCACTGCGCTGCTTTGTTATGACTGTGGCTTTCATAAGAGCAGATCCTTTCACATGTTCAAGGATACGGGGTTTATCCTTGATAATCGTAGCGACAGTCGAACGACTAAGTCCTAATGACCGACCAATGTCTGTCGCTGTTTCCCCCTTATCATATCTCTTTATGATATCTAATTTCACCTCCATGGTGATGGCCTTCCTTTTCTTTGATGCACTGGCATCAGCAGAGTCTGACTTAGGTTTGGGAGCCATAATGCAGGGCGTTATAGCAGCCAGGAGACTCGTTTTTCTCAGTCTGGAACCTGTCACTGTATAGTATAGTACAGTACTGTATTCTTCCGCCACTGCACGTATTCGACTTACGACGGAACCGCGTAGGTCGGAACAAAGCGTTGTAACCACGAAACGTCGTAACTCGAGACAGTCGTAACCCGAGGACCACCTGTATTGCTTTTAGAATCATATATTTGCTGTCCACTACAGGTAGATTGCAGAATACCATCCAAAATAAGGTACCACTATGTACCCACAGTGTAGTCATAAGCTTTTGCAGTGTTTCAGAACCCATGTCCACTGCTGCTAAACTATGTACAGTATATGTGGGGTGACACTACTGTCATGTTTATTCCAGATCTAAGGGGCTAACCTGCAGATGAAGTTTGTATATATTTGTATGTTGTGTAGCAGTTATATTCAAGTAAAGCAAGCATATGCCGAAGGAGCTACAGGGATTATGTAACACAGTCTGTAAGTTTGCCAGCCATCTCCGTAGATCTGCGTCTATCACAGCCTTGCAAACGTTTCCCTCCAATTCTGGCCAATTCTGCGCTGAGCTATCTCAGACTTCTTTCCACCAATGGGGATTATCGCTCATAAGTTTTTTTCAAGTCCTACTAGTCTGCACAAGGGCTTATCTGCAGTGGTAGGAGAAGGTGCTACGTGCCAACATGCCCCGCTGTCTCCTGCTCGGCTTCCTCGGCATAAGTTGAGGGGCTTGCTTTATCCACTTGTGCAAACCTTGCCAATCCGTGTACCTAGACAGGATTGAAAAATCATTCATAGCCATGAATGAGCAAATAGAGTATGAATTTTTCTTCTATATTCTAAATACTCACAACTGTCAAAATTCCCTACAGCAGCGTGCCTTGCATTTTGGACAGGTTTCCCCCAGGTAGTTCCCTTTGCCATGGTCTTCTAACCATAACTCCTAACTTCCAAAACCTTAAAGGGGTTATCCAGCGCTACAAAAACATGGCCACTTTCCCCCTACTGTTGTCTCCAGTTTGGGTAGGGTTTTGAAACTCAGTTCCATTGAAGTAAATGGAGCTTAATTGCAAACCGCACCTGAACTGGAGACAACAGTAAGGGGAAAAGTGGCCATGTTTTTGTAGTGCTGGATAACCCCTTTAAGTATTATCTAACACAGTTCACCTGCTTTTACAGGCTATTCAAACCCTCTTAAAAGGAACTCGCTGGCAACACTAAATGTCAAGCTCAAAACCTTAAAAAAAACTTGTGAACAAAGTCATAGAAAAGTTGTTCTACTGTAACTTTAAGAGACTGTAAAGTAAAAGTCATTGTTCTGCAGTTATCTCGGAGGCTGTTGAGCCTTTCTCAAGCATGTCATAAAGTACAACCACGGTTGTATTTTGTTAAGACATGCTTGAGAACGGCTCCGTTATATGTGGGTGCCGAAACGCGCTGCACTTATTAATAAATTATTCGTACTCCTGAATTGATGGTCCATCTCTACTGCATCTATCACGGACTGTGTTAACCGCTCACCTGCGCTTGGGATTTCATAGAGGATCAAGTGGCACGATAGGTCTGGATCGAGCCGTTCTGTCCTACATGTAATACTGAAGACAATGAAGGAATTTTATTAAAGCTGCATCTGGTGCAGATAAGCAAAAGGTTACAGGTTTTGAACCCTGCTTACCCAAAAATGTGCCTATTGTCCCTAAATGTTACTTTACCACAGAGCTTGCATCCACAGATTCATAAGCCCTGTCCCTAAAATATTCGCTGTATCATGAACACTAATGCAAAACTAATGTAAAACTTATTATAGTGCAGTTAAAGCTACACTGTACCTACAATTTGGGAGTTGTACCTTCAGATAGCTCCTTTTAATCCAAGATCTGTCCTGGTGTCCGTTCACCAGGTGATGCAGTTATTGTCCTAAAAAACAACTTTTAAACTTGTAGCCCTGTGCCCAACAGCCGGGGCTTAGAGTATCTGTACCCCTCCGTCCCTCCTCCCCACCATCTTCATCATTAGGAATGCCACTGGAACATTTTCTCCTGTCTGAACATTGCACAGGTGCCTTAATCATCCAGCCCATGTTCAATATTCAAACAGCTGACAAATAGGAGACAATCTGCCTGGAGCATTCCTAATGAAGAGGACAGCGGGGAGGAGGGACAAAGAAAGGTGTGCCAGCCTAATCAGGGGTGTAGAGTCGGTAAGCCGCAGCTCCGACTCAAACTCAGATTCCGACTCCTGAATTTTATCAGGACCGACTGTGACTCCGACTCCTGCTCTTTCATAAATGGCCAGTCAGATACCAGGGGAGTTATTTATCACACTGGCTCAGCAGCTTCTCCGTAATGTCCTACATGATCCTAGGGCGACTTCTGAGGGAATGAGGAAAGACATAAAGCAGCGTCTCCTGTGTGTGCAGTGAATGCAGCCAGTCTCCAGCCTCCATGTCCTGAACTACTCATAACTAGACTAGATGGAGCAGGTGGTCTTTTCCTGCTGACAATCAGAATGACAATGACACACAGAAACACTGCTAACAATGCCAAATACCTGTAATATAGATGTCAGCCATAGTGATATAGAGGGGGGCACACATAGTGATATAGAGAAGTAGAGACACACCATAAAACACACCCACAGCCTGCTGCATCCATAGCACACACACACACACACACACACACACACACACAGGCTGCTGCAGCCATAGCACACACACACACAGGCTGCTGCAGCCATAGCACACACACACACAGCCTGCTGCAGCCATAGCACACACACACACAGTCTGCTGCAGCCATAGCATACACACACAGCCTTCTGCAGCCATACCGCGCGCACGCACACACACACAGCTGCAGCCATAGAACACTGAAGAAAAACACCACATTATGGACAGAGGTTACTGATACACTACTTATGTCTTCTCCTCCTCCTTTATATTACACAGGATATCTTCATATTACACTGCTGCTCATATACAGTCACTCAGCATCCAGGAAGAGAACACCACAGGTCTCCCCTACACAATGGACTCTTTAAGCTCAGAATCAAGCTGCAAAATAGTGACCGACAACTTTTCCTTGACCACCCTCATCCAATAGGGCCAGTGTCCTATTTGAATGTTGCTCATAATATATATTGATGACCAAAACTTATAAAATTCATATCAAAACTCAAATTAAAATTGTTCTAAGATTTTCTTTAAAGCTGGAGTCGGTACATTTTTTCAGACTCCAGCAAAAACTAGTTCCGACTCCACGACTCCACAGCCCTGAGCCTAATGCATACACAATCTAAGCCCGGCTGTTGGGCACGGGGCTGCCAGTTTAAAAGTTGTTTTTTAGGACAATAACTGCATCACCTGACGAACGGACCCCAGGACAGATCTTGGATTAAAACCAGCTGACGGTACAAGCACTTGGGGGGGGGGGGTCAGATTGTGAGTACAGAGTCGCTTTAAATCTAGTGTAAAAACAAAGGATTCTTAGAGTACTATAATAATACAATGTACTGTCTTTAAGAAACTGTGCAGGATACATTACCTAACGGGACAATGCACAATTGACCTTATTTTATTAGTACTGAAGACCTCAGGGCACTGAAAATGAAAGAAATGCCTTCTACACCAGAAAGAAAATAGATCTCCCCCCATTAGGTGACATCCCTGCCAGACCTGACCTTTTTTGTGATGTATACATATGAACTGTCAGGACAAGGTGAGGGAGATGATGAAGAGAAAAGAAGCCAAAGAATCTTGAATGCACTTCTACAAAGCAGTTCTCTATTTTGAGAGCCAAAACAAGGAGGATGTCAAATTTAAGGAGAAACCCTGAAGCACGCCATACATACATACATACATACATACATACATAGTTAACAGAGGGACCTACAACTGGAAAATGGAACACACAATCACCACACAAAGACTATGGGAGGGATTTATCATTGTTGGGGTATTTAATGTTTTCTCATACTTTTTTCCAGTTGTACGCCATAGGTACCTACAGTAAAATAACTGATAATAAGTGGTTTGGAAAAAGGAAGCAAGTGTGCATAAAAAAGCAGTGCAAATTCAATGGCGAATCTCCCCTTTTAGTTTATTTCGTTCTTGGAAAGTAGTGAAAATTAGTATATTTAGAATCCCCAGTACAAATTGTACAATTGTAATTGTACCCTCCTGTATTGTTTTCTCCAGATAATGACAATCATTGGGCCTACATGGAGTACGATTAGGATCTGCCCTATGCTGCACAGAAACAAATGTTCCCTATACAAGCCATTACCCCTAAGGAGAATTGCTTATTTATAAAAAAGGATGAGACTGGTGATGTCATCAGTCCACAAAGGTGTCATGCTCTAGAAGAGAGTTGTCATGCTCGCGGCCCTCAAGCTGTTGCAAAACTAGATAAAGCTTAAAGGGGTTGGCCACTTTATATTAAAATTGTTCAGTATACAGTATTAGTAAGTTTACTCATTGCTCCCTTAAAGCTGTGCTGTCCTGCTCTGTGGTGATTCTGTACATAAGATGGCTGACATGGAGGAGCATATGACCATGCCCCACCCCCAGTGTCCACCACTGAGCCTGTACTTGCCAATAGAGACACTGTGGGCAGGGCATGTTCACATGCTCCTTCATGACGGCCATCTTATGGACAGAATAACCACAGAGTAGGACAGCACAGCCTGGAGGAGAGAAGCCTATACTCTATATAGGACACACAGAGCTGCTGTCAGTAAGTACAATTACTAATAATGTACACTGAACTATTTTACTATAAAGTGGCTAGCCTCTTTAATCTATAGGTCCACACCTATCATGGATGGGATATGAAGCCATGTTTGAGCGTTTTTCTGGAACTACTGTATACATAGTTGTCAAGAGCTTATCGTCACCAAAAAGAAATGTTCTTTAATACATGAATCTGCTAAATTGCTTTATTATCTTGGGTAACATGGCTTACTATTACTTTTTTCCCCCAGTAGCTCCAGTTTCTTAATAAATGGCTGTCGTATCTCATTTCTATTAGAAGTGGACTAGAAGTAAAATATAATTTAGCAAATATTGTTAACTGCTGATAGGTAAACGTGCGGAGCTGTAGATATCTGGATTTATGTCGAGCTGTGACATTTTATCTGTCGCCAGGTCAGTTAGAAACCTATAAACAAAGGCGGAAGACGTGGCTGCACGTATATAATGGTAAAGGAGAAAATGGATTGTGAAGTATTTCATTATCTTCTGATGGAAAGAAATGCATTAAAATTTCCTCTATTTTCAAGTGCGTCTTGATAACACTGTTGCACGGCAACTGGTACGGCGCTATTATTGGCATATGAATAAACAAGAAGGTTTACAATATGTACTTGAGACCCGCATTATTCTGCATTACTTTATTTATGTGGAAGTCTTTTAAAATTATCCATTTGATTCTAGCACTTACAAGACCTGTGATGGGAGAGACAAGATTTCCACTCCACTGGTTTCAAGAACATTTCCACAAAATGCATAGAAATAAATAGATACATAAAGGAATAGCCAGAGGTCCAGAACACGGGAACATCATGTGCTGGGGTAGGACATAACCTTTAGGCTTCTTATAGGCATCTTTTACCTTACTCAGGAGTGAATATATAGGGGAAATTTATTAAGCTTTTGACTTTTTTGTCCCATGTTATGGCTTTGTATAATCCCAGCCAGCGAGTAGCAGAGCCTCCATGACTCCATGACTGATGGCTAAAGTAAGATGGCGTTGCAAGAGGATGGAAGCTTGCAGCCTTTATTATTGAAGTTAACTTCACAGGAAGTTAACCCCTTCATTACACTACACTAGACCACCAGGAGTATCACTAAAAACCCTTCAAGTTCCCTAGACCAACATAAAATATATTTTTTGCAGTCACCCAACTTAAAAATGTCCTGCTAGTATCTACAGTCCTTGGTGTAACAAGCAGATACACTACTAAAAGGGGTCTCACATACTCTTTTTTGACCAGTTAATCTCGGTTTAATATAGCTGTCCCCTGCATCTTCCATTTACTGTATTTCAAAACCCAGATTTCTCCAGGAAAAATAACAGAGACTCTAACAAGGCAATGGGTGTAGTCCGGCTGACCTATTCAACATGTTTGGCTTTTGACCATGTTCAGATTTTCTCCCTTTTTTAAAACGCCAAGATTTGTTTGGTAAATTGGACTGATGAGGGTTTTAAGGCAATTTCTAGAGATGAGCGAACCTTGAGCATGCTCGAGTCGATCCAAACCCGAACTTTCGGCATTTGATTGGCGGTGGCTGCTGAACTTGGATAAAGCCCTAAGGCTATGTGGAAAACATGGATATAGTGATTGGCTGTATCTATGTTTTCCAGACAACCTTAGAGCTTTATCCAAGTTCAGCAGCCCCCGCTAATCAAATACCGAAGGTATCAACTTGAACCCGAACCCGGTTCGCTCATCTCTAGTAATTTCCCAAGCATTTTCCTAGTGTGGGTGTCATCTGACCCAGCAAACCAGGTGATACCAATGCTTCGCACAAGGGGCGTCAGGCAAAGAAGTGTAGTCAGTAATATTGGTCAGGCACTTGAGAGTTGGTACGGCACACAGGGGTCAGAAAAAGGCAGATATCTTCAAGAAGATCAAGGATGGCCAGAAAAAGCAGGCACTGGTCCTACATGGATATCAGGAAGTGATACAACACACTATCACTATGAAAACAATGGGACATAGTGCATATAAGGCACAGAATGTTAGGAAAAGCTGCCTTATATAGGTAGTACTAGCCAGAGATAGGTGGTGGACAGATTAAGTATGCATCTGCTGGCACTTTAGGCGGTAGTAATAAGTTTTGTATTAGTCACAGGGGAAAACAAACTAACATTAGCAGAATGGTAGTTTAATTATGGATGGACAAAGGTATTGGTTAGTAGAGTGGAGGGAGTCAGTGGCATTATAAACAGTTAATGGGGTATTTTCAGTAGAAATGAGCGTATGCACGGCATTTGATCTCCAGTGGCTGCAGAAATTGGATGCAACCCTAGGGAATCATGGAAAACATGCATACATCCTATGGCACTGCACTGTATAGCAGTGCCTAAGATGGCTCTGACTACAGTTCCCTGCATAGCTGGCTAGCTAGGAAACATGGCCTGTTTAATCTGAAAATTCTCTGCCTATAGTATGGTAAGCCATCAGGAGCTCTGTGGGCAGGGGTACCCCTGCCCCCACGAGCACCGATGATCATCAATAGAGAACGCTGGCCAGATCGGTACTCGCCGGTGGTGGCCCCACCCCCCAGTGCTCGTAATGGCTTACCAGCAGAGGATTTCAGAATAAACAGGACAGAAACAGCGGAAGGAATGTAACAGACATATCTTCATCCATAGTGCTCCATGCCCACTAAGGAGCTATCAGCAGGTTACATTTGACTAACCTGCTGATAAATCCCCCTTAAGGCATATTACAGCATGCTATCACTTTATGAGATGACTATACCCCTTTTATTCTGGCTTTCACAAAAAAAAAATGTAGCAGATTTAGAAAACTGCTAGGAAGTCAAAAAGATTTTGTTTTATAAAATGTAGGTGACCTGTGAAGGTTCAATTCTACATCATTATCTTTTCTTTAAAATGCTTCTGAATGAAGATGAAAGCAACAATGTAAAGAGAATCTGATGATTCAATTTTGCAACAGAAAGACAGAAGAAAAAGAAGCAACAGAAGAAGAAGAAATCAGACCAATGGTGAAGATTTCAATATACTGTGGAGGGCAGGTCCAGGGGAGGCACATATACAGATGACGTTCTTATGCGGACATTTTCTCCATTTTAGTTATCTAAAAGTGACTCTGTACCAACAATCTGTCCCTCCCAAACCACTTGCACCCTTGGATAGCTGCTTTTAATCTATGATCTGTCCTGGGGTCCGTTCGGCAGGTCATGCAGTTATTGTCCTAAAAAACAACTTTTAAACTTGCAGCCCCGTGCTCTACGGGCGTGGCTAAACATATCTGTGCCCTAACTTTGCACCACCCCACCGTCCCTCGTCCCCACCTTCTTCATCATTAGGAATGCCCCTAGAATATTTTCTGCATGCTGAACACTGCACAGGTGCCTTAACGATCCAGCCTATTTCCCGGGCTGAAACAGGTGATGAATAGGAGAAATCCTGCCAGGAGCATTCCTAATGATGAGAAGGGCGGGGAGGAGGGACAAAGAGGTTGTGCCAGTGTAATGCATACACAATCTAAGCCACGCCCGTTGGGCACAGGGCTGCCAGTTTAAAAGTTGTTTTTTAGGACAAAAACTGCATCAGCTGCCGAACGGACCCCAGGACTGACATTGGATTAAAAGCAGCTATCCGAAGGTACAAGTGGTTTGGGGTGGTCAGACTGTGGGTACAAAGTCGCTTTAAAGAAGACATGAACCCAGCAGTAGGAAAAAAAGGGTTAAAGGGGTACTGCGTGAGGGAAAAAATAAAAAAAAATTCTACTGGGGTCAGAAAGTTATACAAATCTGTAACTTACTACTAATTAAGAAAAAAACTTAAGCCTTTCACTTATTTATCATCTGCTGTATGTCCTGCGGGAAATGGTGTATTCTTTCCCATTACACACAGTGTTCTCTGCTGCCACCTCTGCCCATGCCAGGAACTGTCTACAGCAAAAGTCATTCTCTATAACAAACTTTTCCTGCCTCTCTGATAAGCAAGAACCTTTAACAGCGTGCATGATGCTGCTTAAGTTTTAGTGATTATTGACACTTGGGCTTTGGGTGTGATGCAGAGCTCCCAGATTCCTTTTAAATAGTTGCTAAATTAAGTAAATTTAGTGCTAAAAACGTAAAGGGTGTTCCCAGTATGTGGCAAAAAGTGAAGAATATAACGTATACCAAATATACTATGTGCTTAAAAAAGACCTAAAACCTACAGTAAAAGGACCATTAACACTTACAACATATCTACAGGATGGGTGGATAGGTATTTAAAGTTCTGTTAAACTGGAAGTTTGGGTCTCCTTGGATACCAATATGCATTGAGACTGTAATGTGCCCGACCCTCACTGGATCCAATGGGGTTTGCGTGCATTACGGTCCAACTGTGTGTCGAAGACGACCCAAACTTCCAGTTGAAGGGTGCGTTCACACGTACAGGATCTGCAGCAGATTTGAAGTTGCAGGTTTGCTTTGAATCTAATCTGTGCCATGAAATCTGCTGCAGATCTTGTACGTGTGAATGCACCCTAACAGAGAAACTCGATGCTGATCCGGCACAGACAGGTACACTTTTTTAACAGTGGGTCCGACTAAATACTCAGGTACCTGTTCTTAAGATCAGAGGGGTCTTGGTATGATCATATACTCATACCTTATTCTGCAAACAGGGCATAATGGCTGGGCAACCTACTTTGGGTTGTTGCCTTCCATTTTTTTTTCTTTTCATTTTTCGTTTTTACTGTTAACATCTAGCACTAATACATTGTGAGGCCAGGCTGGTAGTGTATCAGTCATTCTGCGGTGTGTTTCAGACACCTTTTGTACCCTGTCTTGAAAATTGTCTTGGAAAAAAAGGACATAGCTTATACTGACAAACTACATTTATTTGTTGCTGAGCACCTCCTGCTGCTCTCTGGGATTGAGGCGGCAATGCTTCAGAGTGCCAGTGTATGACTACTTGTTTTATCCTTAATAATATCTGGGTGAACAGATGACAACATTAGTGTGTACGTGCTCTTTGTTGCTATCCGCAGAAAGCCGGTCGACAGATACTCTTCACACAAATAAACAAGAACAGTGTTAAATAAATGGCAGAGGTGAGAGATATTTGCAGGGTAATACAGACAGAACGATAGACGGGGATGTCACTATTCCTGGAAATGGGGTTACAAATAGGCGGGTGTGACGCCAATGAAGAGTCTGAGTGAGTGATAGACAGGCAGAGGGCCTTTTAGAATAAGCCACAGGTGGGATGTTGGTATAATAGATAGCAATGCAGGTCACCGCCAGGGAAGAGAAGGAAAAGCTAGGGAGATAGCGGTGTGTGTCACTGCTTAGAGAACAGGATGACGGATGACTGTGAGTGTCTCAGAGAGTGGCTCTGTGTGAGATATCTGAGTGTGTCACAGCAAGATTAGCAGTCATTAAAAGAGCAGGTTAAGGGGTGACAGATAGCTCCACATTGCCACCTGTTACAAGACCAGCATGATAGATGAGTGCTGACGTCACGGTGAGACAAGCCGAAAGGAGTCTTGTGGGAAATTGCTGTGATTAGAAAGCGGTACACAGAGGCACGCGCACACAGAGAGGACAGACGTCTGTCTTTGCTTTGCCTGACCTGACAAGCTGGGAGATGACAGCCACAGCTGCGCTATTCTCTAAGCAAAGCACCTTCATGCCATTCACGCTGTTCATTAGTATCATGGCTTCACCATACTGCACCTAGGAATTAATGCCCCAGCACAGACCCCATGGCGTCTTGTCCCGTGTCTGCAATAACTTTTCTGAGACAGCATCTCAGTGCAGATGTCTTTTTCAGGCATAGGCTAATAAGCAGAAAACATGTATATAATATAGACATAAAACACTAAATCTTATATCCGACTGCTAAGTGAACAAACAAATCTGAATCTACATTATTTAAGGGCTATGGACACAATTGAATAACTTTTATTACGGTTTCCATTAAAGATTTGCTTAGTTTCTCTTCTACAGTGTCTTTGTTTTGGCATACGGCTCTCATAACAACTGTGTATATGGAGAGAGAGACAGCAGAAAAGAAACTGAGCAAAATCTTTATTAAAGACCTAAGAAGAGAATGCTGGGATGTTTATAGCTCCATAATAAGTTTAAAGCAAGAACAAAGTTTGAAAAGGTATTACCCTTCCGCGCTCCTCAGCACTCCACTTCTGTCGCTGTGTCACCTCATGGCACCATGATGCGGGCATTAGCCACAGCATGTGGGTATGATTTTGTGATAACTCTGATTGAAAACCGCTCACTGGTCTCAAAAGCAGGAGCCATATTACACGGCTTGATGCATAGTTTAAGCGGATGCCGATCTGCTATAGCCTATTTACACGACTCAACAATCGTAGAGCAAGGCCTGCATGGACATCGTTAGTGATGCAGTCCATGCAGTTCTGGCCTTCAAAGGAGAAGTCCGAAGAAGTATTGTATTGCCCCCTAAAGTTATACTAATCACCAATATACACTTATTACGGGAAATGCACATAAAGTGGGTTTTCCCTGCACTTACTACTGCATTAAGACTTTACTTCCTGGATAACATGATGATGTCACGACCCGACTCCCAGAGCTGTGCGGGCTGTGGCTGCTGGAGAGGATGATGGCAGAGGGATGCTCAGTGTCCCTCCAGTGCCCTGTGTCCCTCAGTGTCCCCCTGCCATCATCCTCTCCAGCAGCCACAGCCCGCACAGCTCTGGTAGTCGGGTCGTGACATCACCATGTTATCCATGAAGTGAAGCCTTGATGCAGTAGTAAGTGCAGAAAAAAAGCACTTTAAGTGCATTTCCCGTAATAAGTGTATATTGGTGATTTGTATAACTTTTGGGGGGTAATACAATACTTAAATTTTTTTTTTTACCAGACTTCTCCTTTAAGTGTAAAATAATAAACTTTACGCAAACCTTTCCATGCTGAAGTGACGCTGTCCCGTCCTGGCCAGTCAGTGTCCTGTCACTACAGAGACAGCAGTTGCTGCAGGCAGTAGGCAGAAGCTAGAAGCAGCTTTTTTTTTCTTACACAGTCATTAGTCGTAGCTACATGTAGGGATGCGCTGCCAGGATGCCGATGACTTTTTAGCTGATGACCGTTTCTTTGGCTGATCATTGTCTTTATTAAACAAAGCAATAATCAAGCGATAATCCTTGTTCTCAACCTGCTAAAAAAACATCTTTTTCAAATGCTGCCAAGTGTCAAGCAGGTGTTCCGAGAGCCCTGGAGTGCCCCGTATAATTGACTCCTGGCGCTGTGCTGTTTGCTTTAGGTGCATGTGCAGCAAGTCGGTAAGGCTACTGCAAAAGTGAAGGAACTTACCACCTCTGTGCCACAAATACAGGACAGGGCTCAGCACTGGAAGCCAAGCCTTGTTTACCAATCCAAGGCCATAGGGAGGGGAAACAGGGAGATGTTTATATTGTGTCTACATTTGTGTTGCAACCACGCACTACTACCCCAAACATGTTCCTTACTTACAAAAAGACTAGGTGAAAGTTTAGAACCCAGTGTTGGACCCCTTCGGGATACCACTCGTATACCACCACTAAGAAGTTTATCTAGGATAGGGTCCTGCCTCAGCACCGGAACATATTTATTAATGATAGTTTTTATTTTACTATACTGTCTACTGCATGCGGTTACAAATTTTGGGCACCCTTGATTAGATTTTAAACAAGATTTGTATCTATGTGTGTATACCATGCTTAAGGGTGTGTAGCCTGAAACATGTTGGTTTATGTAGACTATGGGTTGTTCTTTTTATGAATAAAGACGTTGTGGACCGGTAACCCGTCAAAGTGCTGAACAGCCATCTTTTCCTGTACTCCTGCCCTTGGTTTGTGTGGTGAAAGGAACAGAGATGTAATACCACACACAGCTTATGTTTTATCCTGGATAAGTGTGTTTGTGTGTGTGTGTGTGTGTGTGTGTGTGTGTGTGTGTGTGTGTGTGTGTGTGTGTGATTAAAGGAGAAACAGGAATTTGATTCTTGCATGTTGAAATAGCAATTACCGCATAATGGTCCTTTTACGTATTTATGTTTACAGCCGTAACTGTTGATGTTGTCAGGAATTCTAATAACAAGCTTGTGTTGTACAGTATATAGAGTACAATAGGCTATATAGCGTACAACAGAATGGCTTCCAAGGGGAAGAGTCTCCTTAAAGAAACAAATACCGCAGTATTTATAAATGGGATCAATTCTCATTGAATCAACAATTATTGGAAATCTTATACACTAAAATATACGGTAATGGTTTCACCTGTCAAGTAGGAATTTACTCCCTATAGCCTGTAAAGATCAGGTCTTTTTTTCAGCAGACATGAGCGCTTACAGGCAATCAATAATCATCAACCAATTCCAGAGTCGATATTCTAATTGTTGTTTGTATGTGATTCTATTGTACATCAATTAATACAGAGATAGAATATTAGGCAGCATAGAACAGTATACTGTATATGCACTATATCAGCATTAAAAGGCTATAGAATATCAATCTAATAAGCTTTATAGATTTCCTGCACGGTAAGCTGGTACATTACACTGGTATGTTACCATATCAGTATCTTATTCTTATATGTAAGTCAATGCTTAAAGTGACTGACAATATACCCTAAGTACTACTTAAAATGTGTATATAAAAAGGATTCCAAGTGCACATTTTACACCTTGTATACTGGAATAATGGCATTAGGATAACGTGTTATGGGTGATAATGAAAAATTTGTCACCAATAACAACGATTTTTATGGGACAACTGACTGAGCTCCACAGTAAACAGGTTCTATCATTTATCATCTTCTCTTGTATTCACAATGGTGAATTATCATCATGAATTTCTGCCAATGTAAATGCACATAAAAGGGGGACATTTACCAACATGTTTTAAGGACTAAAATTCTGCATTGATTATTTTTGAATATATATATATATATATATATATATATATATATATATATATATATACACATATATATATATATATATATATATTTTATATATATATATATATATATATATATATATATATATATATATATATATAGTCATCAGAGCATTGTTTTTCTGATCCAGCAATCTACTCTCATTAATTTACTACTCCATTTTATGCTGACAGCTAGGAATCTTAATTTGTAATTTCGCTATTCATTACCAGATACCTCAGCTTAAAACAGCTCAGTCTTATTCAGCCTATTTGCTTGCTTAAATGTATGGTGCGGTGCATGGATATTAAAGGGGTAGCTCACCCAAAAAAAATTCTATCACATCAACTGGTGCCAGAAAGTGCCAGAGATTTGTAATAAACTTTTATTAAAAAATCTTGAGTCTTCCAGTACTAATCAGCTGCTATATGTCCTGCAGGAAGTAGTGTATTATTTCCAGTCTGACACAGTGCTCTCAACTGCCACCTCTGTCCATGTCAGGAACTGTCCAGAGTTTGAGCAAATCCCTATAGAAAACCTTTCCTGTTCTCCAGGCTGGAAAAAAATCACTTCCTGCAGGACATATAGCAGCTAATAACTACTGGAAGAGTGGAGATTTTTAAATAAAAGTAAACTACAAATCTCTCGCACTTTCGGGCACCAGTTGATTTAAAAAAAAAACACAAAAACATTTTTGTTGAACAACCCTTCATTCCCCGCTTGCTGTCTGAGCTATTACACGCACAGACATCGAGCTGGGAGAAGCATGGGGGCCACAGAGAGCTGCGGGAGGGGTTGCCGGGTTGGCCATAAAAGATAGCAGCAGTCTGCTGCCACCGCTCCTATTATCGTTGTGATTATAGAACATGCTGTAAAGCACAATGTCGGTTGATCGTTGCCTTTCAGCATGTGCTGTTACATGAAACGATTATCGCCCAGAAGGGTCGGTAACTGGCCAAATATGGCCAATAATGGTTTCGTGTAATAGGACCCTTAGTCAGCTGATTGGTGGGGTGCTGGGAGTTGATCTGATTTTGATGGACAATACCAGTGATGGAAAATCTTCTGCACTAAAGCTGTTTCAAAACTGCAATTCCCATGATAGGCAGCTAAAGCCATATCTTTGGTTGTGCAGGCATGATGGGAATTGTAGTTTTGGAACAGCTGGAGTGTCAAAGGGTTGCCATCTCTGGCCTATACTAAATACTATATAGGTTCTCTTCTCCTGCAGTTTTGGGTAACCACCACTCAAAGTACTTTCACATAGCGCATATATAACCCAAGCATACATCTGATTCTAATGTAATCACACCGTGAACTACAGCACCTTTATAAAAAAAACAATGGTAAATCCTGGAAAATCCCTTTAACACACTCTCAATCAGTGTTTAATGGGGCTTCAAGAAAGTTGACAAACTTTAGTTGCCCCAAGAGATCTGATGAGACCCAAAGCAGCGGTAAACACAACAGTAGTTCTCTGTGATTGAGTGATTGTGGAGTGATCACTAATGATAATTGTTCTAAGATGATTGTTCAAGATTGTGATTTCTTCCATCAGTGAGAAGTAGTATGGGAATTATTTCAGCATTTTGCCCGTCTTCACTGATAAATACTATGACTACAACGTTTAATCAGATAGAAAAATAGCAGAAAACACCATTCTACAAGTAAAATCAATAAGGGGGCTGACCAGGATTAGAAAATCATGTCTGCTTTTATCTAGAAATAGCTGCACAAATGTTCATGGCGTGTGTGGTTACTGTAGCTCAGATCCAATCCAGTGAATGCAGCCGAGCTGCAATACCACAGACAACCTGCAGACAAAGGGTGGTGCTATTCCTAAAGGTTTTTGATCCTTCACAACTAAACTGGGTGTTATCTGGGTGTTATGTCCAGTGCAGTTTAACAGAGAAATCTACCTTTGGTGATTTTCCTAGGTTTAGTAGTGTTATATAGGAAAGGGATTGGTTCTACAAGTGTCTATATGTCAGTAAAGCCCCTCTTCTTAAGAAGTTGTATGCCGCCCTAGGGAGCCCGCATCTCTAAACATGAACATTAGGCACAGCCAAACATTCCTGTGTTTTCTACAGGGAGGGGTAGGGCACAGCCAGATGTCTGAGATTTCATACAAAAGGTTCTAAGACTTTTACCTTTAGGATAGACCATCGTGATGAAGGGATTCCCAATACAATTAAAGGGCAGCTATACCTTATATCCATCCCATTGACATGAATGTGACGCAATAAAAGGTTGTGTATGAAAGGGTTATGTTTGTATTTTTAATCTTTACTTTCAATTCATGATGTTTTCTTTGTTTATATTGTATCTTTTCTCTATCTTTCTTATCTGCTTGATGTTCTTAGTGTCTTAAGAACTGCTCAAACGTCGGTTTATGGGAAGGCACAACATAGGACCACCTTAAAGGCCGTACTACATGGCCCGACCCACAGTAAAGGCCCTATTCCACGAATAATGCGGCCGATAATCGTCCTGTGGAATAGAAGGCAGAGATCAGCCATGTTGAAAGACAAACGACTGTGATAGAACGATCTGCTGCAATCGCTCAAAAGGAATAGGAGCGGCGGCTGCAGACCGCCACTGTCCTCTATGGGCTGCCAGGACGATCTAGCAATCACCCGGGCAGCCCCCCGCAGCTCCCCACGGCCCGTCCCGCAATCACCCGCTCGCTGCCGCCACGTGTAAAAGCAGCTAACAGTGCTCTTTGCTTCTCACAGTCTGAATAGGGCCTTAAGGATCGGCGCTTATTTACAGAGAGCAATCGGCCAATGGCTGCACATCTCTTACCACATGGAGACAGATTATTATTTTTTTGACTAGTTTAAAGGGGTACTCCAGCGGGGGGGGGGCACTTTTTTGCTTGGATTGGTAAGGAGGTGGCTGAGGGAAAAGACGTCCACTCACCTCAGGTCCACTCAGTGACAGAGGCGGGATCTGAGTGGACTTGAAACGGATCCAGTCTCCTTCACTGAGTGGCTGAGCGGACCTGAGACGTCACATCTCGGGCCCGCGTCAGACACCCGGAAACGCAATGCAGGACCCGCCGCTGGAACCGGGGAGGTGAATGGACGTCTTTTCCCTCAGCCACCTCCTCCCAGCAAAAAAGTGCCCCCCCCCCCCCCCCGCTGGAGTACCCCTTTAAAGTGAGTGAGCTATCTCGCCAGCTGATTGCCCACTTTACAGGGGTAAAGGTAGGATTCACAGGGCCCCATAGCAAAAAATTTTAAGGGGCCCCCCTCCCCTACACACAACACAAAGCATGCATGTAAGTAAACATTGTGTCACTTGCACACTGCAGTACATAAGGGGTTAAGCAGAAGGCCACACACTCTTACCTTTTCCCCCTGCAGGGGCCCCATAGAAACTGCCTACCCTGCCTCTATGGTAGCTACGTCACTGCCACTCTTATACATTGGGCGAAAACCTGTCTTACTTGGCAAAAACCATTCTGTGTAGTAAATCTAAGAGGGGAAGATGCAAGGAACATGCAAGGTTTTTTTCTGGACTGTTCAGGAAGGGGAGAGGGTGACTGTTCATGCGTGCAATTCTGCTACAAAACCCTGCAAGTGTTCGGAAGTCAGGCTTCTGTAAAATCCAAGTGTTGGTTGAATATCCAACTACAGAGCTCAGACTTTATAGCAAAGTGTATTTTGTTTTTGTTTACTTCTTTGTATTTTGTTGCACTTTTTGCTTTTTTTTTTGTATTAGGCCACATCCCCTAAGTAAACTATTTTTCTTCACCTAGCAATTGGGTATGGAGTTATTTATTCATATTAGATATCACTAAAAGGTAACATGTTACAGCTGCTACCAAATGTACAAAGTTATACCTGGTAGCATATGAAGAGCTTATAGTGCTTGTACCCTTTCAATTAGCTTTTCAACAGGGGTGCCAGAATTTGGGCCCCATCCAATCTAATATTGATGGCCTATCCTGTCCTCGAATGTAAAAATCCCAGCATACACACAATGTTGTTTATTAAACAGGCCTACAATGGTATAATTACAATGAGAACTAATTTCCGAACATATATTTAAAACTGAAATCTCTGCAAAAGTCTGAAGCGCCAAAGGAGAAATGCAGGTGGTAATAAACAATGACAATATTCTGTGGACGGATTCCCAAGACAATAACAAGCTGGTTTTTTTCCACGATTTATTAGTATTTTGTTTTCAATCATGAAGAGGAAGTGCGAATAATAGAGGTAAACTAGGGACCCTCTGTATACACAATTCCACATTGTGGAGACTAACCTCTGGCTGATAATTCAACGTTTCTTTCAATATATCCCCCTGTTCCATGGCTTTTACATGGGAATGTGTTTATTGCACTTGATTATTGTCAACAAGAAGTGTATGGCTTGTCAAATACATTGTCATCACAGGGGTCTAAATGTAAGTCCCAGATATGTTTATGTATGGAGTCCTGGGCAGACAGGCACATTTAGCACTATAGCCTTGAGGGATTAAAAAATGTTTCCTGCCATTGTTTAGTAGACGCGTCCTATGATTTATAGAAGGAAAATGCCATCCATATTGTAAATTAATCACTGCAATGTATTCTGCGCTGAAAATGGGTCAGATCACGCTGCGCTGCATTGATGACAGCTCTTTAAAATGAATTTCCTAAGGTTGGTGACAGCGTATAGAAACCAAATTGAATGTTTGGAAAAACTTTCCTTTACTCCGACTTCAGCTTATTACATACAGCCAAGCATTCCCAATAAGAATGAATGGGCACTAGGGATGGTCCGAACCTGCCGAGGTTTGGGTTTGTACGAACCCGAATTTTCAGCAATGATTTCTGCTGTCTGCCCACTCGTGGAGAAGGTGGATACAGGGGGAGGGCCAACTGGGATACAGCCATAGCCATAAGTTGTATCCCAGTTTTCCAGGCGGTCCTCCCCCGGTATCCACCCGCTGCACGGAGCGGCCAGACAGCGGGAATCTGATGCCGAGCGTTAGGGTTCATACAAACCCGAATCTCGGCAGGTTCGGACCATCCTTAAAGGGCACATATAAATCTCCAAATCATGACATTACCATTGTGAGACCCATGTCAGTGGTGCGGGTGAGAACTCCTGGTTCTGGTTGCAAAATACTGACCAAAATACTGAGCAAAAATACTGTGTGGGAACATAGCCTTACAGAGATCAGCAGGGGGACCTTCTACTTTTTAAAAAAAAAAATCCTGGACAATCTCTTTATCGGGCCCTAACGCCTTTCCTATCCTGTAGATAATTAAAAGTCCTCGACAATCTTGACAATTTAAGGTGTATTGCAATTTTACCTATAGGCTGCTGAAGCTGTAAATCCAGCACTAAATAACTACCATTGTGTATTATACAAGAAATCATATCTACATCTCTTCTCTACAAAGAGTTAAACAGCAGCAATCATTTTCAGAAAACCCTCCACCCATATGATGATAAAAATTAAGTCTTTACGGCAGCTTCATGCGTGCAGCTAGCGAGCGGGCGCCTTCTCCATCACTCACCTGGCAGTATTTTACACTTCCCTAACTGTACATCTACAGACTGAAGTTTTTGTAAAGAAATAATTTCCCAAACCCTCACCAGTGTGAAATTAATTCATATGCAAACTCCAATAAATAATTCAGGATTATATAGAGAAATGTACTAGAAAATGCATTTATATCCTCTCCAGTCCCTATCCAACCCCAGATTTAATACATTTCTAAGCCACTGAATGGGATTTTGTGAACTAAATAACTGCTAAACGTTTATAGAAATATATTTTTTGTACTTTTTAACTGTGCTACGTGCCGATCTCAGCAGTTAAAGGGCTTGCCACAAAAAGATACCCACTAAACATATATTCTAATAGAACATAAGGGCTCAACATAGGGGGGGTTGCCAAACGCCCCCACCACCAAAGGCATGAGTAAAGGCTCCCACTTTTCTAAACCCTATGTGGCGAGTATTATATGGCCCTCAATTAAATAAAATTGGTGCCATGTAATTCTACAACCTCAGAAGTATGATAACCAGCCAGGCCTGCAGTGATCAGCTGATCACACATTTGTAGCAGGACCATGTCTTAAAGGGAATCTGTCAGCACTAGAGATGAGCGAACCTCGAGCATGCTCGAGTCCATCTGAACCTGAACTTTCGTCATTTGATTAGCGGTGGCTGCTGAAGTTGGTTAAAGCCCTAAGGCTATGTGGAAAACATAGATATAGTCATAGTATCCATGTTTTCCAGACAACCTTAGAGCTTTATCCAACTTTAGCAGGCCCCGCTAATCAAATGACGAAAGGCAGATGGGGCAGATGAGGGGCAGATGGGCTACAGCAGCAGAAGACCACCCGTTACTAGCATGGTGTACCTAATAAAGTGGCCAGAGTGTATATATATGTTTAATAATGTGTGTCTTAAATTACTTAAAGGCCTTTTACCCTAAAGAAAACTACTTCTGAACTGATGCATTATGTCAAAAACATTTTTCATATGCACAAGCATTGATAAAATATTAGAATTGGGTATTTGAGATAGATATATACACACAGTTACAAATTCCCCACTTGCTTTCATTGTTTGCCTCCTTTGCCTTTAGCTCAAAGTCATATTGCTTGTGATTTTAACTTTTATTAAGGGTTTTTTTATGATAAAAAAAACTCTTTTTTTCTTTACAGTAACTTTAGTCCCCCCAGGGACTCCTATAAGCAATGCACTGATTGCTTATAGGGATCAATGCAGTACATACTGTATTGATCCATGTATCTGGTGCTTGATTACTAAGGGCCGCTGAAGCCCCTGGTATTTGAGCGCTGGGCCAGAATCAGAACATCACTGAGGCCCGGTAATTATGAGGTATCGGCTTTTCATGATTCCATTATGATACGCCTTTCCTCCCCCCTCACTAGACCAAGGGGAATGTGTTTTAACTGCATTTAAATGGTTATTAGCCGGCTGCGGCACGGTACTGAGAGGGCTTACGGAATGATATAGGGTAGGTCATGGGTCACTAAGGGACACTAAAGAGACAGAGGTCTCATTTTAGATTTGGGGCATTTCTGCTGAGCACCAGGCATGGCTGACATGTCAATTCTCTTGCTTGAGTTAGATTGAATGTTTCAAGCTGCACAAGGCTCCTCTCCTCCTGCCAAACACTGTCACTTTTTCAAAAAGTGACAAGACCATCATAACATGGCAATAAATATACATGGCTTGATACATTTCTTCTGATATGTGAACACTATATACACAGTAGAACAAAATCTTAAACATCTAGGAAAAGAAAAAGAGAAGCAGTCTTTCTAAATGATGTTCACTCATCTACATCACGTTCAATTGTGTTTGTTCCTGGTCACCCATTTTGTTCACCCTCTTTATCTCGACTGTTCATCGTGTCTATACCTTGTATGATGTATACATACTACAAATCGTTTGAGCCCAAAGCATTTCATTACCGATGGCTGAAGTGATTAGATGCAGCCACAAGGCTGCCTCCGAAACATGGATCCAACTTCTTCAGCCACCATTAATCAAATGCTGCACATGCTCGGGTCCGGGTGAACCCGAGTGTGCTTATTCTATTTTTCCATGCATGTGTTTATTTGTCTATAATCAGTACATATGAAATATTTCACACAGCATGGTGGTGTAAGTTGGGCACTGACAATATTATCACACTGTATGGTTGTATTATCCAGGCACTGTATGACTATATGGCGCCATCGTTTGTCCCCCATTTAGTAATATTTGACCTAGAATAGCACAGTTATGAAGCCCCTGTATAGTGGTAATATTGGGCCACTCTATGTTATGCTCACATTAATTCTAGCACTTGCTTGTAGCGCACTGCTCCGCTCTATAAGCAGCACTCCCAGGTTAACAACTCTTCAGCTGAGAAGCTTGATTTATGTTTATGAGCAGCTTAGTGTAAGCCATTGTTCTCAACTATAATCCATTTTTGCTAAAACAGATTGGCTAAGAGTTTCCTCAGATGGATTGAGGGATCAAAGCTTAATTATAATTACCATTTAGCCTATAAAACACATACACCTTCTAGAGAAAAAGTAGAACAGATCACAATAAAACACATTATCGAACCTAAATTTCTAAAACATACCAACAAAAAAGTAAACGTAAAAAGATTACTATCGGATTGTGATGTTCACTATTTTAATGTGATACTTACATTAAATTAGTGGTTGACTCTATAGCGCCGTACAAAACTGCCGGCAGACAAGATGTTATCTTCTTCCTAATAAAAAGAAACAGTCTAGTAAATAGGTGTGCTTTTTAAATTTTTCCTTAATATTCCTAAAATAAGCTATATTTGTCTGTGTTTGCACACTGTCTAAATCTGCAATAAAAGTCATTCAACCCCCTCTGTGAATCAGGATTATTTGTAAAATTTACAAACCTTCAACTGTCTGCACAAAAAACAAAACAAAACACAAGAACAATGTAAATAGTAGAGATGAGCGAGTAGTGAAATATTCAACTTTTGAGAATTCGAATCAAATAGGCCCCGATTCGAACGAATATTCGATCCCCATTATAGTCTATGGGAAAAAAATTCAAAGCACTTGGAAATCCAAATTTGACCACTTGGAGGTCACCAAGTCCACCATGAAACCTCCCTAAACGATGCGAACACCTCCGGAATGAAACTGGGACATTAGGGGGAGCATGCCTGGGTGCACCCAACACCTCAAAATCGCAGTATAATGCCACTCTCTGCAGTTGTGAAAGAAAAATATTTGCGAACGCTTTACAAATGTTTACAGCAATGTTCACACATTTTCTTTGTATTTCGTGCGCAGCATTGCATACATGATTCCATTGTGTGTCCGTAGAGGGCCACGTTATTCGCGCGTATCACGCATTACGCTGTACGAACGCTAGGCCGCAGCAGAGCAGAGATTAGGCAACTGGCACTATAGGTATCACGTGCCTTTTACTGGGCAACTGGCACAATAGGTATCACTTGCCTTTTACTGGGAAACTGGCACAATAGGTATCACCTGCCTTTTACTGGGAAACTGGCACAATAGGTATCACCTGCCTTTTACTGGGCAACTGGCACAATAAAGGTATTACGTGCCTTTTACTGGGCAACTGGCATAATAGGTATAAGGTTATTGTGCCCTTAGTGGGCTAAACCAGGGATACTTTAAGTCATTTGTACACAGGGTACTGGAGTTAATACAGCTGCTGATGCTGATGCTGCTGCTATATCATCTATGTCTTAGCACTGAGAAGTGCTTTGGATTCAGAGATTACTTTTTCGCTGGATCTTAGCCCTGAAAAGGACTTTTGGGTTCAGGAGTAATCCTGCCTAACCAAAACGCTACTAAAACCTATCTCTCCCTGCTGCAAGATCTCTCCCTGGCTAGGTTGAAAGCGCATCTGCGGTCGAGAGGCGGAAGTCAATTATTAAATATTCGAGGTCATGTGGTTCAGCCATCCAATGAGGGTAGACGCTGTTTTTGCGCTGCGTGCATACTCCCAGGGTCCATCACGGCCTCCCTGCATGGTGATTGGATTAAAAAAAGCACCAACTGCGATGGGAGGGCTTTCGAATGTTTCCTGCATATTCGTCACCCTACTCGATTGAATTTGAATCTTTCGAATACCGCAATATTCGATCGGATACCTACTCGTATTCGCTCATCTCTAGTAAATAGTTTAAAACAACAAGTAATACAAGTAAAGTGGTCTTTCCCAATCCAACAGAAAATGCCTCTTTAGCTGACTACGGCAGTCCCTGAATTATTCAACCCCTTCACGCCAAGCATCTTTAGTAGGAAATTTCTAAAGAAGCTCATAACGTTCCTCACGGACAATGGCCTCCAAGTTAATGATATTCTTGGGTCTGTATGCAGAAACTGCCTTCTTCAAATCCCAGAGTTCAAGATAGGCAACTGTAGCCATTCCTGAATCTTCCAGGACATCTTCTGAAATTAAGCCTTAGTTTACTATGAGATATGATTATGATGATATCTTCTTGAATTTGATGACAACTATTAGTGAATTGTAAGTGCTAAGTGGTCACAGTTTTAATAAAAAAAAGCAGTCTTGTTTTTTTAATCTTACACAACCACTTTAACCACTGCTGTTCTCATAATGCACCGAGTGGGAATATCACTATATGACAACCACATATATTGTGCTTGCTAATCGTAGGTTGTTTTCCACAGTGAATAAAACAAAGTAAGGGGGCACTCACACATTCCGCGATTATGAACCGGGCACAGAAGACGTGCTACGGACCAGAATCAGGCATCATGATTCATTACTACATGACTTCACGCTACAGTACTGACACAGCATCGCGGCTGTATCAGTACAGTGGTGTGAAGATTTAAACTGATGATAACCGCATTCCGTTCCGCAGCACATTGTCAGTATGTAAGGACTGTGTGAGTGCCTCCTGAAATGCTAAAAATTTACCACAAACAGTCTACATTGGATGTGATTACTTCAGGTAAATAAAGTCAACAAAACAGAACAGAACAGAATTCTCTTCACATTCAGGCAGTACATTAGAGGTATTGGTTGGGATATGTTTGTGTGTAGTCCAATGTACCAGTATTAGGACCTAATACAGTCTACTATTAATTTATGGTCCTTTTCTAGAATGTATACTTTTAATTTATAAAACTCAAAAAAAAAAAATTCTAGTGCAATTCTGAGTTCTGCAATACATTTTGGCAGTCACTAGCAGACTATATTCTGTACACTCCAGTAAATGGGCCTGCTGCGGTAAATGTCAGCATACCTCTATTCTGATGTACACCTTTGACATAGATGTGTATCCAGCCTCATTTGTATGTTTCAACCTTACCAGTAATGAACAATGAAATGTAAGGCTTCACATCAATGTCTTATATAGTTCAGAGATATGAGCATGCCGAGTAATAAGAACCTACAATGACCTGATTTCTGTCCCACCATACCCATAATACTGACAGTCCCCTGTACACCTACTGGGCATTGCTGAACTCTATAATACTCAGGACAAATGAGTTACAGACTGAGACCATCTATTATGTATAATGCTGAAACCTTACAGCCGTCAGGATGGTAACAGGAGCTGATGCTGTCACGTGCCGCACCAAGACTGTCAGAGGAAAGGGACTAAGGAATTACCGATCTTGTGAGGAGGAGAAAAAGTTAAAAATAGGATTTCAGAGGAAGAAATGTCAGGAACATCACACGCGGCATTAATGTGGAAGAAAAAGCCTACAGATTGAGAAGCGACAAGTGATATTTTGTCACTTTAAGACAGGAGCACAATTAATGAGACTTGTTCAGAGTGCAAGACTGTCTTCATAGAGTAAGAGTCTCGCTGCAACACGGCATTAACATGACACTTTTAGGACCTGCAAATACATTACATGTGAAACTGACGGTTCTTTGGTGTGTTCTGTAACAGTGGTAAAGGTGGGAGACTACTACCTTCATGGGGAACAAGGTCTAAAATATTCATCTGTCTGGGCTTATGAGGACACAGTCTGATATGTGATCAAAGTCTATGGCCACAGCTGTAATGTGAAGCTCATGGTTCCCAATGAGAAACTGTGACACGTTCCAAGCACCTATCATGTGCCTTTTATAAAACACTGGTTGTGACTGCTACAGAATATTTAAAGGGGCTATCCAGGGCTACAAAAACATGGCCACTTTCTTCCAGAGACAGCACCACTTTTGTCTCCAGTTTGGGTGGAGTTCTGTAACTCAGTTTCATTAAAGTGAACGGAGCTGAAAGGTTTTTGTCCAGTGCTACAAAAACATGGCCACTGTCTTTCAGAGACAACAGGATTCTTGTCTCCAGTTCAGGTGCAGTTTGCAATTAAGCTCCATTCACTTCAATGGAACTGAGCAGCAAAACCCCACCCAAGCTGGAGACAAGAGAGTGCCTGTCTCTGGAAGAAAGTGGCCATGTTTTTGTAGCATTGGATAACCCTTTTAATTGCAAACCACACCTCAACTGGAGACGAGAGTGGTGCTGTCTCTGGAAGAAAGTGGCCATGTTGTGGTAGTGCTGAATAACCCCTTTAAAGGTGTTGTCCAGTTTTCAGACATGCCTTTATGAGGTAATAGAGGAAGGTTCTTTGTTCGTGATTCTCATCTATTGGCCAGATTGGGGAGTGGTATCTTTCTGGAGGACCTTTACACATACGACCCATTGATGTGAATGGACACTGTGTAATGCTTCACTTCCCTGGTGGCAAGCAGGAATTGTCCAGTGGATGCCTGGATTACAGGTGAAACGATGTGTAGAATTTGGGTTATTGGCCATGATATTATTGACTTCTTATTTACAATCTACACACATCTTTATCAATGGAAGTGTGCAATGAAACTACAGTAGTAGTAGACGACCACTTTAAAGTTCTTCCTTCATCTTTAGTATTTATTTTACAGTGTTTTATTGTAACACATTCTATATAACAAACATGAGTTGCTGTCTCTCTTTTGTATCCTACGAGCGAGATTAGAAAATAAAGGAAAGGTCACAGCACCAATTCAAATACAATAGGAATAATGCAATGTCTAGACCTGTAAAGGAGAATTTCTCAAGCTAAAAGGCTAATATTAGGGATGAAATGCCATACGGGAGGATGACTTTTTCTTAGTTTACACGCTGCAACAACCTTTCTATTATTTTCCGAGTCGGATTTGGGACATTGATCCTGCTCCATTGCTGCCATGCGGCTCTTTTCCTCTGAATGGACTGATCCATATACATGGTGCTGCCGCCCTCCCGCAATGGTTATTATTAGATACTTCCAATAGGTTATTTTCGCACTTGCAGCAGTAAAATGGAAGATTGATTCAATTCATCAGTGTTGGTTGAGTGATTCACAGCCTCCACAATAAGACACTGGGCTAAACAAACATGAGTTTGAGACAGCATTGATTTCTATGAAGAGTGTAAAATAATGGTTTTTATTCTAATATATCCCAGGGTCTGTTTATCCGGAAGTTTCACTTATTCATTCTGTTGCCTGAGGGGACAGCTGGTATTGAGCCCATTTCAATCACTTTATAAAATAACTAGCACCCATTAGGTCTCAGCGTAGCGCTGCCATTATCCGCCACCTCGAGACAAACGCCTCGGTCTTCACAGCTCTCTCTCTTCTGTAACACATGAAAAGCGCTTATGTAAACTATTGCGTAACACTTGGCATCACCCCCTATCTTAACACAAGTCCGTTTGCTACTTTCCATTCTCTATATAGCACACACTTTCAGGCCATGGGAGAGCACACAATATTGGGAGGCTTAGTTTGAACAGGCCAAAGGAGGTGCAAACTTTTAGATATTCTCTCTGGCCTCGGTAATGGTTTTTTGAACAGTTTTTCACAATTTTTTTACCTTTTTTCCCCAATTTTTTTTTATATTTTATTTTTTCTTTTCCATTAACAAGTAACAAACATCTCCATATTACACTATATAGGACCATTTCAGTTCATATTGTATAGAAGGCATTATTTCTGCCCTGAAAAACCTTTATTATATTGCATTGCACTATTGACTTAAAGGGGTTATCCAGGCTTTAAAAAACCTTGCTGCTTTCTGCAAAAACAGCACCACCCCTGTCCAGCGTTTGGGTGCAGTTTTACAGCTCACTTCCATTGAAGTGAATGGAGCTGAATTGTAATACCACACACAACCTAAGGACAGGGGTGGTGCTGTTTTTGCAGAAAAGTAGCTGTGCTTTTTCTAATTTTGGGTAACCCTTTTAATGAAACAAACTATGTCTATGAGATGTTAATATGGTTCTGTCTTTAGCTACATTGTTGCACACATACAGTACATACTGAAAACACTATAAGCTATAAAACTGTATCTCTGATTTTGTTTCCCTGTTTTTAGCTTATTTTATCTGTGCCTTTTCTTTTTGTTACTTAAATTCTGCATCTCACTTGTGTACCATTATTTTTCCTCGAGTCACTGCTTTCCTTCTATATTTTGTTTCATGTTAAACATTCACTTATCCCTCCCCCCTTCCTCCCATGAAAGAAGTCTAGTGAGTCTGATTCGGCAGTTATGTCAGCGTCGTCACGGTCCAATGCTGATGTTTTCGAGGGGATTCAAGGCTTACGTAAGCCCACTTTCTATATTTATATATACACACCCATCTGCCATATTATTAAAACCACCGCCCGGTAGTGAATAACATTATCTTGTTACAATGACATTGACAAAACAGGATATATGAGGGAGTAAGTGGACAGTCAAGAAGGATCAAGCAATGTCCAGACAATGCATTTGGTAGTCAACTGGGTCACAGCATTTCCAAAACAGCTGGTCTTGAGGGGTGTTCCCGATATGTAGTAGATAGTACTAGGGATGAGTAAACCAAACTCCACAAACTTTGCAAAAAGTTCGGCTTGTTACAGAACTGACATTTTTGTAAAGTTCATAATGAACTCGATCCAGGATGGCAGCCGCAAATTTTTACGCACTGCTGCTGTTACATAGAAAACAAAAAAGAGCCTATTTTTATCTGTGCACACTCCCCCAGTGTCCTCCTACAGGTCTGCGGTATCACCTGCTGATCACAGCCACCTCCACTTAAGAGACAAACTCATCTCAGGAGTGACAGCCTGCTCAGCCGACCGCTGACTGAGACTAGATGGGACAGCACCAACACCATGGCCAGCAGGCTACCACTCCCAATATGAGTTTGTCTCAGAAAACCGGAGACTCATAGAAGGACACCGGGGAAACTCGGAAAGGTAAGTAGTGATGAGTCAACTTGTTGAACCTCACTAAACCAGTAAAACGCCTGCAATAGTTTAGCTGTTTTAGTGCCAAACCGAGCTTTTAAAGGAGACCTGCCACCACGACTGCCCGCTAGAGACCCTTATACTTACCCCTTCTCTCAAAGTCCCGCGCCTGGAGCCGGTCCCGGAACAGAGATATCCCAGTTGGAAGCCCGGCGCGTGCGCTGCATAGATGAGTCCGACTCATCTATGCAGAATGAATGGCTCCAATGGAGAGAAGGGGTTTCTAGCAGGGGGTTGGGCGGCCTTCACCCAGTCACCGGGTGTGACAGGTTCCCTTTAAAAAGTTTGCTAATCTCTACTTAAAACTTAACAAAAGTGGGCCACGGAAGGAAACCAGGTAATAGGAGACCAACGCTCGATGATCATGGTAGGGTCCCGGTACAGTCTGTCCCCACCATAGAACTACTGTAGCACAAAGTGGTAAAGGAGCTACTGCCAGCTATGATGGAAAGGTGTTACAATACAGTGAAGAGGAACCAGTAGTATGACTATACAGTGAGGTGCTCCCAATATCTGGCATATAGGGCTCACTCTGCTGCAATAATTCTTCAGCTGTCTCTGCTTTTAAGGTGCTTTTCTACTCCCCTGCACAGTCAGACAGCTGAATAGCAGTCTTCAAGCAAGAGGACCCCTTTTTGGATTGGGCCACTATGTTGTGTAGCACCCCACCAACCTCGACACCAGCTCTGACAGTAATATAATTCTATTGATTTTATGAGGCAATCACAAGGTCATATGAGGCTGATCTCGGTATCTGCAATGTTCCCATTAAATCCCAGTGACTGATATTTGATGGCTTTGATGTTAATTGACATGTTTTTTTACTAAAATTCTTTTCTTCTCTGCTGTGGCGTGTTCATAAATTGGGATTAGCGGTTAACTCATTGCACCCGCGGTTCAGTGTTTAACCACCAGCGCTGTATTGATTGCTTATAATCGGATTGATCTTAGAAAGAATTGTATTCTGTGTGGGCTGTAATGCCATTTTCAGGCTGAACCTCGATGCTTAGCTTGAGTGACGTGCTGTTAGTTGCTTTTACTTGCGTCATTTTTATAGAAGAAAAAACATTCCCCATCGTAATAAGATTTCAAATGTTACCATAGACAACAAATACCTGTAAAAAACTATTATTCTATATACCGGTGTACTCAATAATGTCTTTAAATTTCTGTGTTACCATGGAGTGAACCTTCAAACTGCAAAAACTGAACATTCTCCGAATGCTGCTATACAACACTCCTCCTACCCTAGGACGGGGGGCTTAGTGCTTGCTAAAACCCCCCCACCCATTCCAGTGAATAGTTTAGATAGACATAAGAAGGTCAGATCAGGATACCCAATACCATGCCAACACTACAGATGCACGGAACTGCTGCTGCCATATAATGAGGAATTTATGAGGAGTATGACTTAACTGACAGATCCAGTCTATGGGAAGAAAACACTTCACATACTTCACCACGATCATCATACAAGATGTCTTTTAGTGTGAAAGTTAAGAGGATGTGTTATTATTGAATGATCATGAATTCTTCACTGAACTAGAAAATTCTCAAGGAGAATACCAGAGCGTCATTCCACACACTGACACACAAGTTTATACAGCAAAACAATGACAAAATGCACAAAAACAGGTACTGTACAGTATATGTGACTAAGGCTCCTTTTACACTGTGTTCACAATATCAATTTACAGTATGTGCCAAGCATATGTTTTATTCACATGGGTGCTTATGTAAGTCGGATGCCACTAAAGGGCATATGGCATAGGTATACATTGCTGTTATTAATGTATAGCTTGGACAGACATTGCAAGGCAGAGGCTGTATCCATTTTTTCCAGGAAACCCTAGGCCTTCTTCAGCCACCGATAATCAAATGCGGAACTATCGGACTCGAGCATCTGACTTAGAGGGCATTTAAAGGTTACGTAAACATTTATACCAACCTTTTTTTTTATTGCGGATTTGTTCCCGAAGACACAATAAAAGCCTCTTTCTAAATAGATAAAAACAGATGTTTTGCTCTATAGGTTAGCGAGAACAAGAGGGAGTGGACAAAATCTTGGAGGGCAGATTCCAGAGGCTGTAAAAAGCAGTTTTGCAGAGGAGAATCATAGAGGCTGTGTACAAATATAAAAAATAAAATAAAATCAGAGCTTATGTAGCAAATTGTAGAGGCTGTAGAACAGAAACTAAGCAACATTTTAAGAAACATCTATAGAATACGTGTTTTGTAAGGTAAGAAGTTGCCAAGGTAAAAAGAAAAAAAAGATTGTTTCAAAGGTGTTCATAGCCTTAAAAGCTCTGGATGGACAAAATTGTGAAGAACTCAATATAAAAAAGGCAGAATCTGAAGCATGCAGTTTAGATGGAAGGAAAGGGCAGAACCAGACTCCATTAGAACAAATCTGTGCTATGCAGCAATGGAACCACATCCAAAGGCAGGCACACCCTATGGGGGAGATTTAACAAACAGTGGAAACTGGCCCAGTTGCCCCTAGCAACCAATCAGATTCCACCTTTCATTCCTCACAGACTCTTTGGAAAATGAAAGGTGGAATCTGATTAATTGCTAGGGGCAACTGAGCCAGTTTCCACTGTTTGATTAATCTCCCCCTATATGTTTAGGCTGGTAGGTACTTTCTCCCATGAATGCTGCTGCTTTTGAATCATTTCTTCCCTTAAAGCAACTCTGTACCCACAATCTGCCCCCCCTCCCCCAAAGCACTTGTACCATTGGATAGCTGCTTTTAATCCAAGATCTGTCCTGCGGTCCGTTCGGCAGGTGATGCAGTCATTGTCTTAAAAAATACTTTTAAACTTGAAGCCCTGAGCCCAACGGGAGTATCTGTGCCCTAACTTGCCACCCCTCCATCCCTCCTCCCCGCCCTCCACATCATTAGGAATGCTACAGGCAGATTACCTCCTATTCCCCACCTGTGGCAGCCCGGCACATGGGCTGGATTGTTAAAGGGGTTGTCCAGCGTGGGGGCTATTTTTTCATATGGCCGGGGAGAAGGTGGCTGAAAGAAAAGACGTCCACTCACCTCCCCGGTTCCAGCGGTGGGTCCCACATCGCGTCGCTCCAGTGCTCAGTTCCCAGCCGCTTCCGGGTGTCTGACACGGGCCCGACACGTGACGTCTCAGGTCCGCTCAGCCACTCAGTGAAGGAGGCAGGATAGCCCCCATGCTGGACAACCCCTTTAAGGACCTGCAATGTTCAACATGGAGAAAATGTTTCAGTGGTATTCCTAATAAAGATGGTGGGGAAGAGGGACAGAGGGGTGGTGCAAAGTTAGGGCACAGATACTCCCGTTTGGCACGGGGCTTCAAATTTAAAAGTATTTTTTTTTAAGACAATAACTGCATCACCTGCCAAACGGACCCCAGGACAGATCTTTGATTAAAAGCAGCTATCCAAAGGTACAAGTGGTTTGGGGGGGTCAGATTGTGGGTACGGAGTCGTATTAAGTATTGTGGTTTTTTTTTTTTTTTTATTTAATTAAAGCATAGCTGTCATTTCTTATGATTTTTACAAAACCTGCCTGGTTTTGTTAGACTTTTTTTTTTTTTTACTCGATTTTATTAAAAGTTAAACAAGTTACAGAAACATACCTTCAGAAACATGACATGCAAGGAATGTTAAACAGCATAATCAAAAATTAAGTCATTTTCATCAATAAATTCTTTATGGTGTTATTTCCGTAGCTAAACAAGAACAATGCAGCATACACAGATGCCGCTACAGCATAATTATACAGTTTCAAAAAGAGAACCCAAATATATTAAGGGCATAGGAATACAGGAAGACAGTTCCTCTGGTGAGATAGTTGTTATTGGTGAGTTACACCACAGGTCCAAGACCTTTAACTTTAGTTGGGCACTTTCTGTATAAATAAACTATCCGCTTATAAGAGACAGCCGTGTTCACAAGTAAAATCCACATTGAACACTCAGGTGGACATCTATCTATCCGCTATAAACTTGTGGGCAGGGAATGAAAGATACACTGATGAGGTGTCCACACTTCCTTGCTCAAAGCACCAAATAGACATACTGTGGGATTAAGAGGTACAAGCATAGAGCATATGTTAGTCAATGTTTGCACAACATCCGACCAAAGTTCGAGGACATGTCCAAATCATATGCCAGAAATCAGCCAGTTCTTGTAATCATTTCGAACAGGCAGGGGCTGGTATCCTACCCATTCTGTGTCGGTGGTTGGAATGCTACTGTTGTGACGCCAGTGCTGGTTCAGCGCACAGGTGTGGTGTTATACGTACCTGCTTTTTTGTAGTGGCTGGCTACATTGATCCCTAATAGTCGGTGACCTGCCGGGTTGTGATGGGTCCCTTGGGCTCTTATCGCGGTGGTCCAGAGTGGGAAGATGATCCACCCGGGCTGTCAGTACTGCCACCCATAGAATGGGGGAAAAGACCCAAGGATAGTGTAACCAGTGTGTATAGGTGCTGGTGCAATGATCACTAAGTCCCAGTAGAATAACTAAAGTGGTTTTACTGAAAGTCTCTTGCAATACAGAATAGCTGTTCAATAGGTGACTTCTAGAATACAGACTTGAGCCCACTGAATCTGTGCTGAGAGATATTTAAGTGTTAAGGTAGAGCAGCAGTGTTTGCTTGGTTTAGAAGAGTAGAAGAGTTTAGAGAAGGTGAGATGAGTTTGTTGGGAGAGCCCCAATCCAGTGTAGTTAAGTGCTCAAGAAATACTTGAAGAAGAATCCTTGAGAAGAAGATACTTGTGCCCGTGTTTCGACCTTACTGTCGCTAGAACCACCTTCTGCCCTGCAGTGTTGGGTTACCCCTCCTACGAGGGTGACTCAAGCCCCAGTCTTGGTTACCTGAGAGCAACTAAGTGTCCGAATTTATCCGGTGTCACCTGCGCTGTGAGATAGAGTACATAGACCTTTATACGGCTGCTTTGCTCTATCCGGGTCAGTTCCTCTGTCTAGGATACTGCCCTACTCTGTTAAGAGAGGTTCTTGGCGTGGGCTGGGGTGATCTATGACTTGTCCTCTTTTAACTTTACCTTGCTAAGATGGTCAGCCAATCCAGCTTAAGTCGCAAGTTTAGCCAAAATTAATCCAATCTTTCCAATCTTTAATCCATTCCTCTGTCCCCGGCCTCCCTCCCCCATTCCACCCCTTCCCTGATTACTTATGATTCAGGCAGCATAAAAGTGATGACAGGCTCCCTTTAATAGTGATGTGACTATAAAGTTACTGCTGGAAGCTACATATGAATAGAAAAGGATGATCTAGACCAATGATACCCTCATTAGTACTGTACTCCTACAGTTATATTTTGCCCCCTCTCTACATGTATTGTACCTGCAGAGAATTCTATACAATATAAGAGATGGAGTGAAGATGTAAGCAATTTAGGTGACTGTAAGCATTGGCGCTGCCACAGTGACAGACGGGATGCCATTAATCTGTAATTACAAGTCACCAGGGGGCCACCATTCTGTGCAGAAGATTCATCCCACACAAGCTAAATGAAGAAATGTTTTTTGAGCTTCTACAAAGCACATTACAGAAAAATAATGGAGCACAGAAAGTGATAAAGCCAGTCAAAAGGTAAACTCCCACATAGTGGGAAAATTGACTATTACACATTTACAACACCACTTTCCAATGTGTAAAGTATGCAAAACAAAAATGTACCGAAACACATGCCGGCTGAAAAAAAGTTCTAGAAAAATCATGAATAGCCAGCCAGTTTCAAAGGAAGAGAATGTTAAAGTGAGAGCCAGTCACATTTTAATAGGTAATGAAAGGGAGCCTTTATTTCTTTCCTTCTAGTCCCCTAAATGCAGGTTTTCAAGGGGCTCTATATGCTATAGGTCCTAAACACCACAGGAAATTGGTTGCATGTTATTATACTGTACGGGGGTATAATGCCCCCTTCTCAGATATTACTCAATGCTATACATACTTTCTGACGTTTCTACCCATGCATAGACTCCCTTTCTCTCCCTTTTACTTCGTATTTCCTACATGTCTGGGTCCATTAACCTGAACATGGTTAGTCAGTACAATGCCAGTGCATGTTTCAAGGCGTATTCCGCTCAAACATAACTTTTTATATGTTGAGACTAACAATTTCTTCCATACTTACTATTATCTATTTAGTCTCCTTCCCCCAGCACTGTGCTGCTGCTTTCTGCTGAAAACACAAAACTCTGTGTGTGAGCTTTTCTCTCTGTCTCCCCCCTCCTCCCCCCTCCCTTCCAAGGCAGCTGATATAAAAAAAAAAGTACCTAGCAGGCTTTATCTGCAACTTTGTAGCTTCTTTGTAATGCTGGGAGGGTTAATCTGAGGTCAAGTTGCTGATAAACTTACTGTGATTAATCCTTCTGGCATTACAGCTCAGAACTGGGGGAAAAAGACTGAATTGATAATAAGTATGGAAGGATTTGTTAGTCTCACCATGGGCAGCAACATATAAGTTATGTTTGAGCAGAATACACTCACCGGCCACTTTATTAGGTACACCATGCTAGTAACGGGTTGGACCCCCTTTTGCCTTCAGAACTGCCTCAATTCTTCGTGGCATAAATTCAACAAGGTGCTGGAAGCATTTCTCAGAGATTTTGGTCCATATTGACATGATGGCATCACACAGTTGCCGCAGATTTGTCGGCTGCACATCCATGATGTGAATCTTCCGTTCCACCACATCCCAAAGATGCTCTATTGGATTGAGATCTGGTGACTGTGGAGGCCATTGGAGTACAGTGAACTCATTGTCATGTTCAAGAAACCAGTCTGAGATGATTCTAGCTTTATGACATGGCGCATTATCCTGCTGAAAGTTGCTATCAGATGTTGGGTACATTGTGGTCATAAAGGGATGGACATGGTCAGCAACAATACTCAGGTAGGCTGTGGCGTTGCAACGATGCTCAATTGGTACCAAGGGGCCCAAAGAGTGCCAAGAAAATATTCCCCACACCATGACACCACCACCACCAGCCTGAACCGTTGATACAAGGCAGGATGGATCCATGCTTTCATGTTGTTGACGCCAAATTCTGACCCTACCATCCGAATGTCGCAGCAGAAATCGAGACTCATCAGACCAGGCAACGTTTTTCCAATCTTCTACTGTCCAATTTCGATGAGCTTGTGCAAATTGTAGCCTCAGCTTCCTGTTCTTAGCTGAAAGGAGTGGCACCTGGTGTGGTCTTCTGCTGCTGTAGCCCATCTGCCTCAAAGTTCGATGTACTGTGCGTTCAGAGATGCTCTTCTGCCTACCTTGGTTGTAACGGTTGGCTATTTGAGTCACTGTTGCCTTTCTATCAGCTCGAACCAGTCTGCCCATTCTCCTCTGACCTCTGGCATCAACAAGGCATTTCCGCCCACAGAACTGCCGCTTACTGGATGTTTTTTCTTTTTCGGACCATTCTCTGTAAACCCTAGAGATGGTTGTGCGTGAAAATCCCAGTAGATCAGCAGTTTCTGAAATACTCAGACCAGCCCTTCTGGCACCAACAACCATGCCACGTTCAAAGGCACTCAAATCACCTTTCTTCCCCATAGTGATGCTCGGTTTGGACTGCAGGAGATTGTCTTGACCATGTCTACATGCCTAAATGCACTGAGTTGCCGCCATGTGATTGGCTGATTAGAAATTAAGTGGTAACGTGCAGTTGGACAGGTGTACCTAATAAAGTGGCCGGTGAGTGTATATCTTGAGCAATACTGCATCCTTTATGGTAGATGCATATCCCACTTTTAGATACCCAGTCCTCATTCCAGGTACACTAGCAATTTAGTATTACATTGATGTGGCTGTGGAACCACTGGGACAGCCATTTCTCAAAAGTGTCCTTGGAGTGGTCGTTCAATACAATAATGCCAGGCCACCTGTTCTCATCCTAGGGTGATCAGACTTAATGACAACAGCAAAAGGAGCTGCCAGCAGTGGAGCCTGATGATTTGGTTGCCCAAGTTCATTCAGTGTGGCAGAAAATTCTTCAAGACAACCATTAATAACCTTACTAATAGCCAAGGCATGAAAATGAATGTATTCCTGCATGTGGCACTCAATATTGAATTAATAGATATGATTCAATTTTTTTTTATCATTTACCTATTATTAACATGTTAATCGATCCTGTAGTTTCCATAATTAAATGACTTTTCCTTCTTGTCCAGTTTCTCTTTTATAGCCTCTTTCTTCACATACTCTATAGCACTCTGTGCTTTGGCTTAGGCTCCTTTTACACAGCCCAATATGGGGCCATGCAAAGATGCAAGTGAGCACTGATCAGCGTGATCAGCGCTTGTTTGCTATACAGTATGTGATCGATAGATACAGTATCTTATAGATCAGTATAAAGTGTATGGGGAACTTTACAGACAGCAGTCCATACTACTGTATGTCCAAAAATGTTTTAATAGAGCAGGCATGTCAAGCTCTGGCCCGCGGTGTCAGGATTTTTTGGCTTGCCGAGAAAACAAGTAGATTTTCTTAAATTGGCCTGCAGGACTTTGCAGCGGATTACAATATGGACAGTACAGATAGCCGCCCGGACAGCTCATATTACAATATTCTAAAACGCAGGCAGTTTGGGGAACTTTTGGGGGAATTAAATATTTCTAGGAGCACTAATGGGGGAATTAACTATTTGTGTGGGATTATTGGGGGAATAACTATTTGTGTGGGATTATTGGGGGAATAACTATTTGTGTGGGATTATTGGGGGAATAACTATTTGTGTGGGATTATTGGGGGAATAACTATTTGTGGGGCACAACTGAGGGAAATAATGAAGTAACTACTGTGCGGGGGAAACTAATTTATGAGGCAGTATTAGGGGGTTTTATTAAGAGAACTAATACCACATTTGCTACAGAAGGAGTCATTGTTACCATTTTAGTCACCATGTATGGGGAGCTTGCATATACTGTAGGTGCTAGTAGTGGCATAGCTACCATAGTGGCTGGGTAGGCAGCTGCTATGGGGCCCATGGGGGAAGGATTCCCAGGGATGCATAGGGAAAATAAGATCTGTCCTGTGTCTTTCTGCTTAACCCCTTATATAGGGCAGTGTATAGGTGACCCAGTGTTCACTTGCTGCAACACAAAAAAAGGGTTAATAAGTAGAGAACAAGGAGATCTCTGCTTCACTGCTCTTATAACCCCTGATCTGTTTTCTGGCTGTTGCAATCAAGTAGGAAAATGTGCAGAGCTCCATCCAGAGGTCAGAAGTTACCAGTGCAGGAGCGGTGAAACAGAGATCTCCTTGTCTTTCTTTTTAATTCTTTTTTTTTTTGTGTTGCAGCATGCAAGAGAACATTGGGTCACTGACACACAGCAGTACATGAGTGGTTAAGTAGAAGGTAGTTTGCTGCTGCAACTACAGTATGTATTTAACCATAAGGGCTTCTAATGGGCCCTTATAGTTTAAATACAGTGGACTGACAGAACAAGCAGCCATTGGCTCTCTGCTCTGCCAGTAACTTTTGTAGCTACAGGCAGAATTCTGCTTCTGGTCACAAGAGATTTAATTTTTTGGCCACAATATGCAGTGCTTTGTGTTGTGCAAACGGGAGGGGGGTCCGTTACAGTTTTTTGCTATGGGGCCCCATGAATCCTAGCTAAGCCCCTGTGCACTAGCATACTAGTCTGCAGCCCAGTTATCCCCATACGATGGCGGTACACTTGTCTTGGGTGGTATGTGCAGCAGTGGAATGGATGCTTCCCTCCCTAAACTTTCCTTCACTCTATCTTCCTATACTTGTCATGTCATGGCAATTTATGATATCATTTATTATAGTGCATGTCGCCAGGAGGCCTGTGCCACTTTGACAGTGCAAGGAGCACTGCACATTGCTCTGACAGTATCAGGAATGCCGCATGCACGTTTTGATAGATTTTAAGGTTGGCCCACAACTTTGGTCAATTTTTAAAATTTTGTCCCATTGTGTTTTTGAGTTTAACACCCCTGAAATAGAGCATATGATTATTAATTCTAAATTCATAACTGGAATCAATACAATACCATGCTCACAACTTGGAATAAAACATAGCTCTTTCAGTGTATTTGATAGACCGTCAGCAGGGGCGTAACTACCACTATAGCAGCCATAGCGGCTGCTATGGAGCCCGCCGCATCAGGGGGCCCCATGGCCTGCTCCTGCAATACACTAGGCCCCCTGAGCCGTCATCATTTGCAGCACCGGGTGGCCCTGCTGGTCTCCTGGGTTTTGCAAATGTCCCTTTAACTGCAAGCACTCCTGACCAGAGATAGCAGTTATGTAGTTATGACTTCACTTGACCGTTTAGTGGTCAGTCGGGGGGGGGGGGGGGGGGGGGGGGGGGGGGGGGGGGGGGGGACGCAATCAAAAGTTTGCTACAAGGGCCCAGCCATTTCTAGTTACGCCCCTGACCGTCAGTGATATACACACAGTGTGCACTATAAAGACAACACTTGAAACAAAGGCCCCTTGATCAGCCAGACAGAGCAGCTTCAGTACTTGACTGTCGATGACCGGGATGATAACTCTAGTTGGCATTTAATTAGCCGATGGTTTAAGAGAGACATTAGTACACTCTGAATTATCTCCTCTCTCTAACAATTTAACAAATCCATTCTTCTTCCCCTACAACAGTACTTATGTCATTAAGATAATCAACATCAAAGCAGTATAGAGCAAAAGAAAAATATGCCACTGACAAAGTGTTTCTGCACCAGGGTAACACTGCTGCTGCTTCATAAAGTCATTAACCATGAATGTGCTCGGAAATTCTTTCTGAATTCTTTCTACTTGGTTCAGCTACAGTTCTTACTTTATTAGGAAAACATATAATAGAACACACAAACTCTAAAAACAGCTTTAAAAGTGTCCAAAAAAATGTAAAAGGTTTTGATCGGTCCACAGGGGCGGGTTAACTTTACCATAGGCCCCGGGCTGTTCACCAAGCCTGGGCCCCCCCACCCCACTGTAACTATGGAAGCACTAGCCTGGCGTTCATAGTACAGGATAGATAATGTCATGATGTCCTGATTTGTGCGAAATTGACATAAAAAAACAGTGATTTTTTGCAAATCATGGCGGAAGTGTAGCCAGGAGACAGTACACCATTGAAAGTATAAGTCTTTTTGGGTGGTCATGGGCCCCCAGGAGCTCAGGGCTCCGGGCTGCCGCCCAAAACGCCCCTATTATAATCCACTACTGTCGGTCCAGTGAGTGTTCAGACCCATACTGATCAGAATACTGATCAGTCGGGGGAAGCCTGCGCTGCAGTGCGTTCCGCTCCCTGCTCTGTCTCATGGAACGGGTCAGGCTCCTTAAACTTACAGTATGAGCCCGACTCATCACGTGACAGAGAACTGGGAATGGATCACGCCGAGCGTGGCTTACTCTCAGCTCATTCTCACGTTCAGTACAAGTCCGAATACTCAGACCTGGACTGATCTGGGTCCGAAATGACTGTGACACTTTAAATTCCCCCTGAGAAGAAAATAGACTAGCAGCTCACAGAGGAATCAAGTTATATCCTGCCCATATAAGTCTATGGTGTGTGTGTGTGGGGGGGGGGGGGGGGGTAGTAGCTGGAGAGACAGAGAAGCAAACAGACTGAAGAGAGACTACGCTGTGAGTCGGCTAGGTCCTGGCAGATCACTGTCACTACATACACGCATCGGTCTGAACGACCGCTGCGTGTATGTAATTCTGCCGGTCGCTTAACCCCTTCTGATGCTGCCCGCCTCCCGCTCCGCTCTCTATACATTCTTCCTCGCTCCACGGGGTCCCGGCGTCCTGCTATTCCGCAAGTCCAATAAGTGGCTGCGGCAGGGCAACACTGATTGGCCAGGCGCGAGAGCAGGACGCCGGGCCCCCGTTCAGACCGCTGCGTCTATGTAGTGACAGTGATCTGCCAGGACCTAGCCGAGTCGGTACGTGTAAAGGCACCCTAAGGGGGAGATTTATCAAAGAGTGTAAAATCTACACTGGAGTAAACTGCCCATAGCAGTTTGGTAAAATGAAGCAGGACGTTTGTGGTGTCCCATCATGGGTGGTTTTTATCTCTCTCTTTAATCTCTTTGCACCTCTGAAAAAGCTTCCTGTTTTCAGGTTAAAGGGGAACGCTGGATAAGAAAAACGTGTTTTCTATTAAAAGTACATTAAAAGTTATATAGATGTGTATATACATTGTATTACCGTATCTGTGCGGTTCTGCCACACTGGTAGCGGTTATAAATCCAGGAAGTGAAAAAAAATGGCCCCTGTGCCGAGTGTGAGTTCCCCTTTAAGTGGTGCTGAAGGGTAATTTACAGTTTTACCACTAGATGTCAGTATTTTGTATTCCTATGCATTGCACAGCTAAGGAAGGTCATGGGTTAATGTTTTACATGTATACCATGTGTGGTTGTTGACCAGTAGGAGGTGCTCTCTGCTTCGTTCTAACCTATTATCTTTCTCTTTAGGCCTCTATAGGGGGAGACACTGGTGGAGAAAGTGTAAGGTTAGTTTTTTCAAGATTCTCAGAGAGAGGAAGCAAAAGCCTACTGCTCCCGCTGTAGATAAGCCAGGGTCTGGCTGCTGCAAGGACCCCTAACAGGGACACGGTTCAGTCTAGTCTAGAAACGAGCTAATTTAATTTAATTACTCCTACTATATCTAATATGCAGTGCTAAGCACTTTAAAGAGAGAAGAGTCCAGGAACACTCATGCCGAGAACACATCTAAAAAAGTGCAGGGTAGTATCCTGAAACACAAGAGGAACTAGCCTGGATAGGACAAAGCTACCGAAAGAGGTCTACGTATCCTATATCACAACACAAGTAACTGGGAAGGCCCGGAAGCATAGCTACACCCAGATAACCACGACTGGGGCTTAAAGGAGAAGTTCGTACAAGGGTATTTTTAAATATGTTATTTCTTATGGAAAGTTAGACAAATTCCAAATGTACATTAATTATGGGAAATGCACATATAGGGCTATTTCTCTTAATTTAGCAGATCATGGAGACTTCACGAATCAGGGTGTAATTCCTATGGAGTGTCCAGCACGGGGCAAGTATATGTAAAAGCCTATGGACTGTATTGAAGTCTATGGGAGATGTAATGTGCAATGTAATGTAAACTACACTTTATTGGTAGACTATGTTTATGGGATAATTTGGGGAGCAAGTACAGCCAACCACCACAGGAGTGGTGTCACAAGTATCATCATAGCACGTCAATTTCCACTGCAGATCGGCAGCATAAAATCTGCTGTGAAACTGTACATGTGAAGCTACCCTTAGGGTACAGACACACAACAGATCCGCAGCAGATTTCTCAAGGCCTGCAAGATGACAGGTGACCAGGTAAGCAAAACCTGGGGAAAGGAATGTGTATAGCACTTAAAGGGAAACTCCGGATAGGAAAAACTTGTTTTCTATTAAAAGTACAATAAAAGTTACATAAATGTGTCTATACAATGTATGGCTGGGTTCACACTACGTATATTTCAGTCAGTATTGTGGTCCTCATATTGCAACCAAAACCAGGAGTGGATTGAAAACACAGAAAGGATCTGTTCACACACTGGTGAAATTGAGTGGATGGCCGCCATATAATGGTAAATAACTGCCATTATTTCAATACAACAGCCGTTGTTTTAAAATAACAGCAAATATTTGCCATTAAATGGCGGCCATCCACTCAATTTCAACATTGTGTGAACAGATCCTTTCTGTGTTTTCAATCCACTCCTGGTTTTGGTTGCAATATGAGGACCACAATACTGACTGAAATATACGTAGTGTGAACCCAGCCTATTACTTTATCTGTACAGTTCTGCCACACTGGTAGCTGATAGAAATCCAGGAAGTGAAAAAAAATGGTCCCTGTGCCAATTCACATTGTCTCCTGCTCCTGCTGCTATCCCCCCTTAGGAGACAAATATTGCATATCTCTGTCTCACATTATTTGTGTTTACTGATGATGCAGACAGGGGGCAGGGCGTGATCTCACAGGAGGCTTGGCTGGATTCACCATCTCTGTCCGGCCAGAAGCAGCTGCTGCACTAATTTTACTGATTGCAATGGGTGGGGGCTGTGATGATCATATGAGGGAAAGCATTGCATTCTGGGAAATGCTAAACCAGGAAGGACAGAAACACAAAACAGAGCAAAAAAAAACCAAACAAATGAATTTTTGGTAGTTTGAAAACTGGGATAGACAGGTAAGTAATGCGTTATGCTTCTGCAGAAGTTTCTTTTTTTTAACCTCTACCTGGAGTTCCCCTTTAATCCGTTTTTTCCTGTCCTGTCAAGATTTTTACTCTAAAATGTCTCACATATTTGTGAGCGTAAAGCTGGAACAGGTTTGCCATGCTCTAAAACCAACATTTGATCACATCAGTTGACAAGAAGCCTGTCCAATCCGTTACTACATCTTAATGACTACATTACATTACTGAACCAAGATTTACCTGCCCAAAGGACACTCTTCATCAGCAGTTTATGCATGGAGTGTCAATGAAATTAGGAAAGGCATTACCAAAAAGGGGGAAGAATATGTGGTGACAGGTTGGAATGGTCTGTTGTGAGCTCAGCCAGTGATGTTATTTGTCGTGCTAGTCCAGCACACAGGTGTGATGTTGATACCTGCTTTTTGTATGGCCGACTGTTGTTCCGGGTTGTTATGGGTCCATTGGGCTCTTGTCACGGCAACCTGGAGTGGTAACTGACCCACCCGGATTGTCGGTAACGCCACCCACAGAATGGGTGGAAAATAACGGTAGTGTGTGTATTGGTGCAAACAGAGATGAGAAGAGTCCTGTGTGTTTGATCCAAAAATAGAACAACTTTACTGTATAACTTTGGCAGGATAACAATACACGTTTCGCAGACAATAATAATCTTGATGCATGCTTGAGTGCTTGACTTAGTGCTTGAGGTAGGTGCTTAGAAGTAGTAGTGCTTTGTAGAAGGTAGAGAGAAGAGGAGAGAAGTTTTGCCAGAGGACCCCTAAGCCCAATGTAGCCCTTTACTCTACCAACCTTGGTAGATATCTTTAGTAGTGAAGTGATACTGGTACACACGGGGTTAATTTTTGCCTAAAGTATGCTGCAAAACCAGAAAAAAATAAATGTGTGATTAAATTGAAAGAAAAAATGATTTTTTTTAAAATTTGGGGAGTATTTGTATTTACGCTGTTTGTCATAGGGTAAAACTGACTTGTTATACTTGTTCCTCAAGTTGTTACGATTACAATGATATGTAAATGTATAACTTTTTATTTTATCTGATAGTTTTTAACCCCTTAAGGACAGAGCCAATTTAGATTTTTGCGTTTTTGTTTTTTCCTTCTTGTGCTTAAAAGGCCATAACACTTACATTTTTCCACCTAGAGACCCACATGAGCCCTTATTTTTTGCGACACTAATTGTACTTTGCAATGACAGGCTGAATTTTTTCATAAAGTACACTGCGAAACCAGAAAAAAAATAAATGTGTGGTGAAATTGAAAAAAAAACAACGCATTTTGTTTATTTGGGGGGGGGGGGGGCGTATTTGTTTTTACGTCATTCGCCCTGGGGTAAAACTGACTTGTTATATATGTTCCTCAAGTCATTGCAATTAAAACGATATATAACATGTATAACTTTTCTTTTATCTGATTGCCTGTAAAAAATTCCAACCATTGTTCACAAATATATGTTTCCAAAAATCGCTCCATTCCCAGGCTTATAACGCTTTTATCCTTTGGTCTATGGGGCTGTGTCAGGTGTTATTTTTTTTCCGCCATGATATTTACTTTCTATCGGTACCTTGATTGCGCATATGCAACTTTTTGATCGCTTTTTATTACAATTTTTCTTGATTTGATGCGACCAAAAATGCGCAATTTTGCAATTTGGGATTTTTTTTTGCGCTTACGCCATTTACCATGCGAGATCAGGAATGTGATTAATAGTTTGGGCGATTACGCACGCGGCGGATAGCAAACATGTTTATTTATTTATTTTTATTTATAACCTGGGAAAAGGGGGGTAATTCAGACTTTTATTAGGGGAGGGGCTTTTTATTGACAACAACACTTTATTTATTTATTTTTTACACATATACTAGAAGCCCCCCTGGGGGACTTCTAGTATATACACTTTAATCTCTCATTGAGATCTTTGCTGTACACTTATACAGCAAAGATCAATGAGATTGGCACTTGTTTGCCGAAAACAAACGAGTGTCGAGCCGGGGTCAGTGCCATCTTGGAGCGGACCCCGGCAGGTAATAGATACGGAGATCGCTCCTCCGGGACAACGTCCCGGGGGAGCGATCTCCGCCACTAGACACCAGGGAAGCGCTGGATCCGGTAATCGGATGCAGCTGTCAACTTTGACAGCTGCATCTGATTACCTTATTAGCGGGCACAGCGATCGGACCATGCCCGCTAATAGCCGCGGTCCCGGGCTACGCGTGCCACCCGGGATCGCGGCGGTTCAAAGCGGGGTCGTCGCGTTGCCCCGTTCTGAAGCCCCTTACTTACAATAGGGCGTAAATATACGACCTTTGTCGTTAAGGGGTTAAAAAATTAAAAACCATTGTTAACAAATATATGTTCCTTAAAATCGCTTTTATCCTTTGGTCTATGGGTCTGTGTGAGGTGTCATTTTTTGCGCCATGATGCGTACTTTCTACTGGTACCTTGATGCATATCTGAATTTTTGATCGCATTATATTGATTTTATGTTCTTGTCACCAATGAGCATGGAATAACTACTCATGACTATGTGGATGTGTACTTACTTTTGGCCATACAAAGTATATCGATGTACATGATTTAGGCACCTAACTATCCACCGATAGCGGGGAAGGTGAACGTGACATTATGTTAACATGAACTTGAGAACATTTATGAAGTCAGAATAAAAGAGCCTTCCAAAAATGAGCTATTGTTTGGGGCTCATAATTATACAGGAAATGCTTTGTTGAAATAGCACAAATCAAAAATTTTGTTTTCCCTTTCAAGGAGTGATATTTTTTGAGATTATAATCGTCCCCTGAGACTCGCTGCTTGATTATGATAAATGGACTTTTCTTTAAACTGTCTGCCAGAAGAGAACAGTAGTGTTGTGTATCGTGTAATACATTTCTATAGAGAATGAAACTTCAAGATACATTACAGTGTGACAACTTATTCTACCTTCTATTCTAGAGAAAAAAAGAAAAGCACGAAAAGAAGAAGGTGATTATTACTGCTTGTAATATATGTGTATGCTTACTTAAATAAGGACACTTACACCCCACCCTGGGAACACCCCAAACACACTGGGTGGGGTGTGCATAAACTCCACTTATTTTAGGGTACAGTTCATTGTTAGCAGGCATAAATTGGGGGGGGGGAATCCACCACAGATTTTAATTCAGATTTCTCATCAGAATTGACATGAAAACCCCAGGGATTCTCCATACTATTGTTTTCAGTGAGAATCTGCACAATACCTCAGAGGGTACATATTTTTACTGACATGGATAAGACAACTGACATTGGTTCTTTGACAGAGATTCAATGGGTTCACCATGTGCACTTGAGCACCACCCTCAATTACCCCGCCAGATTTACTAAGAGACACACACCTCTTAGGAAAACCAGCCTGACCTCAGCAGTAGTAGAATGCTGCCATGATTTACTCCTGCGAGCAGGCATAAATCATGGTAAATCTGGCATTGGAGGCCACAACTCCTCCCTGTGTTGCTAGCGCATCTACCCTCCCAGGCCAGCAAACCCCATCAGATGAATAGTCATCAGATACTGGGCAGTGATGTCAGTGAAGAGCGCAGGAGTGATGTCACTGTAGACTGTAGCCCACCAAACCACCTACAAAAATTGCACTGAGGATTAAGGTAAGGAAATTACCTTCATCCTCAGCACTATCAGGACATAACAGCACATTGAAGGCATCTAACCTGCAGTTATTTTTCTTTTAGGCCCACCTTTACAGACTTTTTACTGTTTTTTTTTTTTTTTTGCTTGTAAATAAAAAAACACCATGTATTTCAAGCATTTTCAATTTCATTTGTATAGAGCTGCCAAAGATAACCTACCTTCAAACAGCTCCTACAAAAAAAATGAATGAAGCAGTGGCACACATACAAGATTTGGCACTCCATTCATACCATAGACTGTTATGAAGATTATTGGGGGGGGGGGGGGGGAGTTTGCAGCATTGAGATCTCCTACAATCTGACACTTATCCTCTATCCAAACATAGGAGATGTTGCTTTACCTAGGAATACCCCTTTAGGGTATCTTTACACACAATGAATCCGCAGCACACTGGCTGGCTGAGCACCAAGAGACGCCGAAAGCCCCCGAATCAAGCCGGAGCAGGTAATGTATGCTCCCAGGCCACAGGGGTTAATGGCACTGAGATGACAATCCCGCTGCGAGTATGTCAGCCCATTGAAGTGAATAGGCAAGTATCCGCATCGGATTTCGCTGCGACTTCACAGCGAGAAATCTGCATAGGATACGTTGTGTGTAAAGCTACCTTTAGAGGACAACTCCGGCCAAAAGTATTTTTTAATAGGTTATTACTTATGGAAAAATAGACAAATTTCTAATGTTCACTAATTATGGGAAATTCACATATACTGCTATTTCCCTTAATTTAGTAGCCAAGAGTGTTAGAATTCTGTCAAAAACGTGAGGTCACAAATCACTTGTAATTCATATGGAGTGTCCATCAGGGGGTGCACTATATATAGAAGTCAACGCGTACCATTGACCTCTATATATAGTGTGCCTCCTGCTGGACACTCTATGGATTCAATTGATGTGTATGTAAAAATGTAATGTACAGTACGTTTTTGATTGAATACATTTATGGAATACTTTGGGGAGCAAGTGTCCTTGCTCCCCAAAGTATTCCATAAATGTATTTAATCAATACATTTGGAGGGCACTGAGCATGGAGGGAGAGAGATGCCTATGCATCTAATTACCATCTAAATAGCCCTTCCTCCCTGCTCAGTGCTGGACACATATACACTGTACTACTCCTCCCATCATCTGCTCATAGTATGAGGAGATGATGGGAGGAGTAGTACCAGGGCCATCACCAAACAGTCCACCCACCCCCCTTCCCGCTGCCGCCATATATGCATTGTATTACTACTACTCCCATCATCTGCTCATAGTATGAGCAGATGATGAGGGAGTAGTACCTGTGCTATCCCCATGACATCTCTGCCGGCGGCCATGCCGCTCCTCACACAAGGGCTTCATCATGCCCCCTCCGCTCCACCTCTTCCTTGGAGCTTTAAACTTCAAACTGTCCCGCCGCTGACTCTCCCTGACGTCGCTCTCTGCTCACATGCATGCCAGCCAGGGACACCGGGAAGCATCGGGAGCACCGTGCTCCCTGCAGGGTGGGGGAGGGCTGACGCAGACGGCATGCATGTGAGCAGAGAGTCAGCGGCAGGATAGATTGAAGTTTGAAGCTGGGAGGAGGAGGAGGGGGAGCGGAGGGGGCGTGATGAAGCCCTTGTGTGAGGAGGGGCGTGGCCGGCGGCAGAGATGTCATGGAGATAGCATAGGTACTAATCCCCCATCATCTGCTCATACTATAAACTTGTAAAAAGAATAGAAAATAGAGTCAAGACATTGACAAGGTTAGAAATAAGGATTTGTATTTGAAATAACATTGTTTTTACATCACACTTTGCTTTCGTGAAAGAATCCACCTTTTGCAGCAATTACAGCATTGCACACCTTTGGCATTCTAGCTATTAATCTGTTGAGGTAAGCTGGAGAAATTGCACCCCACGCTTCTAGAAGCAGCTCCCACAAGTTGGATTGGTTGGATGGGCACTTCTGGCGTACCATACGGTCAAGCTGCTCCCACAACAGCTCAATGGGGTTCAGATCTGGTGACTGCACTGGCCACTCCATTACCTATGATAGAATACCAGCTGCCTGCTTCTGCTGTAAATAGTTCTTGCACAATTTGGAGGTGTGTTTAGGGTCATTGTCCTGTTGTAGGATGAAATTGGCTCCAATCAAGCGCTGTCCACTGGGTATGGCATGGCGTTGCAAAATTGAGTGATAGCCTTCCTTATTCAGAATCCCTTTTACCCTGTACAAATCTCCCACCTTATCAGCACCAAAGCAACCCCAGACCATCACATTACCTCCACCATGCTTAACAGATGGCGTCAGGCATTCTTCCAGCATCTTTTCATTTGTTCTGCGTCTCACAAACGTTCTTATTTGTGATCCAAACACCTCAAACTTGGATTCATCCGTCCACAACACTTTTTTCCAGTCTTCCTCTGTCCAATGTCTGTGTTCTTTTGCCCATCTTAATCTTTTTCTTTTATTGGCCAGTCTCAGATATGGCTTTTTCTTTGCCACTCTGCCCTGAAGCCCAAAATCCCGCAGCCGCCTCTTCACTGTAGATGTTGACACTGGTGTTTTGCGGGTACTATTTAATGAAGATGGTATATTGTTGTTTTTGTGCAATTGTGTGGTGTGCATTGCTGCAGTGCATAGATAGCTAGTGCCATAGTTGCTTAGTTAAACAGGTCCAAACAGTTTTTTTTTCTCTGGTCTGCTCTGCACCTGGGGGTGGGGTTAATTGATCTCAGGTGCTTAAATCAAGGCTCAGCACTCACTGTGTGTGCTTGCTCACTGTGCTTGCTGACAAGTGGTTGAAAATAAGTGGAGTTTAAAAAAGGAGTTGAAAGAAGGAGTTACAAGTTCTGGTAAGTGCTAAATCTCTTTCTTTTTCGCTGTTTTTGTTGCACTGAGGATGATGGCTAGCGAGATGGAAGGATTCATTCAGTGCGCAGTCTGCCGCATGTACGCACAACTGGAGCAGGTGTTCCAGGGTGAGTACCGCTGTGACAGATGTGAGCATGTTGCCCATCTAGAAGCTCGAGTTAGAGATCTGGAGAAGCATATTGCAACACTGAGGGAACTTGGCCACCTTGAGAGGGAACTTCGGCTCACTGAGCAGGAAGTTAGTGGGTTAGAGATGGAGGGTGGTGATATAGATCAAGAGGCCCAAGTAAGTAGCTGGGTTAATGTAGTTAGAGGGACCAGTAAGGGATCCAAGAAAAGGAAGGCCACTTCTCCTACTATATGCCCAAGCAAAATTGCCAAGTTAGGTGATGATGCAAGGGCATCCGTGTCAGAAATGGCAGCTCTAGTGGAACCTGTTCTCTCTAACAGCCGGGGGAACAGTCCAACTAATAGTGGGCGGGATGGTAATGTAGGTAGGCCTAGACAGCTAGTGGTTGTAGGGGATTCTATAATCAAGAAGACGGATAGAATAATTTGTCGCCAAGACCGCCTCAACCGAATGGTTTGCTGTCTCCCTGGTGCCAGGGTTCGGCATGTGGTGGAAAGGGTGGATAAATTACTTGGGGGGGCTGGGGATGACCCAGCTGTCGTGGTCCATGTGGGAACCAATGACAGGATACAAGGTAGGTGGAGGTCTATTAAAAATAATTTTAGAGAACTAGGTGCTAAGTTGAAGGGGAGGACCTCCAAGGTGGTATTCTCTGGAATACTGCCTGTGCCATGCGCATCGCAGGAAAGACAGCGGGAGCTTAGGGAGTTAAATGCATGGCTCAAGTCGTGGTGTAGAGAAGAAGGGTTTGGGTTTTTAGAGCACTGGGCTGACTTTTCATTGGGGTACAAACTGTTTTCCGCAGATAATTTGCACCTTAATGGAAGGGGGTCCGCTGTGCTGGGGGAGAGAATCCTAGAAGGGGTGGAGGGGTTTTTAAACTAGGGATGTGGAGGGAGGACAATGTAGTGTGTAATATAGTGGTGGATAGGTTAGAGAGGGGACAGAACAATGAGGAGGGAGGAGAAGGGTCCTGTGGGGGGAGGATAAAAACAGTGCATAGGGAGATCCATATGTTGCGGATGAACAGTGAGGATGATTGTGGCCACAGCACAGTAATAATTCCCATTTCTTATAATGAAGCGGTTAAACTCAATGGTAATATAAAGTGTATGGTAACTAATGCCAGAAGTCTAGCCAGCAAGATGGGGGAGCTGGAGGCCTTGGTTCTGGAGGAGTCCATTGATGTGGTTGGTGTGACTGAGACATGGCTGGACTCCTCACATGACTGGGCTGTCAATATTCAGGGATTTACGTTGTTCAGAAGGGACCGGGTGGGCAGAAGGGGAGGAGGAGTATGTCTGTATGTCAGAAATGATATTAAAGTGAGTGTAAAAGATGCAATAGTGGGCGATGACTGTGATGATGTGGAAGCATTATGGGTAGAACTACAGAAGGAGGTAAAGAGTGAAAAAATTATTCTTGGTGTAATCTATAGACCCCCCAACATTACTGAGGAGGTAGATGGCCAGTTGAATAGACAAATAGAGCGGGCTGCCCGGGAGGGAACAGTAGTGATAATGGGGGACCTCAACTACCCAGATATAGATTGGGGTCACGGTTCAGCTAAAACCACAAAGGGGAGGGAATTTCTTAACCTCCTGCAGGATAATTTTCTGGGCCAGTTTGTGGAGGAGCCAACTAGAAGTGATGCCTTGTTGGATCTGGTTATTTCTAACAACGCTGAGCTGGTTGGGGATGTCACTGTCCATGAACACCTGGGTAATAGTGACCACAATATAGTGACTTTTAGCTTAAAGTGTAGAAAAGAAAAACATGTTGGGAGGGCAAAAACTCTTAATTTTAAAAGGGCCAATTTTCCTGGGTTAAGGGCAGAACTTCAGGGCATAGACTGGGAGTGGCTGCTGTCACATACGGATACAGCTAATAAATGGGAAATCTTCAAATCCACATTAAATAACTGTACTGCCAAATATATTCCTATGGGTAACAAATATAAGCGGTTAAAATCCAATCCCACATGGCTTACAACCGAGGTTAGAAGGGCTATAAATGAGAAAAAAGGGGCATTCAAAAAATATAAATCAGAGGGGTCAGCTGTAGCATTTAAACATTACAAAGAAGTCAACAAAACCTGTAAAAATGTAATAAAAGCAGCAAAAATTCACAATGAAAGGCAGGTAGCTATAGAAAGCAAAAGAAACCCCAAAAAATTCTTCAAATATATTAATGCAAAAAAACCAAGGTCAGAGCATGTAGGACCCCTAAATAATGGCGACGGGGAATTAATAACTGGGGATCAGGAGAAAGCTGAGTTACTTAATGGGTTCTTCAGTTCTGTATATACAAAAGAGGATGGAGCTGTGGTGGGTGGGGCCAGTACTGAGGTGGGTGGGGCCAGTGCTGCTAACACATGTAATGTACTGAACTGGTTTACTATAGATATGGTCCAAGATAAATTAAACAAACTCAATGTAACCAAAGCTCCAGGGCCTGATGGATTGCACCCCAGAGTTCTTAGGGAACTCAGTTCTGTAATTTCACTACCCTTGTATGAAATATTCCGTGATTCTTTGCTTACTGGTATTGTGCCGAGGGACTGGCGTAAGGCAAATGTAATGCCGATCTTCAAAAAGGGCTCTCGAACTTCCCCAGGTAACTATAGACCCGTAAGCTTAACGTCCATTGTGGGGAAACTATTTGAGGGGCTTATAAGGGACTACATCCAGGAGTATGTAGTGGCTAATAGTATTATAAGTGATAACCAGCATGGTTTTACTAAGGACAGAAGCTGTCAAACCAACCTAATATGTTTCTATGAAGAGGTAAGTAGAAGCCTGGATGGCGGCGCGGCTGTGGATATAGTGTACCTGGATTTTGCAAAAGCGTTTGACACAGTTCCTCATGGACGTCTGATGGGTAAGTTAAAGTCTATTGGTTTGGAAAATTTAATGTGTAACTGGATTGAAAACTGGCTTAATAATCGTACCCAGAGAGTGGTGGTCAATGATTCCTACTCCGAATGGTCCCCGGTAATAAGTGGTGTACCCCAAGGGTCAGTACTGGGCCCTCTTCTGTTTAACTTGTTTATTAATGATATTGAGAATGGAATTAACAGCAATGTTTCTATCTTTGCAGATGACACCAAGCTTTGTAGTACAGTACAGTCTATGGAGGATGTGCAGATGTTACAGGATGACTTAGACACTCTGAGTGTTTGGGCGTCCACTTGGCAAATGAGGTTCAATGTGGATAAATGTAAAGTTATGCACCTGGGTACTAATAACCCGCATGCATCATATGTCCTGGGGGGAGTTACTCTGGGAGAGTCACTGATGGAGAAGGATCTGGGTGTACTTGTAGATAATAGACTACAGAACAGTACACAATGTCAGTCAGCTGCTTCTAAGGCCAGTAGGATATTGTCATGCATTAAAACAGGCATGGACTCTCGGGACAGGGATATAATATTACCGCTTTATAAAGCTTTGGTGCGGCCCCATCTGGAGTATGCCGTCCAGTTTTGGAACCCGATTCATAAAAAGGATGTTCTAGAGCTGGAGAGGGTACAAAGACGGGCAACTAAACTAATAAGGGGAATGGAGCATCTTAGTTATGAGGAGAGATTAAAAGAATTACATTTGTTTAGTCTGGAGAAGAGACGTTTAAGGGGAGATATGATTAACTTATTTAAATATATAAATGGCCCCTACAAGAGATATGGGGAAAAGATGTTCCAGGTAAAACCCCCTCAAAGGACAAGAGGGCACTGCCTCCGCCTGGAGAAAAAAAGGTTCAATCTCCGGAGGCGACAAGCCTTCTTTACCATGAGAACTGTGAATCTGTGGAACAGTCTACCACAGGATCTGGTCACAGCAAAAACAGTAGAGGGCTTCAAAACAGGGCTAGACAAGTTCTTAGGTTCTATACATATGCATTTATATTATTTTGCTCTATCACCCCTCCCCCTTCCCTGTATTCATCCCCTCCTTGGTTGAACTTGATGGACATGTGTCTTTTTTCAACCGTATTAACTATGTAACTATGTAACTATGTAAGATGCCAGTTGGGGAACTGTGAGGCGTCTGTTTCTCAAACTAGAGACTCTAATGTGCTTATCTTCTTGCTTAGTTGTGCAACGCGGCCTCCCACTTCTTTTTCTACTCTGGTTAGAGCCTGTTTGTGCTGTCCTCTGAAGGGAGTAGTACACACCGTTGTAGGAAATCTTCAATTTCTTAGCAATTTCTCGCATGGAATAGCCTTCATTTCTAAGAACAAGAATAGACTGTCGAGTTTCAGATGAAAGTTCTCTTTTTCTGGCCATTTTGAGCGTTTAATTGACCCCACAAATGTGATGCTCCAGAAACACAATCTGCTCAAAGGAAGGTCAGTTTTGTAGCTTCTGTAACGAGCTAGACTGTTTTCAGATGTGTGAACATGATTGCACAAGGGTTTTTTAATCATCAATTAGCCTTCTGAGCCAATGAGCAAACACATTGTACCATTAGAACACTGGAGTGATAGTTGCTGGAAATGGGCCTCTATACACCTATGTAGATATTGCATCAAAAACAAGACATTTGCAGCTAGAATAGTCATTTACCACATTAGCAATGAATAGAGTGTATTTGTTTAAAGTTAAGACTAGTTTAAAGTTTTCTTCATTGAATAGTACAGTGCTTTTCCTTCAAAAATAAGGACATTTTAATGTGACCCCAAACTTTTGAACGGTAGTGTATTCAATCAAAAACATACTGTACATTACATTTTTACATACACATCAATTGAATCCATAGAGTGTCCAGCAGGGGGCGCACTATATATAGAAGTCAATGGTACTCATAAACTTCTATATTTAGTGCGCCCCTTGATGGACACTCCATATGAATTACAAGTGATTCATGACATCACGGTTTTGGACAGAATTCTAACACTCCATGAGCTACCAAATTAAGGGAAATAGCAGTATATGTGCATTTCCCATAATTAATGTACATTAGAAATGTGTCTAACTTTCTATAAGTAATAACATATTAAAGGGAACCAATCACCCCGAAAATCAATGTAAAGACAAGGATATGTGCTGATAGATCACCCAGCACACTTCCCAAATATGCCCCTGTAACCTCTGTGCCCCCCTCAATGAGACAGTAATCTTACTTTCTTCTTGTCACGCGCTGTATGTAAATTTTTGCTAACTAGTCCGGGTGGGCGTATGTAGTCCTGGTGGGCGTATGTAGTCACGGTCCGTGGGCGTATCTACTCACGGTCCGGGGGCGTATGTAGTCGCGGTCTTCGGCTGTAATCACGCCCAGAGGGGCGTGATTCGGCGGCTTGCGGTCCAGTGACGTCATCCGGCGGCTTGCGTGATTACAGCCGAAGACCGCGACTACATACGCCCCCGGACCGTGAGTAGATACGCCCACGGACCGTGACTACATACGCCCACCAGGACTACATACGCCCACCCGGACTAGTTAGCAAAAATTTACATACAGCGCGTGACAAGAAGAAAGCAAGATTACTGTCTCATTGAGGGGGGCACAGAGGTTACAGGGGCATATTTGGGAAGTGTGCTGGGTGATCTATCAGCACATATCCTTGTCTTTACATCGATTTTCGGGGTGATTGGTTCCCTTTAAAAAATACTATTGGCTGGACTTCTCCTTTAATTTAAAGGTTCCATTAGACAAAGCGATTTTCGAGTTCAACGAGTGCTGAACAATCCGATCAACGAGTGCTGAACAATCGCTTTTAAGAACGATCTGAAAACGCTTTACCCAATACACAAAACAATAGTCGTTAATGCTTGCTCAGTACAACCACAATGTATCTGTATCTGCGAACAACTTATTAGACTAACAGATATGTGAACAATCAAAAATTTCTTGACAGGTTGAAGGACAATGAAGAACGACTTATCGCTCATCAATTAAGTTTTTACACAATAATCTCTCTGTAATAGGGCCCTAACATTCAGCAGTTTTCAACAAAAAGAAAGAGACAACCAACCTAAAGCTATGAATTGAAACTATCCACGCAGTCATAGATGGCGCCAATAACTGCAACGGCAAAATAATTCTAGCGGCACAGTTCTGCAATTATGATATTATGAGTTCTTCCAAACAATAATTCAATCTCATGCGGACTAACAAGCAATTCAGAACAAAGCTGCGGCAGAGTGTACGGCCAAGTAAATAAAGACTGAAAGGCTTCTTGAAAAGAAAACTATAAAAGTCCCATTATAATTCATTGATTTTCTAAGCATTACAGCTTTGTGTGGAGATGGGATGAAATTTCCCCCCCCCCCCCCCCCCCCCCTTTTGGAAGCTTCACTAGCCTATGGCTCACTGGGGTTTTGTTTTGCCTTTCTGTGGCTCAACAGAAGAAATTTCCAATTTCTAACAGGTTAACCTGAATGGGCGTCTGACAACAAGGCAACTTTTATGAACGGTATTAACGCCACGGTCCATTGGCTTCTTTTACAGTTCAAGAAGTAAAAAAACCTCACTCCTGAAAATCTAAGTGGATTTTACGGGTATTGGTTTTGCTATGATAGGTAAAGATAAAATAGTGTCCAAAATCTATTAATGGCGCAGACAGGGTTAAAAGCTGATATCAAACAATAACAATGTAATGCATTTGGCCAGGCATCAAAAGCAGGGCCTCAACACAGTAACTGACGTTCCTTTGACGATCTGCATACACCACATATTTTTGTACATTCTAGGAACATCAAGCGCAGTCCTTGACTCCCTCGCAAAGCCACATTTTTAGTAAAACAGTACTGTAACTTCTTTGCTGTACACATCTTTCTGTTTTATATTATCTTACACATATATTGACCTGCCTCAGACAATGATTGAACAGGCAGTTCCTGCAGGGTTGGCAGACAGAAGCCAAAAACAATGGGGATCGGAACCTCAAGGGTGGTGGATTGGGGCTGGTGACGAGTATGGGTAAATTTTCATATCTGCAGTAAACAGGGGCAACAAAAATAAATTGTTGCCAGACAACCTGGTAATGGACTGTCTGTTAAGATACAACAATGCAGCTATCTTCCATACATAAAATTGTATCACCATCTACATGTATGTCCTGATATCCAAACTGTGGGAACATACATTAAGGGAATGGGAGATTTATGACCTGCCCCAATGTATAGAGAACAACCTAATCTTCCAGAGCAGGCGAGAATTATGATATGTCTCCAGTATATTACTATGTCATATATAATTACATTTGTGGAAAGTTCATTGCTGATCACTGCTTCCTGCTGATTATTAAATATGACATGATCAATATCTCATCTCAATATATCACACTATACTGGAAGTCCCGGGTGTTCATAGAAGTCAGTGATTTCTATCCAACCTCCGGATGGAAAAATTTACAGCGCAATCCTCATCCTTGTCCATCGTTGACCCTTGCTTGATTTACAGACCACTGTGGACTTGTTTCCTTCAGATACTGCAGACAAGTATGATAAATTAGAGGAAGGTAAATCCTTGCATCCAGCTGTGTGCACTAATACTAGGTAATCCTCACAGGGGGACGGCGCAGTCCAAAGCCATGAATTATAGCAGAGTACATCTGCCTTCAGTATACTGGCTCTGTATGCTGCTGAGGCTTCACTGTATACACTGTAGAAAACTATTATTCTGAAGGTTTGTGAATTAATAATGTTCCATACACAATTACACATCCACATGAACACCCAGTACAAATAACGGCATAGTAAACCAGTCACCATTATGATGGGACGCCAGCTCTATATTCTTCTTAGGCTGGGTTTACATTGATCAGTTGCATCCATTTCAGTTTTTTTTTCTTCACAAAATGAATACAACTGATGCCAAAAAAGCATCAGTTGTCATCCGGCTTTCAATCCTTTTTTCCATCAACGGGCAGGCCGTACAACAGAACGCTGTAAGACATGTTCTAATGTAGGGCGCATCCGGCGATCTGGCAGCACCACTAGCATGTCAGATGCATTAAACTGTCCCATTGAAATGACTGGGGTCAGTTTAAAGATGCGTTTCCCTCCGGTGCAGTACATACGCCGCCAGATGATTGTAAACCCGGCCTCACTCCCAAAAAGTGTGGTCAATTAAAACTACAATGACATGTTACTATCTAACACACTTCACAGTAAACTGCATTGACTCTGTGTATCTTTAGGGAGCCTGACAAGTTTCCCTGGAGTTTGCCGTCTCCCCGATCCCCCTCCTCTTCGCCCAATGGATACCCTTCTTCTTCCCATTCTGCTCTGTCATACCCATCCTGCGAATCTGTAACAAGCATTTGTCCTGGGGGTGTCTGGCCCCTCACCCCTCCCCACTATTTTTCATTCTAGGCAGTCCAGCTTTCCCTCCTGGGGTTGAGGTCCCCTTTTTCTGTACATGGTCTAACTTGGACCATTTTAGAGTCAAAACCTTTGTCATTGTTCCTGGCTTTCTCTCTCTGCCCTCAAAGACCTCTCTGAGCCCTGCACCCTTGGGCTCTGGAGATCCCTACGGCTTTATCATTTCTCTTTTTCTGTTCTTTCTCCCTCCCTCTTTTCACGCTCTCTAACTGCCTTTGAGTCTCTCTACCAAGGCTTTGGTCCTCTCTGCTAGACTTTCTTCCTCTTATATGCCATGTTGGGCTTCCCATCGGAGCAGCCTTGCCCTCCTTTCTTCACTGTGTGGGAAGTGGACCTTGGCTTTTCTCCATCTTTAGCTCAGGTTTCTCACATACTCACCCTCATTCATTTCTCGTCTATCTCCTCCCAAACACAAGAGGCCAGATACAAGCTGTAGTCCAAGCGGTACCCTGTCCCCACACATAACCATAGAATTCCCAGGCCGCTCCCCTATGCTGGAGGAGATGTGGTGCAAAGGGTTCTCTTATGTATATTTTCTGGGCCTACCCAAAACTGGGTCCTTTCTGGAAGGAGATAAGGAGTCTTGTCTCTACCGTTATTAATTATGAGATTAAAAAGAACAGCCACCTTCAACACGTAGAGCTAGAGCTTATTTCTGGGGGGAGCTACTTGCACAGTTAAAAATAGCAAAAATATGGCATTGACAGAGTCTAAAGAACATCAGCTAATATAAGGTGACAGTAAACAGTGATGGGACTGCAGCTCTGCCATCCTTCATAAGGTCAGTGATGGTCTCGGCGGTAAGACCCCCATAATAAAACTGGATACATATTCTGGTGATATGCCATCATTTTATGCTCTTTTCACACAATTTGCTTCTTAACGTTAAGAATAACAATACAAACTGCACTACTCTATTCAGCGCTACTTCACTGAACCCTCATAACACACCTTAATCTGTCGTCCTGTAAAGATGTAAGTTATGACACCAGTGTGAATAGAGCTTAATTTAAAGAGGTTACTATGAGACACGTAACACAAGGTAAATGACACATTCAGCACTGCTGCATATGCACATACTGTTACAAGCAGTTATTGTTGCCCCCTGCGGGAAAAATAATGAGCTGCAGACCAAAGAAAAAGTTCCAGCTCTTTGTTCCCCTAAACTTTTCTTCATGGAATTTGCTTTCCGTCGCACATAACCAACAATGCAGACTCCAAACTAATGAGGCAGTGCGGGTCGCTGGCATCTCCTGCCCAGTATCTGGCATCAGCTCGCTCAGGACAGCACCTCTGAGACAAGGCAAATGCTAACAAAAGCCTTTTATTAACACCGCCTGAATCTGCGTCGCACAATGAGAGAAATGGATTTTAATGGAAACACATCATTTCTATTGAAGCGATCAGGAGAGAAATGTATTTGCATAAAAGAGACTGTTCCTGCTATACGAGCAATGCAGAGACAAGCGTCGACTTATTATATTCATATGTAAGACTGCTGGCACAGGCAGAGTCTCCTAGCAAACAGAAGCGGCTCGGCCAAGATTTCCTCTATCAACAGCTATCTGGAAGTAGCAGGGTGTGAAAAGTGACCTTGTGTTGCCCCTACAGAACTGGAGATGTGGCCCCGCAGACCTTCTATTCTTTATACGAGCTATCAGCTAAATGTCTGCCCAACAGCTCTCCAGACCCCTATATACACATATGCAGAAGGAATGAGCTGCTGCCAGACACCTCTGGCATTGTCTTCTCTTCTGGAAAACTATAGAACTGGACACATTAAAATTAAATGACTGGAGCTTTCTCTCTACTCTCAGATCATATCCCCACAAAGCTTTTGGGAGGGGGATTATGAAGCCAAAGGAGCCAGATGCAAATAAATATATTGGCAAATGCCTGTTTTAGGCACCCCCCTTAAGATAATATAAAGCTCCTTCAGCCTGCCACTCCTCCATACGCACAACTACCCGACCCCCCAGCCATACACACAACTACCCGACCCCCCCAGCCATACACACAACTACCCCCCAGCCATTCACGCAACCACTACTTCCCCTTCCAGCCATACACGCAAATACCCCGAAACCATACACACAACTAGCCCCCAACCATACAAACTACCACCCCCTCAGCCTCCATCCATAAAAACAAGCATCTTCCCAGTCATACAAACAACTACCCCTTCAGCCCCCAGCCATACAAATGGAGACTTCTAGATGGGTCCCATATACAATTTCGCCACATGATTACCTAAACCATGTTTTTAGCTGGAAAGGAAGCTATAGGGGGTCACAAGCTTTGTCAGGCTCCCCTCTGGTAAATATGGTCCAGATCACCCAATTTTCTAGCAATATTTGGCAATCTATTTATAATGTGTTTACCCAGATGTTAGCATACAATTAATGGCTATTCTGGAACTACGCGTTCTCCGTTTCTGCCGTCATTTGTCTGCTGATTGAATTCAATGTTCTACTAGTAATTGTTTGTAAATTGTACAGTAAGTACTCTGAACCCCACAGGGAAAGGACAGATGCAAACTCATTACTTAACCCATTCGCATGGACAATGTGCCGAAATATATATTTCCAGGAAAAGCACATTAAGGAGCTACAAGCTAGATATGTAAATGCTAATGAAAATGTCCAAATATAGATGGAATAAAAAGCAATAAGCATCCCTTTTAATGAAACCTTAATGTCCATGGAATGAGTGTACAGTTTGGCAAAGGTTAACAAAAGGCTGCACATACTCCGCTGTAGAAGCCACAATGCATACTGGCTAGTTGTCAGTACAGAATAAGTGATGCTTTATTGCAGGACCTCTATCCCTGCTTACCTGGTAATAAATCAATACATCGCAGCTAGTGTATTTTTTTCTACTACTAGTCAATCGCATACACAGTTCAGGCACTTGGATTTATGTGTTTAGAGCAACCTGCTCCCTGAGACTTTTCTTTATAGGCAGATCGTAAATCCCGATATGGAGCAATGACAAAGGAAGAAGAAAAAGAGTGGGGGAAAGAGATGAAAACTCCACGTATAAATCGTAAACTTTAAATAACACAGAAGAATTAAAAGCTAAGCTAGGGATTTCCACTTTTTACGTGCCAAAGGCAGCGGTGAATAAACTACCCGAGCCATCTAATATTTAGTAGCATTAGCTCTTCCTGTCTGTTCAGAGTGGTGCTAAATAGCCCTTCATTTAGTACAATACCTTAAAGCAGGGGTAGGGAAACCTTGGCTTTCCAGCTTCTGCCAAACTACAACTCCCATCATGCCTGGACCGCCAAAGCTTTCCCTACCCTTGCTTCTACTATGAAAATAATTTTGCATGGGGCTGTTACATTAGCCTTTCAGAGTGGCAACAAAGTGATTCTTGTGCCTTTAGATTCTATGGTGTAGATCTATTTCACATTTTCTACATTTCAGGGGGCAGCAGCAAAGCAGAGCTGATTGCCAGCAGTACTCACACCTGGACTTTTCCTAGTTTATCTGGCCAAGCACAGGACAGCACTGGGGATGAGCGAACGGCTGAGGTTCGGGTTCGTATGAATCTGAACTCTCGGCTTCTGATTCCCGCTGTCTGCCCGCTCCGTGGAGAGGGTGGATACAGCCTGAGGACCGCCTAAAAAACTGGGATACAGCCTATGGCTATGGCTATATCCCAGTTTTCCAGGAGGTCCTCAGGCTGTATCCACCCTCTCCACGGAGCGGGCAGACAGCGGGAATCAGAAGCCGATAGTTCAGGTTCTTACTAACCCGAACCTCAGCCGGTTCGCTCATCCCTAGACAGCACCTACTCCTCTTGCCATGACATTATGCTGGGAAAAAAATCCACTAGATTGAACTGTGCTAGAGGAATATTTATAGTATATATGTAAAGCATTACTGCACTTTGCAAGGTGCTATGTAAACTGTAAAAAAAGAAAAACAGCAGCAGAGACACAGCAAGGAAGGGATTAGATCAGAGAAGCAGCCTAGGTCTAAGCAGTGAACTGCTGCCAAAAATAACAATGATAACAATGACAGGGTAAATGGAGGAGAGCGAATGGATTACAGCAAGGAAGGTGTAACTTCAGAAAAGAAGCCCTGGTCTAAGCAGTAAACTGCCAAGAATAATCATTATAATGAAAGGGTAAAGGGAGGTGAGTGAATGGATTAAAACAGAGAAGTAACCCTGGTCTAGGCAGTTAAAAGTGAACTCCAGAAAAAAAAATCTTTCAAATCAACTAGTGCTAGAAAGTGCCAGAGATTTGTAACTTACTTAAATTAAAAAATGTCAAGTCTGCTGTATGTCCTGTGGGAAGTAGTGTATTCTTTGCAGTCTGGAGAGCAGGAGAGCTATTCTATGGGGATTTGGTCCAGCTCTAGACATTTTCTGACAAAGACAGTCTTACTGCCTTTCCAACTTGCTGCAGGAGCCAGTCTTCATTTAGGGTCCATGGAGACTGTCTCCTGTATAGAGAAGGAAATTAAAGCCACTCTGTACCCACAATCTGCCCCCCCCCCCCAAAAAAAAAAAAAAAAAACTGCTTGTACCCTTGGATAGCTGCTTTTAATTCAAGATCTGTCCTGGGGTCCATTCGGCAGGTGATGAAGTTATTGTACTAAAAAACTATTTTTAAACTTGCAGCCCTGTGTCAAATTGGTGTGGCCTAGAATGTCTGTGACCTAGGCTTGCGCCGCCCCCTCCTTCCCACCCTCTTCACCATTAGGAACACCTCAGGCAGGTTTTCTGTCTGAACAATGCACAGGTGCCTTAACAATACAGCACATGTGCAGTGTTCACACAAGTGATGATTAGGAGACAATCTGCCTGGAGCATTCCTAATGGTAAAGAGGACGGGGAGGAGGGATGGAGAGGCAGTGCCGGCCTAGGGCATAGACACTGTAGGCCATGGCAATTTGACACAGGACTGCAAGTTTAAAAATAGTTTTTTAAGACATTAACTGCGTCACCTGCCGAACGGACCCCATCACAGATCTTGGATTAAAAGCAGCTATCCAAAGGTACAAGCGATTTGGGGGAGGCATTGTGGGTAGAGAGTTGCTTTAAAGAGAGTTGGAGAGTGACGCCCTCAGCCATGTGCTTTCCCTAGTTCTATCTAATGATCAGTAGGGGTCTGAACACCTATACCCTGATGAAGCTCCCGGCTCCCCTCGCTCCTCATCAGCCAACCAGTGCTGCCGTGCACTGATTGGCTAATGGGTACTGACGGGAGCCGGAGCTTCACACAGCCGCGGCGCTGAGCAGGTAATGTATGCTGTGGGTCGGGGCCGGGTAACATACAGGCAGCGGAATGAAAATTCTGCTGCGGGTATGTGACCCCATAGCACTTTATTATACTAGAATCCGCAGTGGATTTCGCTGCAAATTACAGTGTGAAATCCGCTGCGGATCCGGTACGTGTGAAGCTACCCTTAAAGGGATTTTTAACAGGGATTGTTTATATATTTACTTACATATTTTTAATTTTTTTTTGCCCAGCGACAAGAAAGGCTACAGCTGACTATTTATTTCCATGTAGTGACCTGGGCAAGGATCCCCTTTTTTATAACCTCCATTTGATTTATTGGGAATATGAATATGGTTGTCATCATGGCAACCCCTTTGGATAAGAAATGCAAAGAAAAAAGGCAATACTGTTCCATTGATTCTGCTTGTGGTACATGTATTCTGGTGATGCTCTATGGAAAGAACTCCCATTTACACAATGACAAGAACTCTAGATAACTATATATTTTCTGCTAACTGTTGACAGCACACAGCAGATTTCTGTTAAGAGCCCAAGAAGTTAACAAGACGCCTGTTTGCCTGTCTACAGATACTTCCCATTTCCAGAGGGGGAGGCCACCCGCACTTCTGCTCTGCTCCGCCAAAAATTCTATTAAGAAAAGAGACAACCCTCTCCACGCTTAATTTACATTTAAATAGAACTCCGTGGCAGAGCAGATTACGTGGTGGTCGAGTTTACCGTATTATTTCCTTCCCTTTTATGACTTGCTGATTTCACAGAATAAGTTGTTTTTTTTCTCTGCTCATCACCATTTTTTTTCTAATTAAAACCTTTATTTATATATTTCTTCCTTCATCTTTCTGGAATTAAATTTCCATCCTGCGATCGGGCATGGCAATTTTAACCACTAAAGCCGAGGCGTGAGTACAACACTGTGTAAATACATATTATATAAATATATATTAGCTTCTAGATTACATATGGGACTGTATGGCATTACAGAGCTTTACAGAGGGAAAGAGAAGAAGAAGGACATCATTCGAGTATCCAGTAAGGTTTGTCTATACTCTATATTTCTGCATGGGAGTAATATCAGCATAATAATAATAATACTAATAATGACTCCTGGTCACCACAGCAACTAAAAGAAAATGGGCTCTGGAGACTAGGGCTTGCTCTTTGCCCTACATGCACTCATCGGCCAAGCACTTTCCCTCAAAGCCGAATGTATTGAGCCATATCATCATTGGCAGCATTCATCTCTCCCAGTAGAGCCATTCTGTGGCCGGAAATCGATGCAGAAATAGGAAGCTACATGCAGCAGCTGATAACACCAATGGACTTTCTCAGGCTAGTAAGTGTATTTCCTCATCACGTAGGCCACAAAATTTTGCTTTTGTGACCAGCAAAGTGAAGTTTTAAAATTCCTGCTATATGTAGGTGACTGAAGATATTGCCGGCGGCCACACAGCAGGGCGGGAGAGCCACAGAGTGGGATGCCGGATCTCACAGCAGTTTGCTAAGCATGTATACAATGCATGTGTGATCTGGAAACTGACAGAAAGGATCCATGCATATCTGTGCTGTCAGTTTCCCTTTGCTATTAGCCACACGTCCTGTTTGCACATGAAGATGTGTGCAGCGATACATTTTTAAAGCTTGAAACAGATCACAATAGTCGTCATGATCATCATTAGTAATTAAAGCGTTTTAAGATTTTTACATCAATAGACTGGTGCTGGCGTAGGGATGCCAATACCGTGATTCTTTTTTTCTTTTCTTTATAACTGCGGCTTGTTTCCCGCGCACGGCGCCTGTCAACTCATGGTCACCGGCCTGAAGCACTGGAAGTGGGCCCGCCCGTCCCCAGTGTGACGTTCTGCCCTTCCCTCTGTGACGCAGCTCCATTAGAATCAACGAAGCCACGTCACAGAGGGGAGGGGTTTCGTCACACAGGGGGTGGGCGGTCCCACCTCCAGTGCTTCCATCCAGGCCGGTAACTGGGAATAGACTGGCCTGAAAAATTTAAAGCGATGTACCTGCTTTAAAAAAATGTGATAAATACATTTAAAGTGTGTTACCGGTTGGATTCAATATGAAGAGCTAATAGGTGTGTTGTGAACCTGGTCCCATGGACGACATTGTGCTTTCTGCATCCAAATGTTACAAAAAAGCTCCAATTTACTAGACAAAAAGTCTGTCACAAGCCCTCTACAAAAGGAGAAGGGCCCCTGTAAACCAGTTCCCTAGCCCATGGGACCGAAAAGCCAGTATAAGTCAGGAATTAATAGCTTCCCATTACTAGCGACAGTGGGACCCAGTCTACCTCCTGGAGCCGGAGCCATAGGCCGTAGGCCATAGAGGTGTGTGCTCACTACTACTATATTACTATAACCTAATATTATCATAATGATTAGTGTATGCCCACATCTTCAAACACTTGCCTTTCTTCATTTTACAAGGCATTTTGGAGACAATATGAGTTTTGACAAGAAGGTATTGAATTCACACTTATAATTCTACTTTCATAGCCTTGGATGTTTTTTTAGATGTAATGGTGCAAAGATGCCTCCAAGGCATTAAAATGTAACACAAATATCAGACTGCTGAATGCGGGATATTAGTGCAGAAATGTAATACATACATCCCCCCTCAAGAGATGCCTATAGGGCACGGGCTCAGCTCTGCATAATTTATCCTTACTTACAGCTAATCCTATAGCATGGAAAAGGCTTATAGAAAATCTGTAATTATAACAATTATAATTACTGCAGAAGGTATTGTGGACAATATGCAATACCTGCTGCAAGGTAAGAAGAAATATATATAGAACTATTATAGGGGCGGATGGTGAATTGGTCCAGAAAATACAGCTGGACTTCCCTGGATCCAACAGTCATGTAGGCAGGATCATATGCAGTCATAAGCTGTGTAAAACACTGCATCGGATTTGACAGCTTGCCGGCTAACATCAACAGGATCAGTGTCTGCTGAGCCCAGTCCTCCAACGGAGAAACCCACTATGAGTATAGTTTATAGAGAATTCTTTAGTGGCTCAGAAGGGTTATCCCAACATTAATAGTGAACAGATAACTAGCTGACTGGGTGGGTGGGGGGCTGACCAGTGATACTCCCAGAGATTACGAGAACAGAGGAAGCAGCAGTACATGTGATCGACCAGTGCTCCGTCTATGGGACTTCAGGACATAGCTGAGTGCTATCAAGTAAATGGAATTTAAGCTGAGCAAGTGTGCAGCATCTCTGGCTATCCACAATAGGTTATAGTTAGAGTATGTGCACACTATGGAATCTGCGCGGAAATTTCAATTCTTTGTGTGGACGGTAGAATCTGCCCAAACATAGAATGGAGTCTATGGAACGGGCGGAACATCAAGCGGGAGCGCGCACGGAATCCGCTGGAAGTTATCTGCATAGAATCCGTTGTGTGCACATACCCTAAAGGCTCTATTACACAAAACGATTATCAACCGTATTTGGTTTAATAAAAGGCAAAAATCAGCTGACATGAATGATGTTGGCTGATCGTTGTCTTTCATGGTCATTCAACATGTTAATAGACAAACGATGTGGAGAGCAACAATCTCTTGCTATTGCCCCAAGCAATAGGAGCGTCAGCCACAGACCTTTAGAGCTCCCTACACCCCTCCCCGCACTTTCCTGTTTGCTGTCAGCACATGTAAGAGCGCCTGCAGCAAGCAGGGAACGAGGAGCAAGCAAGCGCTGACCTGACAGATCAGCGCTCGCTCGCTCCCAGAGATTGCCGCGTGTAATAGGGGCTTTAGTCTGACTGTCGGGACCCCACTAATCATGGCATTCCCTTGTCCCCTGTGTGAATGAAGTAGTAGTGCAAATGGCCAGACTCCACTTTATTCATTCTCAATAGGACCTCCAAGGATAGCCGAGCACTGTATTCAGCTATCTTTAAAACTAAATATAGTAAAGGCCGAGCATTTCATCTTCTCCCTTCTCTGGACAGGTGATCATTTTTGATCTTGTGATAACCGCTTTATTATGTCCTAAGGTCATATGATGAGGGTCTGTGGACTACTGACCCCCTCTCATATTATCTATCCCAAACAATAATTATTAGCTGCAATTCAGGTTTCCCCCTGGCTGCTCTAAGGAAGTAGTGAAGAATAGACATGAGCGCAACTTGAGCATACTCAAGTTTGATCGTTCAGCATTTGATTACCAGTGGCTGAAGAAGTTGGACATAGCCCTAGGGAGACCGAGAAAAAAATAGACGCAGCCATAGGCCTGGGGTTGTATCCATGTGTTCTCAGACAACCTAGGGCTATATCCAACTTCTTCAGCCACTGGTAATCAAATGCTGAAAGATTGGCCTCGAGCATGCTCCAGTTGATCACTTCTGTAATGAATGATAGTGAATGAAAAATAAAAGCACACATCAACATTGCTCTGGGCACAAAGAGGAGGGGGTATTGATTGACACAACAACATCAGTTCTCTGGCATATAAATGTCATACATTTTGGCACAAGTCCTATTCATACAAAATTAGTTTTTTTCTACTTTACCATTTTGGGCAAAGAACAGCAGAAGGAAGGGCTACGTTCTCCTACAAACCAACAGATTTACTATAAATTGGCATCCATCCTGCTTATAGTAGGCATATGTTTGCTATTGATGTGATGTGCCAAATTATTCAGATAATCCAAGCTGCATTGCTTTAATAAAGAAGCCTTTAGGGCTGTTGGATCAATATCCCCCCTAAAGATAACGTGCACTTGGTGGGCAACATGAAGTAATAAAGCATACGCATGCCCCTTTAATTAAAATATTTAAAACATTTTTTTTTTAAAGATGCGAGACCTCTTTATTTAAATAAAGTCTTTAGAACCAAAAGGCCTAGCTTTTACAGCTCAGACCACAATAATAAAATAGTAACAATAATAATAATAATAATAATAATAATAATAATAATAATAATAATAAGCCAAATTACCAAAATTTGTCTTGCCCCACATACGGACATCTTATAGGCCATAGCCTAACCAATCCCAGCCGGGATACAGCTCACCATTAACTAATACGCAATCATCACCTCACCTTCTTCTGAGGAGAACAAAATAAAACTCATACACTTAACCCTTTCCTTGCTGCTTATTACTTCATATTAACCCATCTATAATGGTCTGGGGTTAACCATTATATCAAAATTTGTACAAAAAAAAGTGACGTTTTCCATAGCAACCAATCAAATTCGAGGGTCTTCAGCTGTCCAGGCATGATGAGGAAGGTAATTTTACAACAAGTGGAGAGCCATGGGGTTGGGGAACACTTTTTTGGATAATGAAAATGCCAACCTGATTGGTTACTATGGTAACTGCACCAATTTTCCCATCGACTAGTTTTAATAACTTCCATTGTCTTCCCTCACATAAAACTAAACATCTGCACTATGGCTCAATTTTACCGCCGACAGCTATTAATATTAAATGGACTTTTATTCTATTTCTCTTCCATACCATTTACTTTTATATGGCTTAATACTTCAAGGCTTTTTTTCCCCTAAAATGGGTTTGCTGAGCCCAGACAATGGCGGTATATTGCCACTAATATGACGTCATGTCCGCCAGTCCTTTATGCATACACATTATAACTTTCCTAGTATTTTACGCATTGTTCCCAGTTTGACCACAATTAAAGTGTCACTGTCGTGAAATTTTTTTTTGCAGAAATCAATAGTCCAGGCGATTTTAAGAAACTTTGTAATTGGGTTTATTATCCGAAAAATGCATTTTTATCATGAAAAAGCAGTTTGAAGCTCTCCCCCCTGTCTTCATTGTTCTCCTATGGAGAGAGCTAAAGAAAAGACCAAAACAGGACAACAAAGAGTTAATCTACAAATCCCTCACCCGTTATCTGTTCTGACCATCACCAGTGACCTGTCTGAGCTCGGATTACAGCTGTCACCCAGTTCCGTGCCTGTAATCCTCTGTTATCTGCTTTCTGCTGCCGGCTAACTCCCTCCTTCCTCCTCCCCCCTCCCCTCTCCCTAGAACAGACAGGGTACGTCTCCTGCAACAAGTCACAATTTTCAGATTTTTCAGAGTGGATAAAAAAGAGGAAGGAGGGGGGGACCTGGGAAAAGGCTTTTTACATGCAGATAATGGCAGATTTGGCTAATAAACCCAATTACAAAGTTTCTTAAAATCGCCTGGACTATTGATTTCTGCAAAAAAAAAAAAAATACGACAGTGACTCTTTAAGGTCCCAAACAACTAGTGAACAAGTTAGCATGAGGCCGGCCCTGAATGGCTGCCTGGTGCACATCCCAAATACACGCTAAAGTATTTTTCCATTATACTAGTCCTATTACTGTGCAAAAAGCACACTTCCTACCCTCTCTTGTGTTGCTAGGATAAAAATGTAACACTCTGTGAAAGCTTTTATCGCAGCCGAGAAAGAAAGCAGCGTACAAAGAAGCCAAGGGAGCGGAAAAGCTGAGAGCAGCCCTGCGATTTAGATAACTAGATAGCGGCGGCTGCCAGCACTTTATTGTCAGCCAGTCCATAGATACACAGCGTCTACACAACAGCGCAGAAAAACACCAGCACAATCCTCATCTGCATATCTGAAACAGGACCAGGATGGATATAGCGGATCACAGGAGTCGAGCCCCAGTATAAAGGCACAGAGGACACTGTATACTGTATACATGAGGAATACTGGTAAAGATATGGCAATGCATGGTGGGAGAGGGAAAGAGTGTGAGGGCGAGTGAGGGGATAGATAGATAGATAGATAGATAGATAGATAGATAGACAGATAGATAAATAGACAGATAGATAGATAGATAGAGGATAGGTGGAGGGATGAATGCTTAGATAGATGAATAGATAGACTGATATAGGATACATGGGTGGGTAGATAGACTGATATAGGATAGATAGATAGATAGATAGATAGATAGATAGGTAAGTAGATAGATAGATATGGGCTAGGTGGATGAATGGATAGATAGACTGATATTAGATAGATAGATAGATAGATAGATATGGGATAGGTGTATATATATATATATATATAGAGAGAGAGAGAGAGAGAGAGAGAGAAAGAGAGAGAGGGAGAGAGATAGGGGATATGTGGATAGATAGATAGATAGATAGATAGATAGATAGATAGATAGATAGATAGATAAAAAGATAGCTATACCACTGCCCTGCACAAAATGGAAACAAGAATTCTTGCAGATATTCCTTCTAGCCCTGCAAATAATAAATGTAGCAGAAGCAACAAATTAGCATACAGCCATAAACTGTGAATTCATTACATCTCAGCAATGTTCTCTCCTTCCAGAGCGTAATAATTTGTGGTGTGTTTAACTATGCACGCAAGATTACCAAAACATATAGCATTAGTAAAAGTTATTCCCGCATAATACAGGTTAATAAAAAGCCAGCAGGAGAGCTGGGATAGATTGTAAGCTCATAAGGCACCCCCTTACTTTTTATTCTTTATTACTTTCTACTGCAATGCATTTTGGAAAAGCAGAGGGTTGATAATTAATATTAAATCCTTGTTATTGTGCTCACTGGAAGTGGCTTAATACAGACGAAAAACTCATCCGTTTCGGGCACTCAACAATGTGATTTATCAGATGAGCAGCCCAGTGAAATTCCTGCAGTAAATTCTCATTGCAAGGTGTTTCGCTAAGCACAAATACACCAGGAAAGACCGCCATCTTCTGGTACTTTAGTGGAATTACAACGCTGCTGTATATAAAACTGCAAAATGCTAGATCCAGCTCAAAGCTGTAAATAACAGCAACTTGTACATAACCTAAATGTATTGGAACATAAACACTGAGTTCAGCACTTTGTCACAAACCATTATACTGTACATAGTAGGATTGCAAGACATTATTATATTCATACACTACTTTGAATGCAGGGCAGTCACTATACACATAGAAAGAAAAGGTAAAAAGAGCAGTCCATAAAATGCTGTGTCTTTAGAAAACTGGCCCTCTCTATCATGAGTGACAACTAATATGGTTGCCATTGGGCTGTAACTATACGGAGTGCAGAGGTAACATTTGTGAAACTGCCTTTGGGATTTGAATCTGTATTATAAGGTTCAAGAGAGAAGTGTTTTTAGAAAAAAAATTAACTCAAGAAGAAGAGGACACAGTCAGAATTAGTTGGGGGAAAGATCAGGAGCAACATGAGAAAATATTACTTTACTGAAATAGTAGCAGATGTCTAGAACAAACTTCCAGCAGAGGTGGTTGATAAATCTACAACAACAGAATGTAAACCTGCCTGGGATAAACATATATCTATCCTAAGATAATAAGAATGGAAATGCTAAAAGAGCCGTCTAGATAGACCTGGAGGTATTTTTCTGCTGTCCATCTTCCATCTAGTTTGGAAGAGTTTATAAATTATAACAGTATCAGGGAAGATTAAGTTAGTAAAGTATTGTTATAAGGGGGTTCCAGATGTTTTTTTGGAAACTGTGAAAATAAACCATACTGTACTCTCTCAAATTGTTAGTTTAGGTGCTAGTGATTAGGGATTCCTCAATCCGTGATAACTTGTAAACCAGGAAACACAGCACTCAAAATTATGCATCTAACTTTGAGTGCCGTGTTTTCTGGTTTACTAGTATTTTAAACTTGACCTGTTCCAGGATTTAGTAGGTCCATAGTTATATGAGGCTTCTCATTCTGACGTCACACATACCTTGCTTTTACAGATTAATCTGTCCAGCATCAAAATAGCTGTCTTGTTTTATTATTGTGTAAATGAACTCCAAAAGCCCAGGGGGTCCTGACCCTGGATGCAAAGACCCAGTTATAAAAAAAAAAAATCCCAGCGCTCACAGTTATATAAATCCTTGAGCTCACTGAGTGCTCTGCCAACCATGTTCAATGCATGCATCAGCTCAGCTCTCAGTAGGTGAAGTTGAAAGTCAATCAAGCAGCTGGAGGCTGATAAAAAGGAGCACAGAGGCATTGCAGGGGAGTTAAGGGATGTACTTATCTTGGCATTTGCATCCAGATGGAACACCCCCTGGCCATTTTTATACTCCTAAAAGGCTCAAGACCAAGAAGCCCTATACAAACATGCACTTAGGTTAACTACTGAAAACCCTGTGACAGGTTTGCTTTAAATACTGTCAACTATGTGAAGTTTTCTCCTACAATGGTGTTGAATGATAGTACACAGAGAATGATGTGAATGAGGAAAAAACATCCAGCAAAAGGGGATCAAACAAACTGGGCAAGAAAAATAGAAAATCGTGTAAAGAACAGCTTTCATAAACAGGCGGTCACAGTCATGGCAACTGCAGCCAAATACAACGCAGGTCAAACTATTGTATCCAAACCCAAAATTTATCATTGCTTAGCACAGAGCAGCCTATAATAGCAGATGACAATTTGGTGGTTCGAGCTCGGCCAGTGATATTAATTGTCGTGACGCCAGTGCTACAGTAGGTCCGCACACAGGTGTGATGTTAGTACCAGTTTTGTTTATGGCTGGTGTATGTCTCCGAATAGTTGGTAACCTCTGGGTTTGTTGTGGGCCCCTTGGACTCTTGTCACGGCAACCTGGAGTGGTAACGGACCCACCCGGGATGACCCGGGATGTCAGCACCGCCACCCACATTGAAGGGGAAAAATAACCCAAAGTGTGCAGTGATGTGTGCATAGGTGCAGGTGGAGATAGAGGAAGCAGAGTACTGTGCATTTTGTATAAAAAATATAACATATAACAGTACACACTCTGTAGATAGCATAAATCTGGACACAGTCTCAAGTGCTGACTTAGTGCTTTATATGTAGGTGCCAATGTTCCTGCAGCCAATACAGATATATTAGCTGCAGGAACGTGACGAACGACGCCCGGCAGTATAACAATGTCTATTGCTATGCAATGGACGGTGTTATACCTAGTGTGAACATTGCCTTAGGCTGCTTTCACACCTCCGCAATTTTGGATTGGTTCCCCATCAGATGATGATGATGTATCAATATCATGATGGCAGCAGGGAAACTTTTTGCATCACTGCAGTACTGTCATTACAGTGCTGTGGCGATTCAGTTTCCGCACTAACCAATTCATTACGTAATTCCCCATACGTAAGATCTGCAAAACTGTGGATGTATGAAAGCAGCCTCACACAACATGCATTGGGGTTGTGGCCAGCATCAATATTAGGAAAAAGAGTTGCCTTTTTTTTTTAAATTGCATAACTAGACATTGAGCAACAATTGCTAAGGGAGTCATAATGACAGCCATACAGGTTATTGCCTAGTGTTCCCAAAAGGCAACTATAAATGTATAGGTGAAAATCTTGAATTTTTACAAAAAATATAATTTGCCATCTTTGTTCTCTGCTAAGGTGTATAAAGCAAAGCTGGACATTCTCATAATAACTGCCTGTACCTAACCTGTAAGTTGTTGTGGAGCTGCACTGCATAACTATGAGAAGTCAAATGAAGTATTCAGGAACTTGAATCATGCAGAATATGTAAGAAATGCTCATTGCTTGCCCACGGAAGACATTTGAGCTCTGTCAGGATCTATAAGCAACATTTTACCAAGTCGTCAGTAGGGAGCCTAAGTAACACTATAAAGTTTCACAGCAGGTCAAACATAGCAGAGCCAAATAAGAGGAGCTTCAATTAACCAGCAAGTAATACAGTTGAACAGCAGTCCTCTATGGGCACAATAATCCAGCCCTTACCATATGCTATGTGTCCACTAAAAACTAACAGCAATTATAACAGCAGAGACAGACACATGGAGATGCTTCCAGATTATTTTAACTATATCTCCTATCAAAACTTATTTTTGTGACCCGAAAAACGAAGAAAAAAAGAAAAAAAAAAACATCTGAGTGTTCCTGGGATTGCATGGGATAAATCTGTAGCCCTTATCTTCCATTCTCTATGCCACATAAATACATGCCAAATCTAATGTAGATTTTTCTGCATTATCCCCTTGCCCTTTTTTCCTCCTTCTTTGCTTTTTTGTCCTCACATTCTTTTTTTATAATTATTATTCCCCTAATGGAGTTGTGTGAATTGTTATATTTAGTGAGACAAGCTATAGTTTACATTGGTGCTATTTTGGAACACATAGTGCTGCAGTGGCTGCCAACGACACTGTTGGGATTGGTGGTTTAGGTCATTGGTGCGCCATTGGGCTGACCCTCCTGTTGAGTACTGCCTGCTTTTTCTTTCAGCTGTCACTTCTGTATTAACATGATGTAGATCCAGCGTGTTGGTAGGCGCTACATTTGTAAAACTTTTTGATCTCTTTACATTTACTCTTTTATAAGATGGGATGAATAAAAAATAGCAATTCTGCCATTGTTTTTTCTTTTTTTTTTTTTTTTTTTTTTTAAGACAGTCAAAAATTGGAATCATATCACAGGGGAGGCACTGGGCTGACAGAAGGAGCCCCTTGCCTATGTCCATTGCTGACAGCATCTGGGCCAGGATGGGAGCTAGCTCTGATGCCAGCTGCCAGACAGAAAAACAGAGGGGTTTCCAACAGCACCAATAGACCCAAGGCTTGAGAAGGTAGGGGGATGTACGCTGGAGAGGCCACAATCCAAGGGATGGCCAATTTGCAATCGTGTGAAAGAGACAGCATCCACACAGGCTGTTGGACCTTCCCTTTCCCTTGCCAGCTGTAAGATATCAGACTGTGAGGGCCCTTGGGGACAGGGACCAATGTGACTAGTGACAATCTCTGTACAGGGCTGAAAAAAAAAACACGGCTCCATATAAGCAGCGGGAAATAAGTAAATACTCATAGGAGCCACAAATGCAGATTGAAAGCAGGTCTGTAAAATCAGATCAGCTTTATTCCTCAATGGGGGAGCAGGATGTGGTCTGGTTCGTCTGAAGATCCAAAATGAGCAGCTTGGGAAAGAATCAGAAAATAAAACAAAGAAACACAACTAAGTGGCTGAAGAAAATCACTATAGTCTGTGTATTGTCAGCATGTAATGCATATTGTAGTAAGGATTAACATATAATGTATATTAATGGATTATTTCTCACTAGATTCACTGACAGTGACCCATGTCCCTGGCAGCTTCTTGCAGCAGGTGTCTCCTTCCACTACTATAATACATTATATGGCAAAAGATGCCATTTAAGGCTGGGTTCACACACTGTATACTTCAGGCAGTATTTGGTCCTCAAGTCAGGTCCTCATAGCAACCAAAACCAGGAGTGGATTGAAAACACAGAAAGGATCTGTTCACACAATGTTGTAATTGAGCGGATGGCCGCCATATAACAGTAAATAACTGCCATTATTTCAATATAACAGCCGTTGTTTTAAAATAACAGCAAAAATTTGCCATTAAATGACGGCCATCCACTCAATTACAACATTATGTGAACAGAGCCTTTCTGTGTTTTCAATCCACTCCTGGTTTTGGTTGCTATACAGCCTCACAAATACAGCCTCAAATATACATAGTGTGAACCCAGCCTAAAGGTGCAACTGGTCCAGCAAAAAACAAGAACCCATATGGCTCTGTCAATAGAAAAATATAAACTCTTAGGAAAATTAAGGGTGTGTTAACACAGGCTTTTAACTGCAATTATTGAAGCCAAAGCCAGGAACAAATTATAAAGACTATCAATTTCTCATCTTTACAAATCCATTCTTGGCTTTCACTTCATTTACTGCAATTAAAAACCTGAATGTAAGAACATACCATAAAGACTAAATAATTGATATTATCTCCCCATAGGTTATGAATAGTTGATTGGCAGGGTCCCGACACCCAGATTACAAGAAAGTAATCTAAACTCAACAATTCTGTTGAAACTGGATGGCTGTCTAAAGTCTATAGTGGCCTCACAACTCTTCCCCAATAGATAATGCCAGGGCAGAGAAGCATCAGGCATGTTGGATTTTAAGTAGCGAATTTAAAGGACAAACGATGCGAATCGCTTCCTTAGCTCAGTATTCTGCTTATCAGCCGGCTGCCATTGAAGTCCATGCTGCTCTGTCCCGGGTGCCTGGAAAACCTGGATCCTGTCCTGGGAGAAGTTTCCCAGGACTGGATCCAGTTTTTCCAGGCACCCGGGCGGAGCAGCACGGACCTCAAAAGCAGCCGACTGATAAGCAGATTACTAAGAGAATCGCTTCGTACTGTAAATTCACTCATCTGTAATTTCAAGTGTTCGTTACTAATCTTTCTTAGAGATAAGCCACCAACAGTGATTTCTGAAAATGGCTTAGGACCCCCTCCCCAATTCAGAACACATGCGCCCAACATATA